>NC_058098.1:80621500-80928000 GCF_020171115.1 Neogale vison | reverse complement strand
TTAACTTAGGACAGTCAAGTTGATGTTATGGCAAGGATCACAAGTAGGACAGTTAAGTTGATATTATGTCAAGGATCACAGGGGACTTGTAAATCAGTGAAGATTTACCCAGACTATCCTCAGTCCAGTGAGATCTGTCCTAAGTAAATATCCGAGTGTACCGAAAATTCTGAAAAGCCCTATGCAGCTTCTTGTTACATGACTCCACCTGCGTGGTGCAAATGAATTAAGGTTTTTATCTAAAAATTTTGATGTGGGAAAGGCATTTGAAACAGACAAACCCAGGTTTATCTCAGCTGCCCTTTGCTACTTGTGTGCTATTTGTGTGCCCTTGGTTTATTTGTTTTAACTTTGTTATGCTTAGTTACCCCATTTATAAATGAGGCTAATAATAGATTATGTATGGACAATTATGAGGGCTATAACCAGAGTCTTTCTCAAAACCTTAAATTTCCAAATACCACAGTAGTATATAATTTCCCTCATGAAATGCAACAATGTGAGTGAAAAATAATTAGGCAACTCCCTTGGACCCCTAATGATCTTATAAGTACAGGTTTTAAGTCATTTATGAAGCTATTAAAATAAATTCTACCATCTGTAATTTTCACAAGTTTCCTCTTTTATTTAAAGAACAACTTTGACTGTTTGAAACAGTTTCATGAGTCACTTTTTCTTCTGCCTTCTTAACGCCTATAGTGGCTTCTTCAGTTACAGCTTTGAACCACAGCCAAAGGCAGCATTGTATTCTTAAATATATCCAGAACTTCTAAGAGACAGCATTTTCCTAGACTTCTTCAATTCTACCGCTAGCCCCTGACTTTCTCTAGGAATCTTTTTTCCCACACACCCAAAAGTAAACAGAAGTATTTAAATTACAAAATGTTTTCCTCGATGAGAAAATAAAGACATGTGAAGGCATGGAGGTTATAAGATTTGTCAGGTGCATTCACTATCTAGGATCTACCCCTGAATATTAGCCTCACAGAGCAATTTAGACTCTTTTCTCAGGATACTTAAAAATCCTACATGCAGCAGACATTTTGGTGACTCATGAAGAGTCAGAACTGTTGAGTGTTTCACTTACAAAACCGAAGTTCCATTTACTGGAGCTACCTGGCATGCTTTTGTGAGTGTTGAATAAGATGGTATATGTGACATACTGGGAAAAATTCTTGGGTCTTAAATATACCAGGCGCCTCCCCTTTGAGACTCCTCTGACAGTATAAAGATTAAAGATGCCCCAGAAGAAGACAAAACATCAAGAGAAAGTTCTAGATTGCTTCCCATGGCAACTTTGGACTCTTCGTGTTGCAGGACACCAGCATGTCCATCACTCCTTAACACTCAGTTAAATGACCACTCTAAAGGAAGGAGAAACAAACGTGTCCTCCTCAGGGAGCCTGTACATGTCTCCATTAACTCATTTCTGAGCTTCTCCTTGGCTTTTGCTAGGTTGGTCCTCCATATCCCCCAATGTTTGTTCCCGTTTGCAAACATTTCTTGCCGCTCCCTCCCTCCCTTCCTTCATTGTATTCTCACATGGCTCCATTACATATACTACCAGAACTTTCAATGTTCATGTCTCCACTGAATTTATTTCTCACAGCTCTAGAGGCTGGAAAGTCTGAGATCAGAGTGCCAGCAAGTTTGAGTCCTGGTGAGAACCCTCATCCTGATTCACAGATGGTCATCTTCTTACTTTGTCTTCACATGGCAGAGACAGACAGACGGAGAGGCAGAGGGAAAAGGAGAGAGAGAAAGAGCTGGAAGGAGAAGGCAAGCTCTTCTGTGTCTTCTTATAAGGATGCTATTCCACCATAAGCACTCCACCTTCATGATTTAATTACCTCTCAAAGATCCTACTTCTTAATACTATCCCACTGGGGGTTAGGTCTTGACCTACAAATCTGGGGAGGACACAAATATTTAGTCCATAATACCTATCTCCTACCCCTATTCTACTGGATCCCTTTGAAGTTCCCAGCTTGAGTACCGTAAGGTTTGCTTGAGTATGCCTTACACTGTCCCTGTGCTGGTCAAATTCCAAGCTCTCTCTGGCAATGCCACATAGCTCAAAAGCCTAAAAAGTAAGCCAGTGTCTCAAAAAGGGACAGTCTTATGAGAAAAGTTAAAATGAAAATATTTTTTATTAACAAATTAATTTAGCATATATGAAGTGGGGAAAGAATTGGTTTTCCATTTTAGTGTAGAAACCCTTGGTTGTTTTTCAAAGGATGCCAGTATTCTGCCAAACAGAGGGATCGCCATGACTTCACCTTCAAAAGAACATACATGGTTTTCAAGGAAAGCACACCAAAGAGTACATTTCTATAAATTAAAGGCATACTATCAGGGGCACCTGGCTCACTCAGTTGGAAGATCATGTGACTCTCAATCTCAGGGTCATGAGTTCCCATGCTGGGTGTAGAGACTAAATAAATTATAAAAAAAACAGAACTTAAAAAAAATGAATGTAGGGGCGCCTGGGTGGGTGGCTCAGTGGGTTAAAGCCTTAGGCTCAGGTCATGATCTCAGCATCCTGGCATCGGGCTCTCTGCTCAGGAGGGAGCCTGCTTCCCTTCCTCTCTCTCTCTGCCTGCCTCTCTGCCTACTTGTGATCCCTGTCTGCCAAATAAATAAATAAAATCTTTTAAAAAAAATGAATGTATAAAATCAGAACTTAGATGCTTTAAACAAAGTATTTCCTGGGTTAGATGCCTATACTTAATAGGTGTTTGTTGATGTACAGTATTAAATCACTTTACAACATACAGAATATTCTGAAATTAAGGAATTTCTCCTAATGTAGATAATTTTAGAAATGTTAAGGCTACATATCACAAAATTAAGAACCCCAGGAAAGAATGTGAAAGTTAAACATTCCTTTCATCATAAAAAGAAAGCTTAAAAAAGAAAAAAAAAAAACCTTTAATGTATTTTTATTAAAACAAAGTCTTATTCTAAACAAAGATCATGGGGCGCCTGGGTGGCTCAGTGGGTTAAAGCCTCTGCTTTCAGCTCAGGTCATGATCCCAGGGTCCTGGGATCGAGCCCCGCATTGGGCTCTCTGCTTGGCAGGGAGCCTGCTTCCTCCTCTCTCTCTGCCTGCCTCTCTGCCTACTTGTGATCTCTCTCTGTCAAATAAATAAATAAGATCTTACAAAATAAATAAATAAATAAAATAAACAAAGATCATTTAGTTGCTAGTCAAGAAAAAAAATCCCTATCCTTTCCCACCTAAATGAATCTCAGACTTTCTTCTACCACCAAAAATAGTTCTCTTTTGGTCACATGTTAAACTTGCAAGAAATATTTTGGACGTGCTTTCTGACATTAATCTATCCTTAACATTTATGTGTTTCAAAGAAGTCCAAAGAATACAGCTGAATAATGGGGAGTAATTTAAGTGGTGCATGCAAATTGTCATGAAGAAATGAAGAGGGAATTATGTCAAAACAGAATGTTAACAGTATAATAAAAGAGAAAGGAATAGTTTTCAATGCCTACTGACTTCTTGAAAAATATTTTTATCCCACCAGACTGAACTTTGAAGATGTCACCACTGCTTGTGAAAACTCTTAAAGCAGAGAAAATATCTTACCTAGTGCTTGAAAATAGAGAAATACATTCTTTTGAGGAATATCATGAACATTTTTTTAGAAACTATTTTTGCCTATAGCTACTATAAGCAATCGTTCTGGCAAGAGAGGCATTTGTTATTCATTTTTGTATTCCCCATAGAACCCTAGAATTTTGCCCTGTTGTCATTCTTTAAAACAGGCTCTGGACTACAGACAATTTTCACCATGGAAGTACCAGCTAGGTGATAATATCATCATCAACTAAGCACAGATAGGTTTAAACAAACTTGTTATAGCATTTCCATCTTTAGACAAGTCTCTTTTTATTATTAATTTTTTTTCTTTTCCTCATTTGCTTCCATCTACAGAGGCTTCCATTTTTTCTATGCTGTATGAACCTCTTGTTTTCTTTTCTTTCTTTTCTTTTTTTTTTAATTTGTCAGTGAAGTCAGTCATTTCCTAAAGTGTTCCAAACAGTAAAATCAAAAGGAAATGGTAACAATAATTTTGGATGGTCGAAATTTTTCTTGTATCTCTTTTAAAAGTTGTTTTTATCTTACTAATGTTGGTCATAAGACAAAATCCTGTTTGGTTAGTAGTCAGTTTTCAATGTTTTTTTTTTTTCCTTACAAGTATACCCATTTAACATCTATGAATTCAAGAAAGAAGGGCAAAGGAATAAAGATGAAACAAGAGAGTAAGAGATTAGGGGATTGGTTATAATGTTTTACCAACTAAAAAAAAAATGTTTTTTTTTTAAAGAGATTGGTTATAATGGGATTTTAATTCAGTTCTTACTGAGTACACATGAACCAAACAAAAAAGAGTGAAAAGTAGCAGTAAAATCTTGTTTTATGAGGATTACTATGGAGAGTTGCTGATCTCATGGGCAAATCCAGGACACTGGTACAGAATAACCACACAAAAAAGTTTGTTCCTCAGATGAATGGTAATCTTACACCAAACCATATTTATATTTGGTAGGGAAGTGCCAGAGTTTTGTTGAATGATGAGGGGAAGCTGATTTAAATATGGAAATCTAGCAAACAGCAATTAACATGCAGAAACTCTGATCTTTCAGAAAATTTGAAAGTTTAAAATAGCTACTTATCACTAAGTGGGATTTCCGAGGTAGGGATAAATGATAGTATAATATATAGTATAAAATTGGGAGAAAATATTTAAATCCCGTGTTCTTTCCTAGAGGGAGCTTCTGTTTTGTTTGTTTTGTTTTGTTTTATGGCACATTTCCGTTGCAATCAGCTTTCGTAGCCTCCGGCAGGAGCCAGGCTTTCCTCAAGAAGTTTTAAGTGAGTTTTCTGTGGTAGTTGAATATTATTTAGAAGGCTCTGTCCTGTTGCTCTTAGAGAAGAATCGGAGGATTGTCTTGGAGGATTCCGGAAAGAGAAGACCAGGAAATCACAGGGCAGGTTGTCACAGAACACAAGGGCATGGTCATTTAGTTAGAGTTGGTCATTTACCCTGACACATTTACCCAGAAGTAAGTAGAGGAGCAGACCCCACGCTAATAAAGCAGCAGCTACATTCCTTTCAAAATGACCACAGTTCTTCTCTTGTGAATTCATTTCACAAATTATACAGACAAGTTTAACGTGGTCTGCAAATGGAAACAGAATGTTGAGGCTCTAAAACCGTTTCTCACATGATACGCATAAAAAAACTGACTCTTAAATGCACTTGAATCCTGTTCTTGGTGTCTGCAGACTACCCTTCCTTTGAAGATTCAGGATTCTTTCATTTGGTACCTCTGAAAACCAAAATAGTCATAAGGTTTATTTTCTCTGATTTGCATATTTTAGAGGAAAAAATGGTAAATAAATCATTCATACATTAAGAATGATCACTAGCATGTAAAGTGGAATACAAAATCACCTTAGATATATTACACACAGTGCTTTTCGGGACGGCAGCTAATTTCCAGCAGAAAGGTCATGCAAAAAATAATGTGATTAGAAGAGGTTGAAGGAAAAAAAATAGCCACATATTTGGACATAGACCAAATTCCCTTTTTGCCACTGTAACTGAAAACCATTGCTTCAATATTTAATGAAACGCTTATGCTGCAGCACCTGGTCACGTTGTCAGCACTGCCTAACCACTGCCTCCCCCGTGGGTCATTACTGCCGCCATCTGAAAGGGGGCAAACTGTTCATCGATGACAATAATGCCAGTCTTTAAGAATCTACAGCTACAAAACAGCAGGAGACAGAGTTACTTTGGCTTTGATCTTGGGAAAAATGGCTGGGGGCAAAATGCTGTTTCCTACCATCAGAGACTATACAGTTAGCAATAATTCTGTAAGTCAAAGCCATTCACAGGACTCAACTTGGCTGCCCTGCTTTGCTTTCTCTCTCCCCTTGCAGAAAGCTCGCAGCTCCTGGTGAGAGATCCTTGTCAACAGGAAAACACTAGTTCACGCTACCCTGCTAATGATCCAATGCATCAATACCTCAAACAATCACACCAAGCAGATGTCCTAAGTTAATATAGACTTCCCTGGGATTTTCCTGGTGAAACACGGCTTTAAAAGGCATTAGTCTTTTGTCCTCACTAGAGAACGGCTAAATCCTGGCACCGATTCCTTGGGTATGTGAACCTCAGCCTAATGGAATTTAATTACTTTAGTGGTATTAATCATCTGTACAGTAGAGCAAAGAGTATTTTATTACCACTTTTAAGGGTTATCGGCACATTTATTTCAAATGAACTGTCAAACTGCATTACGTGTAAGGCATGCCAGGTTTGAGTTCTGCAGCTCAGGTGAAAATAAATTTACAGTTTAAAACTCTTCCCCTATCATCAGCATCCCACCCATTAATAGTTGCCGCACATATGTAAGACTCTCAAAATTAAAAGAAATTAAGTGTTGAATTAGCTATTCATTTTTTACTCTCTGGTTTTATTCCTTATTCCAACCATTTGGGCTCCTCATTTGCAAAGGTTGCTTTATACCAGGGACCCAGGAACACCAATTGGCATCAAATAGGCTGTGACACCATTACAGGCTTAGTTACAGAAAAGTGACGCTAATCTTTTCCATTATCAGGCAACAAGCACCAGCTCAATAATATGATTCCTCCAATTCACACCATGGAGCAAATGCTTTTGTTTTTGTTCATATTCAGGGAAAATGAATGTGTACTTCTCTCTCCTCTTGGTTGTTTTTAGCCCTATTTGAATTGTTCTATAAAGAACTCTAAGAAACTCTTGCATCATTTATAAAGCTCTCCTCCTGTGCTAAATAGATCCAAGAGTGGATTGCAAGATGCCAAACTCAGGTTAATTCTGTAGACTTCAGTAAACTTTCTGTTTGTCATAAAGCTTCCTGCAGAATTCAGGGGCAACTACCTAGGAGGGTGGGAGTGGGGAAAATGCAGGACAAGGGTCCGAATACAAAGATGGCCAGAGAACTCTTGGGGGCTCTGGAAACAGATTATCTGGCTTCAGTCCCCTGAGTATTAGTCACAATACTGTGGGACAACAGGCAATATATTTTGTCTTCTGTGGCACAGAGACAAAATGGCACAAAGCTCTTGGCACAAAGCTCCTCAAACTCTTGGAAACTCTTGGAATTTCTATAGCAGTAGGAGTGGTTTTGTTTATTTGTTTGTTTGTTTTATTGTTTACAAGGAGCTCTTTTTGATCTTATGCTACCAAGGCAACTTTAGGGTGGCCTCTGAGTAGCCCCAGGATGAGGCTTGTGACCAGGAAGACCAAGTACTTAGAGGGATGGAACTTCCAGCCCTATCCAAGGACCTCCGGAAGGGTAAGGGAAGAGAAGGGGCTGCAGAAGAAACTATATAAACTCGTAAGCAACAAGATTCGATGCGCTTTCAGGTTTGTGAACCGGTTGGGGGCGCTGAGAGAGTCGCTCACCTGAGGAGGCGTGGGAGCTCTGCCCTCTTCTCACATACCTTCCCTGTTCCTCCGGCTGCTCCTGAGATAGATCCTTTTATATTAAACTGATACTCTAGTAAGCAGACTGTCTCTCTGAGTTCTGTGAGCTGCTCTAGCGAATGAATCAAACCCAGGGAGAGGGTCATGGGAACCCCTGATCTATAGTTCGGAGGGCTTCAGCACAGGCGACAGGCGTCTGAAGTGAGGAGGCAGGGAAGTCCTGTAGGACGGAGCCCTTCAGGAGTGGAATCGGATGTTATCACCGGCCGGTGTCAGAATTAGTTCATGGCTCAGTGGTATGGGGGAAAACACACATGTTAGAGATAACCTTCGATAGATTATTCAACCTCCTCGGTTTCCTCCTCTATAAATTGAGAATATAACCATAAGCTAATTTTAAGGTTCAAAGACAATGTGTATAAATAAAATACTCTTAGCAGAATGCCTGGTATACAATGGGCTCTGTTACGTCATTGTTATGACTATAAGGAAGACATATAATTCTTGAAAAGTCATATATTCCACCTTATCACGTGGTTCAATATCATGTTGAATGAGTTCCCTATGAATTCTAGTCACTTCTAAGACACCTTCCTTTTTTCTTCCTCGACCCACCCCTCCCCACCAAAGTCCCCCAACCTGTTCCACCTCCACCTGTTTAAGGCATTTCCACTCATCACATTTCAGAGACATTCTGCAATGCGAAGCAAATGAGAGCAATTTGTGACATAAGATACCGCATGTGCAAAAGACACGTAATTAGTGTCAAAATGGATGCATTTGCTTTTTAAAGTCTATTTGTCCTGCGATTTCAAATGAATCAAGCTGCTGTATCTCTCTCAACAGCTTCATACTACTCCATAATGAATTAAATGGCTCCTTTGAAAAAAAAAAAAGTGTAAGCTTTATGAATAAAATGTCTTTTCAAATGTTGGATAAGAAGAACTTAAAAAGACTCTTATGTCTAGTACCCCTTCGTTTAAAGATCTTCTCCAAACTCAGTATCTTTGAAAGAAAAGCATTCTCTAAGACAAAAAGAGGGAGAGAGAGAGGAAGAGAGAGGAAGAAAAAGACCCTCCCTCCTCACCCCCATCTTCCCCAACATTATACTTAGCAGTGGGGGCTAGGGAAAAAAGCTACAGTATTCAGCAAAGGCAGAATAGGGCCCTGAATTTCCCTACCCCTGCTTCATATATACTCTGTCGTCCTAAACATGCAATCGAGGCCCCAAATCCTTTTCAAAGACACTTCGTAAGAGAAGAAAGAGAAGTGAGAGCTGTAAACTGTTTAGATTCTGCTGTTTAGTTCCTCTCTTTCCACTCTATTTCCATCCTTCTCTCTTTCTCCCTGAATATTCCTGTTTGGTATTGAAATAATATACCCTCAGAGCACTTCCTCTTAACTCTACTTTTGAAATAACCTTGGTTTCTCCAAATTTCCCAAACTTCGGTCTCTTCTCTTTTGGTTCCTCAAAAGCAGAACAAAGAATTTTTGAACCTGACAGTAACCTGTGGAAAAGGCAGAAGATCCTTTGCACTTTGGCAAAGCCAGAGCTACAGATGATTAAAGGTAAGAGTGTTAATAAATAACTTAACTGGGGGCGCCTGGGTGGCTCAGTGGATTGGGCCGCTGCCTTCGGCTCAGGTCATGATCTCAGTCCTGGGATGGAGCCCCACATCGGGCTCTTTGCTCAGCAGGGAGCCTGCTTCTCTCTCTCTCTGCCTGACTCTCTGCCTACTTGTGATCTCTCTGTCAAATAAATAAATAAAATCTTTTAAAAAATAAATAAATAAATAACTTAACTGAAAGAAAGCAGTTAGAGATTCAAGAAAACAATCTGTACCGATCCGGCCAGATATATATACACCCAGATCATATATAAGTCCAATTTTCTAGTAACGGCGCATGCTTCGTATTTTGGAAGAAAGTTAAAATTAGCTATAGATTTATGGGTCTAATTTTTTCCTATTTGAACAAGCAGAAAATAAATAAAAGACATCTCAGATTCCATCCAGTGGTCCACGGGGATCAGGTTACCTCATCGTTGTCACTGGCATTATAAAAATTAACACCATTGTAAAGACTATAAACGAAGCTCATAGTGAAGGGCTTAGGATTTAATCCTAGTTCCCTTTTATTCTTCCTACCATAAACCCTGTTTCTTCACTGTGAAATGAAGATAGTGTTAATCATTTTAACAAGCACATGAGGTTAAATGACATAAAATTTATATACCAAGTTAAACTACATAAATCGAACATGTTATAAAATGACCAACTATATTAAAGGAAAAATAAAATAACATCATTTCTTCTTAGAGGAAGCCCCCAGCTTCACAATAGTGAGCTCTAGTTATTTTTAGTTCATGGTAATAAAAGGACAAAGTATCCTTTGTAGTGAAAAAGACTTTCATTTAATCTATACTTTCCAAGCCTCGAATCCTTTGGCATAATTTCTCTGTCCGTCCGGTATTTGCCTCCAGAGTTGGCCATGACCACTATTTGAAGATAAGCCCTGTTGGCTGCTATCAGAAACGATAGACAAAGTGCCCAGTTGCATATGAAACTGGGCTACTGGAGTTATCATACAGACCCAATGGATGTTTATACTCTAGAGGACAAACGCAAAAGTGATGTGAATGCATGTAACTAGCAATAAACATAGGTGGAAAAATAGCTAGTGAGAGCTATTATTTCTTACAACTTGTGTGATCATTAAGTTCATCGTTTTATTAAACGTTTCCTATTCATTAATCACTTGATTGGTACTCAGAGTACAAAAATTGTCAATATCAGGATGATCGGTGTTACAGAAACAATTGCATAAATCCTGGTACATCTATTGATACACTATTCTGGTATCAAAATTATCACTGAGAGCTTATAGTAATGGAGGGATGGTTTCAGCCAAATGAAAATAAATGGAAAACATTCATATCCATGGCATGTTTACAACAATATAAAATAAAGCACTACATATAGATAAGAAGTTGGAAGAAAATACATCAGACTAGGAACTGTGATTGGTTTTGGTTGATCACAGCAAGATTTTCTTTCTTCTTTCTAGTTTTCCCAAATTTACTCATTTTTTTTTTACGTTCTTTTTCTATGCTAGGAAAACACACATGCAACTAATTTTGTTAATTGGGAAAAAAGAGAAGAGACCTCATTTTATACTTTTTTGTCACTGCAAAAGGGTGTAAACCTACAACTGATGTTGTACCTCGGTTAGGGACAAAGGTTAAGTACACAACTGAAAGAATAAGGCCCCTAGCATAGAAGTTCTGTTTCCACCACTGATGCTCCTATTTAGTTCTTTGTAATCAGCAATCCCTCTCTAATCCCAGACTACTGGCTCTAAGTATTTTTCCACCTTTCAGACAATACTATGGATTTTCATTAACTGTTGAGGTTTATTTATTGCTGCTGCTTATTTTATCATAAGCATCAATTACCCAATTACCAAAATGTCCTTTCTTGCTGTTTGTGAAAACAAGTGACTTCCCACTTAACAAAACTTATTTTTTAGAAATAAATTATCTTTACATGAATCATCCCCAACTTGCTCATTTTTCTCCATTCCTGTGGATATTTTCATTCTCTGCTTGACATGTCTTAAGGTGCATTGACTGAAATTAGACTTGGTATTCTAGATGAAAGTGTATCATTATTTGATAGAACATCAACTTAATATTTCTATATTATTTCCTCCCTCTTTTAATGCACCCTGGAGTCCTATTTGCCTTCCTAACTGCCTATGTGTGATGGGGAGACTTCTTCCTAGATCTGTCCATGATGACTCCTAACTCACTTAAACAGCACACACTGTTTTAATCATATCTGTTTTCACAGATACCACATCTTTTTATGAGCTGGGCTCTTTTTTGGCTAACTTAGCTTTTCTTTTTTGTGAAATGTTCTAGGTTAGATAAGTAACACGGTATTCAAAGATATAATGATAAAAAGTAATGTTAGCTCAGCGGCAAAAAAAATATGCTTCAAACGCAATGTTAATCATTTCTACAAATATAAGAGAATTACATTAAAAGATTTTTATGAGTGAATATTGAAATATTTAACACTTATGGAAGAGATTTATGTGCCTGTCTTGTTTTTCATAAACGTCTTTGCCATTTTACTAATTAACCAAAGATATCTTTGTTTAGACAAATTTTGTCTCCATCACAGCCTATGCTCTTTCTACATTACTTTTTCCTGCAGTAAAATTAAAGCACTCAGTTTTACACACTAATCATCCTCTAGGTAACAGATTGCAATATTTTGAATACAAAAGTATGAGACAGGAAGATGGGACTTTTGGGCGCTCATCCCGGATCTTTCGCCCAATGTGTGCTGTGCTCTGGAAATGTACTGCTTTCTCCTTTGCCTCAGTTAACTTTTCAAAGAATGGATGTAGCGATTTTAACTACCTTATAAGATGTTGCAATTTTTGTGGTTTAAAAAAAAATGTGATTCCCGATTATTTTTCCTCAGATTACATTTGAGTGTTCTTCATTACCTCTTTATATACCTTCCTAGAAATATAACCTGTGAGAACGTGCCGTGTGCTTAGTCTGACTTTAGTTTTGTGGCTGAACATCATTGCTAAAGGATTTCAGGTTCTTTCCAGCCAGTCTCGGTTTTTAAAGCATATACTTACTACAAAATTACGAGAAGGTATTTCCTCCCGTACTTATAATTGTCATGATCCCAAAGCCTTCCCTTTTAAACTTAGTCAATATTTATTTGGAGAGAAATACCACTTTGTCAATTTGAAGCAAAACTTTAATCTTATCCTAGCTTTCTTTGCCCTTCCAGTAGGTCTTTCATCCATTTTCAGATGAAGTCTGGTAGGACATAAAAAACCAGTATTTATATTAGTGGTCTTAGTAGAAATAAAATATAGTTAGTGAAATAAGCTTTATATAAAATACATATTTGCAAATATTTATATTAGATTAATAGATTAAATAAATATATAAGATTTGAATTTGTATTACATACCTCTTTCAAATAGTTGCTCTGTTCTTTTGAATCATCTTAATTGCATATTAATTTGGTTACTGGTAGAAAAACCTGGTGACTCATTTTTATATAGGGAGATAAAACAGAAAAGAGACTGGATACAGGAATTAAAACATGAATAACACACTACAGTTACCTCATAAGTATTGCTGACTCCTTTATTAATTTCATTCTATATGTATTTATTGAGTATTGATTATGGACCAAGCACTGGTCTATGAGCTGGGTCTATAAGAGTGAACAAAACAGAAAAAATCTCTTCTATCATAGAGCTTACAAATAAAAAGAAGTATGAATTGGCCCAAACTCTATGCACTGACAGTATTTGTAGGATACAAGTGGTCATTATTTAGAATTCCAGGTGGTTCCGGCCAAATAATAAGTCAAATGATGAGAAGTCGCATGAAGAACAATGAAGCAGGGGTACAGGAGAAACCAAGTCTATACGGGATATTATTCTTTTAAATAGGGTAGTTGGAAAAGGAATGGACCTTAAGTAAGCAAGGGAACAAGATAAGGTAGCTATCTCTGGAAAGAGCCTCCAAAGCATGAATGAAGCAGAATTGGATTTACTTACTTATAAACAGTATGGGCACCAGGGTGGCTGGACCAGAATGGGCAAGGGGAAGAGTGGAAGACAGTGAGATCAGCAAGGAAGAGATGGGGCTTGGGGGCACCAAGGTCATGCAGGGCCATGTAGCCACAGTAAGGAATTTTGTTTTACTCTAATACAGTTGGAGGCTTTTGGAGGGCTTTGAGCGAAGAAGTAACATGATGCAACTTTTCAATGGAACTATCCTGGTTGTTGGGTTGAGAACATCATCTGAGAGGGCAAAGAGAGGGGCAGAAGCAAGGAGGCATACTGGGAAGCCCTTATAACAATCCAAGCAAGAAATGATGGTGGCTTGGGCCAGGTGGGCAGAAGTAAGGTGGGGAGAAGCAGTCATATTCAGGGTGTAAACTGGAGGTAGAGTGGATAGGTCTTACTTATAGATTAGATCTAGACTGAGAGTATGGGGTGGGTGAGAGGGATCAAGATGGCTGCAGCCTGCATAGTGCAACATAGAGTGCCTACATGACTTTGACCTAAGAATTATTTTGGTGAAAGAATGGAAACAAAAGCCTGATTGGAATAGGTCCAAGAGAGAATGCTGGAAGAAAATGATTAGAGACAACATTTCCCCCCCGGGGGGTATTCCTACTAAAATAGAGCAATGGGGTGGTAGGGAGCAGAGCATTTGTAGGTAAGAGAGTTTTTTTTTAATTCACATGATATGACAGCATGTTAATTTTGCCGGCGGGAGTGATCCAGTAGGAACAAATGATGATACAGGAGAGAGAAAAGAGAATTGCTGGAATAATCTCCTCAAATGGGAAGAGATAAAATGCAGTGTAGGAGCTGGCCTTGGGAAAGGCACAGTTTATCCATAGTCAGATCCATGAAAAAAGGCAGAACATGAGAATACTCTTCTAAGAGAATATGAAAGCGACTGGAGTGGGGAAATGTACTGTGATTTCCAGGTCGCAATAAAGGTCCAGTTCAGGTAGTGGTAAAGATTACCAGCAATATTGTAAGCTTTCCTCCAGTCAGCCATGAGTGAATGGTTGCATTTGTCCCGGTTAAGATGACAAGAGAGGGAACACGACACAATGATTCTAATCATGGACTAGATCTAATTAGGATAGGAGTAACAAGGACACTGAGTGATGACGAGAAAAAGTAAAAATGATTGATGGATCCTAGGGGGAAGTTGAGATACTAGAAGGGGAGAGCTGGAAAGATAAAAATGGTGACTGGAGAGCAGGAAGCTTGAAACTGAGGTAATATAACGGGTTGAGTTATTGGTACTGGCAAGGTCTAGGGCAGAGGCTCTCAGAATCACCTGGAAGACTTGGTCAAGGAACTGTTGACTTTTACTCAGAGTTTCTGATTCAGTAGGTTTGGGACTGAGCCCCCAAATTTGCACTTCTAATAAGTCCAGGTGATGCTGTGTCTGCTGGTCTGGGGAACCACAGTTTGAGAATCACCGGTCTGGAGTGTAATGGTGGGGAAGGTGGGGTGGAAAACAAGATTGCTGTGGGAGAGGAGTTCAAGGACCTTGGAGGCTGGGGTGTTAGAAGGATTGTTCATGTGACTAATACATGGACAGAGCTATTCAATCCACATGTAGATTTTATTCAGCCACCAATTGTGAGTCCCGGCTGTGTCCAATGTGAGGTCTCAGACAGAATTAAAACACAAAAACAAACAAATCAAGAAACACCTTCACTACTGCGAGACTCACATCTCCAAATTAAGTCTGTCTCATGGAAAGAGGAAGTACATTTATGGGATTATTTATTCCACTGCAAAGTGTAGAATTCTCGGTGTACTTTGTCTAGAGCAAAGAACATGCTTCTGACAAGTGACAGGTAAACGGAATAATTTCAAATGTGGAAGAGAGCTCATTAAATAAAACCCTACCTAATTGTTTTATAAAGTGAACACCTCATTTGTAAATTCACACAATTTTACATATTGAGTAGTTTATGTAGGCGTTAATGTTGTACTTTTTCCCCCTCAAGGGGAAAAAGGGCCCCAAACACACAAAATTATTCATGTAATTTCAGGGAGTTTAAGGACCCTATGAAGCCCATCCACGGTGAGTGTTGTCAGTCTAGCTGAAAATCAATCAAAGGTAGAACTGCAGAAAAAAATGCTTTTGTATCTTACCTTCACCTATACCACACACAGCCCTTTTTATGAAAAGTAGCCTCTTTTGCAAAAACAAAACAAACATATTTTCTAAGCACGCACAGTTTTACAAATATCTCTTTGGACATGAAAATCATATCAACAAAAACTGAACTAATCATATATTTTCATGGGTCCTGAGCACTGTGAAGCATCTAAAGAGACAGATAAAAGATCGTGGTTTTGGAACTCAAAACCGCATCTCAAAACCACACTATATTCTATACTACAGTTTTATACTATGATAGGGAATATAAAGCACACACACATGAAATGTACCTGAAAATACATGGGTTCAACTAAGGATTCCAAAAGGCAAAAGGAGAGATGTCACAACATCGCTAATAAATTTGCTGTCAAAATAAGAATTCAAATATTAAGTACCCCCAAGGCAATGGCCCTTCATGTCAGAATGGTAAAGAATAGGCTTTCTGAAAGAAATCAGCCTGGAATTGGCCCTTGTAGAAGGAGGCAAAACAAATGTAATCAACATGTAGAAAGGATGTCTCAGAGACAGGGTTGGCTGGCTACCTGTTGGTCTGAAATCTGACATGTATGGCAAGTTCTCCATCAAAATGCACCAGACCTGTCATTAGACAGTGAAATGGGCCAAACAATGTGCAAGATCTCAGCAGAGCAGATGAGCAGATTCAAATTAATGCAGAAGCTAACGTACTCAAGTCTCCTCCAGGAAAGCTGCTCCCCGGGTTCCCAGTCACTGCTTAGAGACTATTCAACTGTCAGCCTTGTTCCAAACCCCCACCGTTAACCATTGTCTCGTCATTCCATATCTGTGAGCAGTTTATCCGTTACAAAGGGGTTTCATATACACGGCCTCATTTCTTGCTGTTAATAGCACTCGTATTGACCTTTCATTAGCCAACTTCAGGGAGATAAACAAGGAAAAAATGGACACAATTTTTTGATCTATGTAAAAATCTCATTCCATTAAAAAAAAAAAAAAGTCTTTAAGAAGTGACACAGATTGACCCATGCACCGAAGGAGGAATGCAGCCAGTATCCTTGCTATTGTCCCCCATGGTATTGTAATCCGCATGGCAGGTTGAGTTTCTTGAGTCAAAAGAAGAGGAACATAAAAAAAAAAAAGAAAAAGGTATCCTTATCTGATTTTCATACGTTGTTGAAACAATACATTTTGCTCTGGTTTGTTTCTTTTACTGAATTCTCCAAATTAAGTAAAGGAAATATTATTATGATATCATATGGAAATATTGAAGGTATTTGATTAGAAATGTTGGAAATATTCAAGATAATTGATTAATAAGCTTTGGGGTTAACTTGGGTATTGTAAAGTAAGCATATTTTAATATTTTTTCAGAATTAGCAATCTTGAAAGGTCTTCTGATCATCAGTGGCCTGGGGTAGCAGAGGGATGATGAGATCGAGTTGAACAACCTTACACTAAGGAAGGAAGGCCAGTGCTAAAAAGCAAATCCACTTAATTAACGGTTCTTGTGAGTTAGGATCCAGATTATTAGAATCTTAAATAAAATTAAAATGTAAAACTTTGCATTTCATTTAACTATCCGTTTTACCTCCTAGATGTGGCCTCTCTAGCCATAATGCTTTATTTTATGCCTTTAGAATATGCTTTATTGAAAAAGTTGAAGGGTGCCTGCATGGCTCAGTTGCTTAAATGTCTGACTCTTGGTTTCGCCTCAGGTCATGATCTCAGGGTCCTGAGATCGAGCCCCAATACTAGCTTCACACTGAGCGCGGAGTCTGCTCGTCCCTCTTCCTTTGCTCCCCCTCCTGCTTTCACTCATAAATAAATAAAACCTTTAAAAATAAATAAAGTAATTAATTAAAAAGTTGATGGGTCACCTGGGTGGCTCAGTGGGTTAAGCATCTGCCTTCAGCTCAGGTAATGATCCCAGGGTCCTGGGATTGAGCCCCACATTGCATCGGGCTCCCTGCTTCACAGGGAGTCTGCTTCTCCCTTCCCCCTCTCCCTGCTTGTGTTCTCTCTCTCAAATCAATAAAATCTTTTAAAAAATTAAAAAGTTGAGAAGTTGCCCATATCTTGAAAATAGATCCAAAAGATCTTTTGGAATACTCAAAGTGTTCTATTACTCAGAACTTTTTGCAGTTTTCTGGAGTAAACATAACAGAGCTGACGGCAAGCCACCACGCATATGTGCCAGTCAGGCCCTGGAAAATCCCGAAACATTTTCTGACTCCTCAAAGGACAACATACAGTTAAACTTGGTTTCGGTTTTAGGCAAGTTGGCTCTGATTACAAGGAAATTAATCAGCTACAAATTTTATATGGAATATGTGTGCAAATATTTGATTAAACAAAGCATTTTATTTTACAATAATTCCAGATAACAAAGTGCAGCTTAATTTTTATTCAGAATTGAATTTCCTCTCTGCAGCTATCATGATGTACTTGAAAAAAATGACTAAATTTCGTTTTGGTCATGAAAAACTGCATACACTAGCATGGAATCAAAAGATCTAGGAAGAAAACCCAAATAAATCTAGAACCAAGCAAAAAAGCACAAGGTATCCAATTTCACTCAGCAGTGATTAAAATCTCCAAATCACATGTAAAATTCTGCTGACTGGTTTCAGCCAGAAGTGAAGTAAAGGAAGCAAAAGTTTTTCTATACAGTTAAAAAAAAAAAAAAGGGTAATCATAAACTCCACTCCACCAGGAAAAAATAACAAGATTTAAAATTGTTGTAATAAGGCAGTGGTTAAGAACACAACTACATTATGCTAATTATCATAGTTATACCATTAGCCAATGTAAATTACTACACTTATTAAAGGAACAAAAATGGCTTTGTGCTTAGAAGATACAGATAAGTTATAGTAAGGTTTATAGGCTGAGAGTAAAATTATGCCTCTTTGGCAATAAAAATAATGGTTTTAAATAGAAAATAATAAATAACATGAGTGAACATGCAAGTGTATAATAATTAGTTTAACTTTTATAGAGGGCAGGACCTCAGTTTTATTATCACTAGTGTATCATACTCACTTCAGCCCTGTACAACTGTAACCTTCTGTAGTTAAAGCAAATGTTTGGTGTGTCATTGTGGCTCTAATTCCTACAAAAGCACGTTCATTTTTTTTTTCCTTTTATACCAGCGAAGAAAGGACCAAAACAATTTAAGACCCTTCAATTCAATGTTATTTTAAGTTCACATAATCTTTCCCCCAAGCCCAAATTGAATCACTTACCAAGACGTGTGAATCCTCTTTCCTAATGCTCCTCCAGTTCCCTTCTCTCCATCTCTACCAATATCCCAGTCCAAGTGACCCCCACTTCTCACCTCACTTCTATCAAATGGGCTTTTAACTGCTTTCTCTCCTTATGCCGTACTGTGAAGCCATCAGAGTGTTCCAATAGAACCATGTCTTTCTGGAGCTTCTCACTGCTGTGGAGATAACTTCCAAAACCTTTACTTGGACCTACAAGCCTTGCAGAATCTTGCCCCAACTCACTCTTTGACCTTATTTCTATCCAACGTTACTATTCATATCCCCACCTTTCCCACATTTTGTCAGATCCTTCAATGTTCTATTCTCCTTCCTGCCTTCAGGCTTTCCCTCCTTTTCAATGCTTTCCCCCATCTATGGTATATTCAGCCTAATAATCACTTGCTTACAAAAGTTCACTTTGCTATCCACCTAGTCAGGTCAAATACGTGTATCATCATATATCAGTCTGCTCTATAATGGTCACAATTCTAATTATTTGGTTATCTGCCTATTATCCCTGCCTCCCCAGCTCGACACGCTCCTCATTCCCCAAACACAGTATGTACATAGACTTTGTTAGGCAGGGACCATGGAGGTCTTGTTCTCTACTGGATCTCTAGCTCCAAGAACAGTTCATACTACATAGTATAAATACGCACCAAACTGGTGAATAGCTCCACTCCTGGGAGAAAAAAAAATATTCCATAGCCTTGGTGCTCGGAGCCAAAGATGGCTCCACCAAAAGTTAAACCTGGATAAGGAACAGCAGGCACAAAACAATCTTCTCCGAAAGGAACCTGATCTTGTTCATCCTAAACACCTTCTTTTGAGCATCAGTAAAATCAGGGTACAAATAGCTACTAGACACTGTTCATAATCTTAGGGATATTCTAATAAAACAGTTTTGAAGAGCACACTTGCTAAACTATAAAGAGCTATGCTATACAAATGTAAGTTATTACTGGGATATGTGTGTATATGTGTGTATAAATGTTGATTTGAAGATGTATTTAGATATAATTATAAATATTTATATTTTCCCAACTGTGCTGTGATTTTTCAAGGGTAGAGATTGTGTCTTCTTTTAGGGAAGTAAAAATTCTGTTTGTTTTTCAAAGCTGAAACAAGTAATGTCTTCTTTTCTAGGTCTTACCCAGTAATGGGTACACAATGGTGCCTACAAATACTTTATGAATGAAGAGTTCAATGATCTTTAGTAATCAAGGAGCAAAAAACCATGCATAGTGACAGGCTCTGCGAGGAATCGCTAATAAGCAGACTACACATAGCTTTTCCCAGGGAAGCTTGTGCATCACTTTGTACTTGCTTCCAAACACACTCACAGATGAGTGTAATGGTCCCAGATCCGAGTACGAAACACTTGTGATTTATGGGTCCTCATGGGAAGGGGCTTATCTTTGTATTTTCCCTAAGAAGAAACTCAGTCAAGTAGCAGTCTTTTCTTGCTAATCAGTATTAAAATGTATAGATTTAGCAAAAGAAATATGAGGAAATTACCTAATCATCTATTTCAGAATGAATTCTTAAGTATATTGTTTTTAAGTTTCAAAATTGATAAAAAGAAATTTTTCTTGTCTTTGAGCAAAAAAATTTGGTACATTAACTTAAACTGAGCAGAAAAAATGTAGCAGGGAAAGAAAATTGTGAGCAACACAAACCATTGTAATCAAAACAGTATGGTATCAGGGGCTCCTGGGTGGATCAGTCAGTTAAGTGTCCAATTCTTGATTTTCACTCAGGTCATGATCTCAGGGTCGGGAGATGGAGCCCCACATCCAGCTCCGCGTTCAGTGGAGAGTCCAAGATTTGCCCTCTCAATCTCCTTCTGCCTCTCTCATTGCTCTCCACTCTCTCTCTCTCTTTCTCTAAAATAAATAAATCTTTTTAAAAAACAGTATGATATCAGAATAGGAACAGTCAGAGAGATCAGGGGAACACACTAGAGAAACCACAAAAAAGCCAATAATAGGAATTGAATATACAGAAAGATGCAATGTTAATCTCGTGAAGAAAGGAGAATTTATTTGAAAATAACAACGATGCCAGTAGTTATACCTCTGAGAAAGGAAAAATCATGTGCTAAAATTCAAGTTTGCTTAAAAACTTAAATGTAAACCTAAACCAATAAAGATATTAGAAGAAATTTAGAGACTAAATTTCCAACCCAGACATTAAAGAAGAGCTAGATATATCCAAATGTGTAAAAATTTTTGAACAACAAATGATTCTATAAACAAAATTGATTGGCAGGTAATATATTAAGATTTTGCAATCCAGGTGATATGGAAGTTTAAAAATCTAGAGTCTACAAATAGCTTTTCAAATTGATAACAAAAGGATCTACACCCACCTGATGTACCTTGAAAACATTATGCCATGTGAAAGAAGCCAGACACAAGAGGTCACATATTGTGTGATTCCATTCATAGGAACTATCCAGAATAGTTAAATCCATACTGACAGAAAGCAGATTGGTGGCTGCCAGAGACTGGAGAGGAGGAGAAATGAGGAATAACTGCTTAATAGATAAGGGGCCTGGGGGAGCAATGGAGATGTTTTGGAACTAGAGAGAGGTGGGCCTGCAAAACATTGGGAATATACTAAATGCCACTGACTTGTTCACTTTTAAATAGTTAGTTCTAGGTTATGTGAATTTCACCTCAATTAAAAAAAAAATGATATACCATCCAATTGATGTACAAAGCACTTGAACAGAAAATTTTGCAGAAGAGTAAATCCCAATGATCCATAGATTTATAAAATATAGTCATCCCCCTGCAGACAGGAAAATGTAAATTCCATGAGATAGTTCATGTCCATCAGATTTGCAAAATTTATACATAGAAGTAACACCTACTTCTGATGAGGATTCAGAAAAAAATGGTTTCATTTAACAACGAAAGCTGTAAATGTGGATTGCTCCCGAACTTTTTTGAAAATAATCCAGGCAGATCTGTAAAAATTAAAATTATATATACCCTAGTTCCAGTAATCCTATTTCTGGGGATGAAGCTCAAAAAGAAAAGCATCAGTAGGTAACAAGTATGTTTACTGAAACATGAAGAATTGGAAACAATGCCTTCAACAGGGCAATGGTTATGCTGAAGATCAACCAAAGAGAAGGGGTATTCTTCCCCAATATCATGTGAAAACATGCAGAGACTTCCATATACTATAATCCCATTTTTGTAAAGCAAAGGGAACAGATATGTTTATATATGATTATATGAACATGAAGAAAGTCACAGAAGCATGCACATAGGTTATTATTAGTGTTAGTGACACTATGGGGAGAGGGAGAGGCAGATGGTCTGAGGAGAAAAAAGGGGAGAGAGAGAAAGAGAGAGAGGGAAAAACAACAACAGTTACAACAAAACTTGTAATATGTATAGTCTGTAAGCGAGTAGGAAAAAAACTCAGCAATAAAAGCCTTGAAACAAGGAGAACCCCATCTGGGTGGAACCAGTCCAATCCGGGCCACCTGGAAAGGCTCCTACAGTTTATCAAAACTCCTCCCTTGGCCACAGTGATTAAGGATTTAAGGTGTTTTGGTTTGGTTGGTTTGCTGGAAAAAGAGCAATGTGTGTGGGGAGGGGGAGCGTGGGGGGTTTGGAGTGGGCAGAGGGAGAAGGAGCGAGAGAATCCTATGCAGGCTCCACACCCAGCACAGAGCCCAATGTAGGGCTCCATCTCACAACCCTGAGATCACGACCTGAGCCAAAATCAGGAGTTGGATGCTTAACAGACTGAGCCACCCAGGTGCCCTAGTATTCAAGGGTTTTCACCTATGTTACAAGAAATACTGTGAGATTGGTATCAAAAGCCACAATACATCTGATATGCTTGAGTAAGGACTCCATCTATTTTGGCAGTAGGACTCTGGCCAAGCTATTTAAATGACTGAACCCAAATGTCACATATACTTCTATACATTTAGAATAATAGCCACTGAATATCTAGTGAGACAAGGCATAGGAAAGGCTTATCACAATGGCTGGCACTCTGAGCTTTCACTAAATGGGAACTAGTAGAAGTGAGGCAAGAACCCAAAACTATAGAAAATTCCAATCCAATACTTTCCCTACTACCTATGCTGATCTTCCATTACTGGAATTTGAAGAGACTTTCCTAATTAAAAATCAACCAAATAGAGGTGGTAGGCAAACGTATCCCGCCATCTGCCCTGCGGTATTTGCACTTGCCTTGGCCTCTGCCTATAATGCTCTTCTCTGAATGTTCATATGGCTCTTTCTTCCATTTCTTCCAGGCCTCTATGTCAAAGTCACCCGCTTATTCCCTAACTTTCCTACCTAAAATTTCAACAAAACAAAACTAAAAAAACTCTGACATTTCATATCCTCCTTTTTTGCTTTATTTTACCTATTTATCTTATTTACTACCTGTCTTCCCCTCTCAAATATAAGTTATTATTCATATTCTCCACCACAATATAAGTCAGGGATTTTGGTCTATTCATTTTTCTTCTGTATGTCTAGTACCTAGATAAGTGGTACATTGTAGGCACTTCATAAATATTTGTTTAATGAATGAGAAACATTATTTAAATTTTTATTGAGATAATAGATACTACAAGCATACATATATTCACATAACATACATACATACATAGAAACACATATATACATATAGTCATTAATAACAAATGTAAAATGTGAAGAACATGACAACTTTAAAAGGAAAATATTTTTAAAGATTTTTATACAAGTTTATTGAATTAAAATCAAGCTCCTCTTTTCAGACTTGAAGTGAACATATCCAAGATTTTAAATATCTGTTTTACATAAAATTAATGAGTCAACCGGGAGAGTTGAAAATATTGTCTTCATATTGTTGACGTCTCACAAAAGGGAATTGATATTTGTAGAATCTAAGTGTTTTGGGGGATTGAGCTTTAAGAAAAGTAAGAGCACCTGATCCAAGAGGAGTCCTTAATAAATCAAGTCTATCTCTAATTAAATAACACAAATGAAACAAGATATCAAGAGCAAAAGATGTCTTCTTAATCATGAACCTCGGACTTTTCTGTAGAAACACTTTCCTGAGAATAACTAATGTTGCCCCATAGGTACCACTTAGGGAACTTGGGGTCATGACCCTAGGAGACATGGCAAGATCCACAGATGGCACTGCCACACTGGTGTAAGACAGAAGTTAATTCCCAAAGAGACTTAAAATCTTGCCTGCAATAAAAACATATCCATTAAAAAAGGAAGGAAATTTATACTGTTAGGAATTGATTTTTTCATAGGTTTGAAGTGAGACATTTCCATTACCATCAGATGTAAGAATACAAAAGATCTTTCGAGAACACTTTTAAAAGCAAGACTATGTCTAGAAATTGAGGAAATATCAATTAAAATATGCTTTCTCAGGCCAAGCCAATCAGTTAATTTCTGACTATTCACACAGTTGCCCCCCCATTGCCCAGCCTTTCCTGAGCTCTCTAAAGGACACAAAAGAAACTCATGACATAGGGCGCATGGGTGGCTCAGTGGGTTAAGCTGCTGCCTTCGGCTCAGGTCATGATCTCAGGGTCCTGGGATCGAGTCCCGCATCGGGCTCTATGCTCAGCAGGGAGCCTGCTTCTCTCTCTCTCTCTGCCTGCCTCTCTGTCTACTTGTGATCTCTGTCTGTCAAATAAACAAATAAAATCTTTAAAAAAAAAAAAAAAGAAAAAAAGAAACTCATGACACGATCTTCCTTTCGGAGGCTTGCAATCTGTGGGCTGGGAAGATCAACCTGGCATCCAGGACATAAGCTGAGACAATGTTTCAGCTTTGTCAGTATAGTTAAAGGAGAGCCCATGTCCTCACCTCCAAGAAGATGGGTTCTAACTACGTCATAAGAGATGGGTGTGGCAGGAGAGGCTGAGGGAGCCACGAAGAGTCGCTGCTGGGGGCAGTGAGCACAGCCCACCGACAGGGCAACAGGCCGGGAAGAAGGCAGGACAAGTTAATGAAGTGAAATTGGGCAGGACATGAATATCCAGATGGAGGAATTTGGGTTGCACACCCACATGAAACATGAAGGTTGGAATTTGACCCTTCGCCTTCCTGCTCCACAGTCACTTCTCTTCATAAGGCACGGATCTCGAATTTCTTCGGTTTGAGATGAGAGCTATGTGGCTTTTGCAAATCCTCTGAAAAGTGCCCAGAGAGGCCATTTTGCTAAGTGTCTTGCTACAACCAAAACTTATTTCTTCAAAGCACTGTTTATATTTGTGCATGTTTTAATTCTCTTAACTGCTGCCCTTTCCACCTCACACAATCGACAGTAATACAAATTGTCTGTGCCATCAGGACTGCCGCATTTGAACCAATCCTGACTCAGCCATAGGTCATTGAAGCCTCAATCCCTCTCTGAGATCAGGGGCCGTTAATGTGCTCCCTATGGTATACAGCCTATTTCCCAGAACGGGTGATTTTTGTTCAAATTATATGACTATCTTTCTGCTTCAGTTTCCAGGAGGTATTCTAGCTCGTTGGTATTCACTCTTTTCTTCACTGGGGCTGAAGCCTTATCCTGAACTTCAACTTACCTGCTTGGGGCCTGGACTTCGTACTCTAACTAGTATTTTGCTCCCAGTGCCTGGACTCTTTTTCTATACTGATAGTCCCTCCTTCAGCATAGTTAGATCTTTCTGGAATAATATTCATTGCATATGTTGGTATTAATCTGACTCACACCAGAGATTCTTGCTGTCATGGCCTCCCAGCCAATAGATTGGATCCCATGGGTATCCTGCTAGCCCGGATTTTTGGATTCCAGTTGGACCAATGACCTGACCTGTGTGGTGAATACCATGATGTGCCCTCCAGACCACCTTTAATAAAAAAAAAAAAGTTGTCTTGGCTGCCAGCTGTGCTGTCAGCAGTCTTTAGCTGTCAACACTTTCTGGGATCTCCCAACTCCCAGACTGTGGCCTTAAGTCCACTGCCCTTCTTGGAGCAGTGCACATACTGATCACTGGGACACATCCTGGTCCAACACTGAGAGGTCATCCTACCTTTAGAGCTCTCTATTAGGTCATCCTAGGTAGACATGAAGTCTGTATCAGAGTTGGAACTCCCCTTCTACTCAGTTCTCATGACATAGGTGTTGATCCCCAGGGCATTTCATTATGAACACGCCATCCACAAAACCCTGTCTCAGAGTCTGCATCCTGGAGAGCCCAACTTATATCCCACTATGACTGTGTTACTCTCCCAGCACAAAGCACAAACCCTGTACATTTTGTCTTATTGTCCTTTTCACTTCAGTTCACCTCTGAAGGCACATGCCTTCAAGGCACATCTTTGGTTGAGATTATGACAATTTCTTAGCAAAATTTGGTGGGGGGCTTTTTTAGTACAATTTCCCAATAATACTTTTTCTCCTAAAAACTACAAATCTAGAAATGGTCATATTCTCATTAGAAGATCCGTTATAATTTCAAGTACCTTAAAGTCTAAAATATAGCTTTTGACAAAGATCATATTTTATATTTGTATGATTATAGCCTATTTACTTACTGTAACAGAACCCAAAAGACTCAATGATACTTAGTTTGGAGTAGGACCACTTATCTCTCTCGTTCATAGAATAGTAGTACTCCTGGTAATCATGTGCTTATCAATGGAAAGCCCTAGGAGTCACTTTGGAAAACATGGGAACATTTTTGGTAGTCACAGTGATGGAGAGGATCCTTTCAGCATTCAGTGGGTGGAGGCCAGAATGCTAAGTATCTTACAATAAGTGAGTCAATATCATACGTAACAAAAAACCAACCTACATCCTGAATACTTTTCTATTGTCTTGCAACACATTCCTATAGTTGAAAACCCTATTTATAATGATCGAAGTCTGGGATCTAACTCCATTTTACACATCAACGCAAAGCATTTCTGCCACAAATTTAATGTGAACTGAATTTTCTGGCAATGCAATGCCCATGTCATCAAGCTGAGATTGCACACTATTTTGTTCACAACCTGACCAAGAGTTATTCATCATCTGGTAAAACCACTGATGGCAATGCCACTCCTGTGTCCGAATAGCCAATACATTATAGCTCTACCAGCCGTCTTGGCCAACTTTGCTCCGTCTCCTGGTGCAGTTCTCCCAATCATTCACATCCTGAGATACATATTACTTTATTTTATAAATCCATACTCCCTTTCCTTTATTCACAATTAGTGAATATGTTGATTTTTAAAACAATTTATGTGTACAACAGGTTATATTAAACACGAATTTCATCTTAAAATAGTAAGGGGAGTTACAACATATTTATAGTAGAAAGACTAATGACTCAGATAAGGTTGAGAAACAGCCATGCGGGCTATTTTGTCAGTTGCCAAAGGAGTGAATTTATCTCTCTCTTTTTTTTTTCCAACATACAAAAGCTATACATATTTAATGTATACAATTTGATGAGTTAAGATATAAGTATACATCACCACAATCTATGCTATAAACATAGGCATCACCTCCAAAAGTTTCCCACTGCACGCACTCTTTATTATTTTTTTTTGTAGTGATAAAAACACTTAACAAAGGATCTACCCTCTTTGCATCGTTTTAATAAAACTTTATAGGCAGAGAAAACATAAAGCTGTAATCATGAAATACTGGCCTTAAAATATACCCACAATCACCATTCATATTCTAATTCATGTTAATTAAAACATGACAATAAGCTGCTCAAGTTAAACAAAAATAAAAGGATCTAAAAATTATAAAATAGTTTTCTTTGCCATATTTCTCTTTTGTCCACATATCCTAAGGGAGGAGGCAAAGATATTTCCCCGTAGAGTCAATGTTTTATTTCTCGAGCCTTTTTTATTTGCATTGTTTTATTTATCTACTTATTTTTTTTTTAGTTTTTATTTATTTGACAGAGAGGGACACACAAGAGAGGAAACACAAGCAGGGGGAATGGGAGGGGGAGAAGCAAGGAGAGGGAGAAGCAACCTTTCTGCTGAGCAGGGAGTCCGATGCAGGGCTCAAACCCAGGACCCCAGGATCATGACCTGAGCCAAAGACAGATGCCTAACAACTGAGCCACGCAGGCAACCCTCAAACCCAGGACCCCAGGATCATGACCTGAGCCAAAGACAGATGCCTAACAACTGAGCCACGCAGGCAACCCTCAAACCCAGGACCCCAGGATCATGACCTGAGCCAAAGACAGATGCCAAACAACTGAGCCACGCAGGCAACCCTTATTTGCATTATTCTATAAGTAATCTCTACACCTAACATGGGGCTCAAACTCGTGACCCCAAGATCAAGAGTCACATGCTCTAACGACTCAACCAGCCAGGTGCCCCAAGCCTTTTTAATTAGAAATTCATAATATATAAAATGTTTATTAAAAGTCATTAGTAACATAAGACTTATGCTGTGCCATCAGACCAATGACTTTTATCTGAAAAGTATTTGATAAGACAAAGTACCAAAGGAAATGTAAATACCACATATAGTTACTAAGGCCTCGAAAGGAGCTGAATCCTAAATATTTCCCTACCATATTACTATATTTATGCTATTAATAAAAAGTCACTAAGAATGATATATAATTAAAAGTTGCATGCTTGTGGCACTTGGGTGGCTTAAGTCCATTAAGCATCTGTTTATTTTGGTTCCAGTTCTCAGGGTCTTGGGATGAGCTACCGGTCGGTCTCCACACTCAACAGGGAGGCCGCTTGAGATTCTCCCTCTCTCCCTCAAACTCTGCTCCTCCACCCACTTTCTCTAAGATTTTACTTATTTATTTGACAGACAGAAAGAGAGAGAGAGCACAAGCAGGGGGAGTAGTAGGCAGATGGAGGAAGAGAAGCAGGCTCCCTGCTGATCAGGGAGCCAGATGCTGGGCTCAGTCTCAGGACCCTGGGATCATGACCTTGAGCTGAAGGCAGATGCTTAACTGACTGAGCCACCCAGGCGCCCTAAATAAATAAGTCTTTTTTAAAAAGTTGCATGCTTGCTCTTATTGTACCATAAAAAGGCCTTTGTTGTAAAATAAAACAGTTTTTTCTATGCTATCAATTTCAGTAAAATATAATGATCACTTAAACATAATTTTAAACAATAGTTATACTGTTATTTAAAGTAATTATTTTTGAGAGTTTAAAATATTTCCTTCTTTTAAAATCCTACAAAGTTTTTATTGCAAGTTTATGAATGATGCCAAGAAGGCTGCCTGGTCCTTCCAAACAAAGCCAAACAAGAACAAAAACAAAAAGGTAGAAACAGAGACCATATGGGGCCTGTACATCGAACTTAGTTGATTTGTTCTCATTACAACTCCCCAAAATGAGAAATATTGTACCTAAAGAATATTCGCATTTTTACATGAAATTCAAAAAGAAAGAAATATTAATGGGGGATGAAAAACTATATAAAAAATGGTGCAAAATTAGTAGAAAAAGATTAATTTCATTCCCCTGAAAGCTTCTTGTATTCCTAACAAACCACTTTTAACCTCAGAATAAACCAGGGTTGCAGTACTACCCAGTAATGTGTATCTGTTTATTTAATATCTTCTTCCTCACACGTAATTTTTACTTTAAGAAGTGAAAAAAAATCTGCCCAGTATATTAAAGTAATTAGAAATTATGGCATTTAAAAATATTCTATAGACAGATGCAAGTTAATCTTTGTTGGAAAACATTTGATAATTATCTGCCTAATCATCATGCTTTATAGTTGAATGTCAACTGCCACGATTCTATAGGCTAAAGAGAGAAAAAAGAAAGAGCAAGAAAATCTGAAAATAGGCATGTAAATTGCATGAACTGAATTGAGGAGTACGCACTTAAGTACATTATGCACACGCATTTTATATTAATCATGTAATTAAAGAAAATTATTAACTTTAACAAAAAACTTATAATTCCACATTAAAAATACAACGGAAATGTATAAAACTCAAAATTTCATACACTTATTTGCTAATACTCTCTACCCAGAACAGATAGCAAATTTGGAATCTCAAGGTTTAAACCCATGAAGTTTCCTTAAGTTCTCAATGTTAACCACTTTCATCTTTATCTAGACCAGAGCCGTTTATAGAATCGCAAAGAAACAGACTATTTGTTGAGTAAATTAATGAGCTTTCTCAAATGTTGAATATACAATAAAGCAGTCTAGGTAACTTATAAATACTCTGCCTGTTTATCATAACTGCCATCAATAGTAAGTTGGAGGATAAAAGCAATGCACAAATGTTTGCCTTTTCTCTGCCTTTAAGCATATCGGGAATCCACATTTTAGAAGGGAAGGAGGGAAGCTCAGTTTCATTCTACTATTGATCTATCAGACAAGAACTTAATCAATCTTCTTTATAAGCTATTAAAGCTGAGCTCGAGAAATGAACTCACCTGACGCATGCAACATTGATTGCCTCTTTCTAAGAACTGAATATGTCAGTCTTATCTGCAGCTGTGATTCAATTTTTCAGGGACAAGATTTTTCCTTCATTAGCTTCCCCCAAATGCTCCAATTAAGAAAGAGCATTTTTGATAGTGGTCCAGAGTCAATGACTAAAACAAAATGAGGACCATAACCCTCAATTTCAATCACAGTCTCCAGAGAAAACGAGAGACCAAAAGCCTATGTTCATCAAAGGAAATTCAGCACTAGTCCCGAGATCCTGCTCTTGCGTGAATTCTGAAGAATGCTCTAGCTGCATAAACTAACGTTGAGACCTTAAGCTCAGATAAATCTTGGAAATTCAAAGGGAAACTCAAGGCAGCTGTAAATCTGTCTTTACTGCATATACATTTCAGCCAGGGGCTTCTAGATGTAGTATTAGGTTATGCGACATCCCATTCAGCATCTAACTACCTCATAAATATAGGCAGAGAGGTCATTTAACATTTACAGGGCACCCCCAAAGTGCTAGATACTATACGCTGGAGGTGGGAGGAGGGGGAGGACTCTCCATTTCCAGTTTATTAGGAAAGGTTAATAGCACAAATCCTCAATGACCAAAGAGAGTTCCTTTGGCTCAGCTTTCTGGTTTCCATTTCCTTTTTCTAGATCCCTTAACAGTCAAAAAATTAAATACTGGGAGAAACAGCAATAAAAGGTTGTCTCCACAGTGTTCCGGGACTCTGGAGGGCATTTGCCCACTTCGGCATGGAAATATTGCCAACTCCCTAATATAATAGGAAGAACGTTTTCTCTAGATTTGTTGTTAGCTTATTTTCCTATGGGTAGATAAGAGGGGAGAAAATATCTAGTCCCTCCTACTACCCCCCTTCACCCTCTTCCTCCCCTTTATTTCTCAGTATTCTTGGCAAATAGAACACAACCCGATCATAGCCTGTTGGGTTTCTTTGACAAGATCTGATTTTCACAATTCTCCGACCGCGGGTACCTGGATTCATATCATTCTTAATGAAGTCACCCAAGAGCAGGGACTGTAGCAAAGTACAGAGAGAAACAAAAGCCCTAGGGCACCATTCCATATCAGAACTGTCCGCAGCACGCAACTGCCCAGCTATCTTCTGGAAACTTCTCTAAAGCAGATTAGGAAGACATTAGATTGAGCCACACAGACAGAGGCAACAAAGAGACTTTGGCTAGCTGAGCTCCGCTCACTGAACGGTCGTCTAGCCCCAGTGCCCTGGAACCTCACATCCCAACAAAAGAAATCAGTCTCTCTGCTATTAAAGGTGCTACTGTCTGTGTGAATTCCCTTAGAAATCCAAGGAGTTAATGGCCTCAATGTTTCCAGAATACTTAATACATTCAGGAAGATGGGATGCAGTATGGGGTCTAATGTTTATTTATTGCAAAAGTCAAGAATAGCTGGAAGTCCATTAAGAGGATGTTCAGCAGATTATATTAATTTGTAATTAATTTTCAGTGGTATTTATGAGAGAACCCTTTAATCAGCATAATTCAGACTTTGAAAATTATAATATTAACTAATATTAATTAAATAATAATTTATAAATTTCAATAGTTTTAATTATCTTTTGATTAAATTACCTGTTAGTCAATTCCACACTGCTTTTGATATTAATTAGCTAACTTAAACATGATCTACTGAAACTACTCCCCTGTGGATTAAGGCGTATTGTCTAAACAGGTCAACACTGAGATACTTAAGTGTGACAATTTAGATTGCATGATTAGCAAAATTAATTGTTTAAGGCACTGGCTTTTTCATTCTCAATTTGCCAGCGGGTAAGGTCTTTAAAATATGCCCTGGGTTTCCCTGGGCCCAAATCTGAGACATCCCACATTCTATTATTCCCCCTCCTAAGTGACCCCCCCCCACCGAGCCCCCTCCTTCTCTATCCTGTTACAGAACATTCTAGTCTTCTGAGACCTAAATTAGTGTCAGCTTATTAATCAGCCAACAAAATATGTCAGAGGAAAATGAAGTTGCAAGCCCACCTCCCTCTACAGACAGACTGCCTCGCCCTCTCTCAGTGCAGTGTCTGCCAGCGGAGCTGGGACCTCAGGGCCACAGCCCAATTTAGGCCTCCTCTGTGTAGTGACAACCAGCCCAGACCTCATTTTTTTGAATGTTAATATTTAATTTAAAGCCACCTACCCTCAAGTTCTCAAAAATAAGCGTGTTGTTGACTCCACGGAAGTCTCCTTTGCGTTGGCTGGAGCTACAGGGCTCCTCAACCTCTCCCCCAACCCCCAGCCCACTTCAGCATGGAATTATCACCAACTCCCTAATAATAATAAAAATATGAGGAGTGTTTTTTTTTTTTCTTCTGGATTTGTTGCTAGCTTGTTTTCCTGTAGTAGAGAAGAGGGGAGAAAATATCAGCATCACACTTCAGAAGTGGACATCTTTTTAAATGAGTCTCCTGAAACCAGCTGTCAGCACACAGTTCCTGTTACTCCTTAACATCATCAAGGGAAGCAGGATATGCACTAAAGAAGTCAAGCAAGAGAGGGATTTTATTTTTTGCCATGTGAAACATAAAAAAAGCCCACCAGTTTCCAGGAACTCTGACCACCTTCTTTTAGAAAATGCCATGGGATTATTGAAGCTCTACACCAGCGAATGTGACATAACTTTCTTTACTGATAATTCTTATTTGGAGGCCAAAATCCTCACTAAGAAGATGTTACATTTTACCAAGGAAAGTCTCAAGCGGCCATTTTCGGTTATTCATATTATCACATATATTACACGCCAAACATTTTCTTCCTGGAACCCCCTATGTACAGTGATTAATGAGGGTAAATTATATTTCCAAGCCCTGGACCTTCCTCAGGACAATATCTGATATGGGCGTCTGTCACTAGAGCAGAGAAGATTTTAGTAAATGCACATGACAAGCAATGGCGATACACAAAGTAAAAGAAACATTTGTTAAGTCCTGAAATTTTGCAAATAAACAGAATTTGCAATGTTATTTCTGGCTTACGTAACATATTTCTGCCAATTACATAAACTAAGATGATAAAATATACGTATGATACAAGAAGGTTTATTTTTTGTGGATCTGGATTATTTTTGTTCCTATGATATTTTCTACTTCCAATTATTATATTTTCTATTTCAAGATCTTGTGATTTTCTTTTGACTTTACCTTTTATTTCATTGTTTAGACTATTCTTTTAAAAAGGAACGAGTGTTTCCTTGCCACAAACAATATAGAAAATTCCATCTACATGCTTGAAAAAGAAAATAGTTCTTTTTTTCCTTCATAAGCTAATTTCAAGTGATTTGTAACTATTCGAATGGTGTGAAACTAATCTTCATGGTTTATTTCTGGATGGATGATTGATAAAATGTTCGATTGACAAGCAACTTTTGTATAAATGCAAATAACAAATTCTCTTAGTTATTTTGATAAAGGGAATAGGCAGTGGCAGAGATAGGGACAAATACCATAATGTGAAAATTTTAGAAGCTTATGATTTCATATTTATTAAATTCATAAACAACAAAACCATGAGTTATGAAAAAAATGAATTCTCTGTTGGAAAATACTTGACTCAAATCTTCAGTTGTACAGCACAAAGAGAAAGCGAACTACCAGGTAGGACTCACCGGGAGACTATCACTTAAAATAAAGCTAAGTCTCAATTGGAAAGCATTTCCACATAATATGTGAAATACAAAATACTTGAGAATAACCCTAATGAGAAATGTGCAGAAATGAAGAAAACAACGAAGTTTTATTGAGCCATTAAAAAAAAAAAGACTTGAATAAATGGAGAGACATATTTCTCTAGGATTGGAAGACCCATCACTGTAAAAAATGCAAAATATGCATAGTTAACGAATTCACAGCCATGCATAATTCAGAGTCATACAGAATTCCATTTAAAATCCAACTTTCATGAATGGGTCATTCTAATGATCATCTGTCAAAACTAACTAAGAAGAATGGGCAAGAATAAGAACTTGGAAAGAGGGTTGGAAAAGGAATGGATACTGTCAGTTATCAAAACACATCACAAAACTACAATGGTTAAAGCAGTATGATACTGGCTCCAAAAGTGAGAGATGCAGGAGGAATTCCCACAAACACAAGCAAATGTGTATTCAATGTTTAAGCAGGGAGAGGAGCAAGGTTCTGGAATCACTGGTAAATCATTTGGGGGAAAAATATGTGGGATATTTATGTCACATTATATTAAAAAGAAAATTCATGGGGCACCTGGGTGCTTCAGTTAGTTAACTGTCTGCCTTCGGCTCAGGTCATGATCCCAGAGTCCTGTGATGGAGCCTCACATGGGGCTTCCTGCTCAGCGGGGAGCCTGCTTCTTCCTCTCTCTCTGCTGCTCCCCCTGCTTGTGCTCGCCCTCTGTCAAATAAGTAAATAATATGTTTTTTTAAAAATTCATTCCTCAAATGACTTTTCAACAAATTTTTCTTAAAGTACTCCTATATTCTAGGCACTAGTTCCACTTCCCAGGTATAGACTAGTTGAAGAAGAAGAAAAAGAAAAAGGAGGAAGGAGGAGGAGGAGTGGAGGGGGAAAGAAGGGAGGGACAGAAAGAGGGAGGAGGGAAAGTCTTTGACTCATGTGAGTTCATACTCTGGGGCAGACATTTTGGACAAACCAGACAATTAACCAAGATTATTTTAGATTGCAGTAAGTGCTGAGGAAAGCTAACGTAGAGTAACAGAGAGAATTAGACCTACTTGAGATGGGATGGTCAGAGGAGGCTTTTCTGAGGAACTGATTTTTTTTTTTTTAAAGATTTTATTTATTTATTTGACAGAGAGAGATCACAGTAGTCAGAGAGGCAGGCAGAGAGAGCGGAAGGGAAGCAAGCCCCCTGCTGAGCAGAGAGCCCCATGCGGGACTCCATCCCAGGACCCTGAGATCATGACCTGAGCCGAAGGCAGCGGCTTAACCCACTGAGCCACCAAGGCGCCCTGAGGAACTGATTTTTATGTGAAAACCTAGAACCTGCCAGGTAGAGGTGACTACAACAGCAAAGGCCCTGAGGAGAGAGCTTGCTTGTGTGTCCAACAGCTGCAATGGGGCTGGTGTATTTGGAAGACAGAAGAGGGGAGGGAAATGGGGAAGCCCGGAGCCAGATCATTCATGGCCTGTAGGTCATGGTGAGAACTTAGTATTTTGTTCTAAATGTGATGGAGCAGGGGTATGATGTGATCTCATTTGAATTCTGAAAGAATTACTGTTTTGTGAGAAGTAGACTATCAGAGGCCAGAGTAAAAGCAAAGAGAGACCTATCAGGAACTCTTGCTGGAGTCTAGGTGAGAGGTGTGGTGACTTGGAGATAAAAGATAAATGGCTGGATTCAGGACACATCTTGAAGGTAGAGCCAACAGGATTTGCTTATATATTGTATGCAGGATCCAAAACAAATGAACTGAGTGGTGCAAGAAAAAAATAACCAAAATAGTACCGTCGCATTCACAATATTTCAGCCAAAATGAAAATCTTGGATAGACTACAAAATAAAGAAAGGCTTTTTGAGGAATAGAAGAAATGGTTCTTTCACTGGTGAAAGAACAGTGGAGGATTATTCTATAAATCAGGTATTCAGACTCTGAGAGGTAGGTAGACAATGACTTTATGGTTCTTTGGTAGGTACCATTATGCATTTAACTTGTCCCCTCTTCTGATCTTTGTCTCCAATAGTAGAAGCTACTTGATGCATTAGGATGGAATTCATACTAGAAAGAAAAAATTAAATCCACAGTCCCCAAACCTCATTTCAATTTTTTTTCAACCTCAGGAACCATGAGCTGCCTTGCTGGGGTAGTTGATTAGGTCACACAATTGATGATTTAAATCACCACTCGTCTTTCCCCTGCTCATTTACCAGAGAAAGAGTTATGTATTATGAATTGGCCAAATATCAAGCACCCAATAAAAAACAAAGATGAGCTGTTGGCACATATTCATGTGATAAATAATTATATATTTTTTAGAACAATCAAAGTCAATCTTCTAATTATAATGCCAAAGTTTTGTCACATATTCCTAGAAATCTTTAAAGGAATTTTGATACATAACCCATGATAACAGAATGTAAATTTGGGGTTTTTTTCAGTTTATTGACACAATTATTTTTATTTGGTTGTGTAAAATTGATATGTAACATTATTGTATACAGTCTGACTTACCAAACTGCTATTAAAGAGAAAGAAATAAAAATTGATCTTGAAAACTGAGCTTAATATATTGAATTTGAATAAGTATTCTTTATTTTCATACATATGCCTACAACCACATTCTCCCATATTTCAAAATTTCCCATAATATCTAATTATCAGATGTGTGATACACAGATTTATTTCCTTTTGAGCTTTTATCTGAGGTTTTACATAGCTTGTAATAATATGTCAACAAAATTGGTGATTGTACCTTGACTTGTAAAATAAAACTCATTTTAAGAGCACCATAAATCTAACAGAGCATGTCTGGTGTTCTGATTGGTAGAAAATTGGATGTTAAACACTAGGGACAAACTGATCTAATTCTGGTACTTGAGTAAGTACTAAAAGGAAAAAGAAGGAGAGAAAAAAATCATTACCTGGAGTTGATAGTTTAACTGATCATGATCAATTTGAAGTGCTTATTGCTTAAGTAAATGACCTTTGGGGTGATTTCATTAGCTCCACATACTGCAAAAGGTTATATCTGAATTCAATTTTATGATTGAGTCTAAGCATATAAAATCTCAAAATAGTTTGAATGGATAACAAAAAAATAAAATAAAATAAACCAAACCAGATTCTTTCTGAGATAAAGGTCGGACTGTGAAACCTCTGCTTGGTGCTGCCTCTCTCTAATTGTTGGCTTTATGTGGGAGTAAATATTTGAGAGAGGAAAGGCAATGCACTGATATCATCATCACATTGATGTCTGTGGTCAGGAAATGACTTTAAAATTAGCTACCAGTTCCAGCTTTGTAGTAAATAAGACTTGGTCCTCCTGGATCTACTTTGTTTGATGAAATCTCTTTACCTTTATAGGGCTGCAATGCCCTTTAATGGTTTGGTTTGGGTTTTACCTTCCTTTCCCTCCTAAAAGTGCTATAAGGCATGTGCTTATTATTTTATTAAATTGGGGTATGTCTTAAATGCTTGTGGAAAGAATTTAATTGTTCTTTTTTAGTTTTTATTTATTGATTATTTTGAGAGAGAGAGAGAGAGAGCGAGAGAGAGCACAAGCTGGGGAGAGGAGCAGGGGCAGAAGGACAAGCAGACTCCATGCTGAGTGAGGAGCCCAACGCAGAGCTCAATCCCAGGACTGACTCTGAGATCATGAACTGAGCTGAAATCAAGAGTCAGAGGCCTAACCAAATGAACCACCCAGGCACCTCTGGAAAGAATTTTACACACTTCCTTGAGACATGCCAGGCAGAAAAACCAAGGAAGGATGTTTGAAGAACAGATTAGGTATAGATACCTTTCCTCTTCATAAGTTATTGGTAGATGAAATAGGGCTAAGTGTTATCTCTAAGTACCCTTAAATCGAGAACAATGGGGCTAGAGAAAAAAATGTGAACATTTATTAAGAGGAATGAAACTATATTTTTATCCAAATGACCTTGAAACCAATACAATGATTCATTTTTTTGACATGTTCTCTTTAGTCATCATTTCTCTGTCAAAGACACTAAGGTAGTCCCTGGATGGGGTATTAGCCTGTTTCATAATAAATCTCTTACTTGAAAGTTCAGGACCACTTTCGTATTCCTTTCTATTCTTTTATTTTCTATTCTTTTAATTTCTCTTCCATCTTCTTCTCTCCTCCTACCACAGCACAATTGGGGGTGGGGGGAAGGGGGAGCACTTCCCCAGACCTCGGTCTCAACCTCTTCCCGAGTCTTCCCTGGCGGTCAAGGACAGCATCTGTGGCCACAGTGGTCAGAGACGAAGGATGGAAGAAATGACAGGACCCCACGGGGGTCCCTCTTTTCTCTCATCCTCCACTCACTCTGGAATCCACATAAAGGACTTCAAACCAGACTCTACTACCCGCTGGATATGTGACTGAATGTCATCACCTTGCATCTTTGAACTTCAGCTTTTTCACCAAATGAGACTCAAAACTCCTGTTCTACCTACCTTACCGGGCTCCTAAGAAGTCTTCTGAATTAAAAGAGCCTAGTGAACTATTTGTTACTTTGAAAAGTTAAAAGATGGCTATTAAACATTTCATTTTAAAAGCAGCGGAAGGATCAAGTGGAAAGGGTGAGGCACAGAGACCTGGCTTTGAGTCTCCACAGTGCTACTTCCTGGTTGTGTGCTCCTGGGTACTTCACCCAACCTCTTCGCAAGAGGAGTAATAATGGTATTAGCTCATCTCTTACCTGTAAGAGGGGGTAAGCATAATGTTTACCTCCATTTCATCACAAGCCTTGAGAAAACAATTTCAAAAGTTCTTTGTGAAATACAAACTGAGTATAATCATCATCAACCTGCTCTAGAGAAACCTGGTTTAATAGGTACTGTCCTAGCTCCTGTTACATGAAATATAGGACATTTTTCCTTAGCAAACAGCAATTATTCTTTAGAAACAAACAGTATAACCCTTTCCCTCAAACACTGGTGGCTTTTCATGATTACATTTATAAACTCAGCATTGTATAGTATGATTATGTGATTGTTAAATTAGTAAGTCAATGGATTAATGGTAGAGAGTAAGATAAGTGTTAGGATTTGTGGTTTGATGTATATTTGATGATATAAAAAAGAGAGTTAAAAATAAAACTGACATAAGGATAGTGGCTCCCTTAGGGGAAAAGTATGAGCTGTGATTGGGGTGCTAGGTAGGGAAAGGGCATTTCTAGGGTGTTGGGAATAGGCCTTGCTTGGCCAGAATGAGAACTGCATGAATTTCACTTGGAAATAGTTATTAAAGCTGTGCTTTATGTTTTGCATGCTTTTACTAATTGTGTGATCTAATTTGAAATTTAAGCATTTTAAAAATTGAAAAAGAAAATGTAACTGGCAATTTTGACAATGTTCCAAATTTATAGTGCTCCATGGAAAACAGGTAGTCTTTTATACGTGGAAAAAACAGTAGTCTTTTATACTTTTTCACTTATTTTAAAGGCAAAAAAAAAATTATTCACACTGAATGGTCCCATATCTTGAAGGACCTACAAATGAAAAAAACACGGCCCTGCACGTCAGTGTCATCATGATGCACAGTAAGTGGTGATCCACTTACTGTATTTGTACAGATCATCTTGCACTAACCCATTCCTCAGAGCTGACCCTGAACAATGGAACATACAGGATATGGGATCATTAAGCCCCACATATTTTGATGATGTGGGAAGATCAGTAAATATTTGGCCACACCCTAGAATTCTGGACATTCTACTTTTACTTTTTTTCCTTTAGAACACGCTATCTTCTTTCTGCTTTCACTCGCATCCCAGGAGAACCTTTTAACACAAATGTTAAAACTATGCTTTCCAGTTTATAATGTAATAGGTATGATTTAGATACTGGTCTGCATTCAAATCTCATGTGCCTTTTTTATTCGTTACATGAATTTGTACAACCATGCCTCAGTTTCTGCATCTGATAAATGGGTTTAGTAGTAGTACCTATGTCATAGGGATGTTGTGATTTAATACACGCAAAGCATCCATGACAGTGCCTCACACAAACATAGTAAGTGCTTAAGCAGTACACCAGAAATGAAATCTTCCTTTTAGGTCTGGCTTTGCTCTTCTGAATTTCTTCTGATTTAATCAAGTTTCTCATGCCCTTCTCTGAGCCATTTGCCTACTTAGGACTAGACACTAAGTATTTTTTCTTTTGTTGCATTTTGTCTGGTCACTCGCTATCTAAAGCAGACCTTACAATGTATTTTCCTTCCATGACATAAAACCTAAAACACTTTTTGGTGGCTGGCTCATTAAAATACCATTTATTATCTGACTTTGAAAGAACAGAGGCTTCTCAATCATCATCCTGTTCCCACCATTCCTCCTTCTCTGGCAGCATGACCCCCCATTAAGTTATAAGGTTCTTTTTCACTGGGGTGCCTGGGTGGCTCAGTGGGTTAAATATCAGAGTCTGGATTTTGGCTCAGGTCATGATCTCAGGTCCCTGATCTCAAGGTCACGAGACTGAGCCCTGCATCAGGCCCTGTGCTCAGCAAGGAGTCTGCTTGAGATTCTCTCCCCCTCTCCCTCCACCCCTCCCCCTGCTCTCAAGTGCATGGGTGTGCATTCTCTCCCTTCCTCTCTCTAAAATAAATTAATAAATCTTTAAAAAGAAATAAAGCTCATGACACATAGATAAGTGCTTTTTAAACCATATAGAGAATATTAGCAGGTGATGTGTGCATTTTTTGGTAGAAATGGACAAAGGGGAGAAAGGTGAGGTGATTAAGTATCTTAAAGTACCCCAGAATTTAATCATCACTACAGTGTTGGTTCAGAGGACACACATCACACCATTGCTAGGAGGAACTGAGGGAGTTAGACAAGCCCTCTGTTAGAGATAAGGACACTGAGTTTCAGACAGGCCACTCTTACCCAAAGCAGTCAGGAATAAATATAGAATAGCACCGGGTTTCATGCCTCTGGGCCAGCATTCTTTCTTTCTTCTATCTCATGACATCTTTCAGCCAAAGCGTCTATGCTGTGATATCTCAGAGGAAAAGTAATTAATGAATAACTAGGCACACAGCTGAACAACAAAGGTAAATGGCTTTTATACATCAAGGCGAAATCTGGTAGAAATACCACTTCCATCTTCAGCTGTGCAGATAATTAATATTTCCAGAGTGCTTAAAGCATAATCACATACATTTAATAATTCCAACAACCCTATGAGAAAACTTACTTTCTCTTGCCCAAAGTCACAGAGCAAGTAAGTAGTTAACCCCCAGGCTCAAGCTCAAGTCTTCTTTTAAACACTGACTTACATTCTTAAGCAAACCACTCAGCGATCACCAGGGCAGTAGGAACGGCTCCGTGTAGGAAGGACAGAGATAAAAGAGCTCAAGTCAGGTAAAACTGCTACACAAAATTAAGGCAGATGCAGTGACAGAGGTGTGCATGGGATGCAGCGAAAGCCCAGAGAAGAGAGCCACAGAACTTTTTTGGAATATGCAATATGAGCTAAGTTTGAAAGAAAGAGAAAATATTAATGAGACCAGGCTGTAGGAGAATGGCAGTAGAGGGACAAAAGAATGTGTGGGAAGAGTAAGAGCCACTTTATATTGAGCGCTTGCTGTTCTCTGTGCCTCACTGATCCCCATTATCATAGATAGCAGATACTTTTCTATTTCCCTTTGTAGTTGAGTAAAGCAAGGATCAGAGAGTGGAAGCGATTCACCCAATGTTGCACAGCCTAAATTTCAACTTGGGCTCAGGATGCTTAATAACCTCCACACACCAAATGTGCATGAAGAGTGGTAACCCATAAAGGCTAGCAGAGTGGGCAGGAATCAGATCTGAGTCTGTATTCTTGCCAGGCTACCGTGCTTGATGCTTGCTATTTAGCTCTGCCCTGACAGTGATGGAAAGCAGGCCACTAGAAAATATTTACCACGGAGGAGGCATAATCCGTTCTATGATTAGAAGGATCCTCCTGGAGAAACACAAAGGTGGAAATGGAGACAAGGAGACCACTTGAGGTCTCTTATAATAACCCAGACAAGAAATCGTAAGGGATGGTATCGAACATGGAGAAGAGAAGGTAGATTTCACGGATATTGAGGATATAATATATATACGAGATGTGGCATTTGAAGGAAGAATCCCAATCCACATTCAAGATTTTAATTTTGTGAAAGGTGAATGGCAGTGTTATCCACTTGGATATCAAATCCAGAAGGGGGTGTGGATTCGGGGAACTGTGTGGAAATTAATTCAGCTTTGGACATGATGATTTTGTGGTAGTTTTGGTAAGAGGGACCAGAGAATTATCTGACAGTCCAGTATATCGGTTTGGTGCTAAAAGAGCCATGTGGTTCAAGTTGGTATGTGGTGAGGAGGGTCATGGATACATATGAGAGCAGCTGGGCCACGGTTTTAGAGTTAGAGGAGAAGCAGATTCAAGAGGGAGCCCCAAGAAATGGTCATGTATGGAGCTAGTAGAAGAAGGCTGCTTGAGAGAGAGGAAGAGATCCAGGAAATCCTGGTGTCTCTGAAGTCTAAGGGAGAAGGAGCTTTGAGGAGAGAGAATTGGTCCATAGTAACAATCGCTACAAAAAGGAAAAAACAAGACCAAAGCAATCTGGAGATACTTCTTGACTTCATACTCGCCCTCACATTTCTTCAAGCTATTTGAGAGCCAAACACCATCCAGTAAAAAAGCAAATGGCTCCCTTGATTATTCGATTGTTTCTATGTGGAATCTCAGCAGTGTACATAATTATTTACGGCTCCTTGATGTGCAAGAGAAATTTAGGAGGAATGAGAACAAAATGCCTCTTCTGATGTATTTGCCATGCTATAGACAATTAGAAAACAACGTCAGCAAACGAGCTGAATATGTAATAGAGCTGTGGGAAATCATGCTATGGAGAAAGAGAGAGAGGTAAACCTAAGTTCTGAAAGATGGACATTGTATAACGGGTATTTAAGATGTGTATTGTCTGATAGGGCCTTACCAAGTGGTCCCTAGCATCTCAGGAAGAGATGTACTAACAAATGAATCCACCAATGCATCTTTATTACACACCTTCTAGGCTCACATTGCCAGAGGCACAGTGGCTGCTGCCCCGGGTGTCACGTAGGATCTTGGATAAGGAGACGGGCAATACTGACACAGAGGCTAAAGCGGGGGTCCGCAAACACATGGATAAGAACAAGGGCTTCTGACTAGAGACAGAGTTCCCGGCCCCACCCTTATTAACCTGGACGCAAGTGAGGTAACCACTACAATTACTGTAAGCTTCAGTTTTATCAGTTTATAACTACTGTAAGCTTCAGTTTTAATGATAGATAATATTCTATTGTTTCCTGCTAATATCATAAGGAAATAATAGCCCACATGTATTGTGTATTTATTACATGCAATATAACATGACTGTTCTATCTGATTTATTTATCACATCTATCCTATTCAGTTTGTCACTACTTTTATCCACCTTTTCCAGATGAAGATACCAAGGCACAGATGGGTTCAGAAACTTGTTCAGGAACACACAGACAGTAAGTGGTAGATTTTTAACCTAAAAAGTCTTAGCCTGGAGGACATGCTTCTATAGACCATACTCTCCTGCTTCTCAATAAGCATCATAGGGGTTCTAGTGAATACAAACGCCTGTTTCATGGAGGCAGAGGGATGCAACTGTGTGATGATAGGATTTGGACAGGCAGAGGGCATTCCTAACAAGCTGTCCACCAAGCCCTTCCCAACGCCAGCATATTAAAATGCCTATGGATATATATACTATAGACCATATACACATGCCTGCGTGTACACACATGCACGCACGCACGCACACACACATTCACTTAAGTACTTCTATTTTTATATAGGTGTGTAAAATAGAGCAGGATTCTAAGAGAAAATAGACCTGAGCGACTGTGGTGATGCCTTCCCCTGCTAAAGTCAAAGCCATGCTGGTGGGAGCCAAGTTTAAACTCTCAGCCCTTTCCCCTGCTCGAAAGCGGACAACCTGTCAATCAGCACGGAGACACCTTACCCAAGAGTGGAAAGGCAGTCACCTAACTGCTCCCTACCAATTTAGTTAGGGATTCGCTCTAACTCTTATTTGAAGTGCCTAGAAATTAATGTAATATTTCCTGTACTCATTTGCATTGCCTGCGGGCTGGAAACGCCCCCTGTGAGGGCCACCGAGTTAGGCAGGGAGCTGTATCCAGGGCAACTCAGCACCAAGTTAAAGCAGGAGGAGCCCTTGTAGAGTGGCGCTGACACTGGGATTAGGATCTGTTCTATGAGACCGTGCCAGGCTGATAGATTGAAGTGGCAATTTGGGATTTCACCAGATAGAGAAGTAAATGTATTAGAATGAGGAAAATCCAAGGAGAGCAAAGACTGGGGGAAACCATACAAGTTGGCGAGTGAGGTTTTGTTTTGTTTTGATTTTTTAAATTCAAGTCTCTCCTTTTGGCTTTGCATTTGAATCCTGAATTTGAGCATCTCTTCTGCTACTGCAAATATATTAGCAACGTGGATTGCCTTTGTTAGTCTAAATTGCCATGTGTTTGCAAATACGTTTCAAGAGAATGCCACTCAAGAGAAGGCTTCTCTTGGACCCAAATCACAGTGTCTATAAGTAACTCTTGACCTTGATGCATCTGTGCCCTGCGTGCAATGAAAGTAGGCGCAGAGGCCGTTGAAATCTTCCCAAACTATTCATCTCTTATTGATTCACTTGTTCTATTGTGAACAGACACCTACACACTAGTTTAAAATTAGGAGCTCCCAAGACTGTGATGAATGAAGGCGACATGGGATTCGGAAGTACAGAATTTTCTCAGCCAGGGATGGCTGGGAACCTTATTATCCTGGCACATCCTAAACACATTCATTAATTTATTTCTTTAGCCTACAGATCCTCAAACATTTCCAGGATCACTATTTTTTCTTAAGCTTAATTACTTGGCAATTCTTCTAAGTGCTATATAACTTTTAAGTGAATAAAAATAAATTTTGAGAATTCACATTGATTGGGGAATACTACGAAATGTTGGCAGGGGTGGGGTGGGGAGGAAGGCAATTGGAATTCCTTTCACTACATTAGAAACCAGTAACCTACAATGATGTTGTTGTGTACACACCGGGGAAAAACCAATCCGTGCCCATAAAAAGTTTATGAAAGAAGCTCGGACCCCTTTAAACATGTAGATTTGTCCTCTATTGCCACTGAAAATATTTCTCTTATTTCCAATACTTTTACAACTTAGGTAAAATAAACACAGGCTCCGCCATGCTCACGGGAAATCTGTTACCTCACTTTCAGAGCCAGGGTTTATTTTTAAGCCGCTTTTTCCACCTAAAAGTTAGTTAACATTTGGAAAAACCCAGACAACTCATCGGTTCCTAAATCCTAAGAAAGGCCCATATGGCAGGGAAAAGCTGCAGGGGTAGGGTGAAGCGTGTGGGCATGGGTTTTGATTCTCATTGTAGTGATGGTGGTAGGATGGTCTCCGTATTTTATATCCTCTTCACCTCTGTGTAATTCCTCTGCCTGGAGTAGTGACAGTGGATTCAACTGTCTTCTTTGGTCTTTGCTCTTCTCTGAATCCATGCATACATTTCAAGCCCTGCTCCTTTGTTCATATTGATTCGTCCATTCAGAAGACCTTCCCAGAGGCACATAAGCAGGAAACGTTTGCATGGGCCACTTACAAAATTCTTTACCCAATTTTGCATTTGTAATTTGCACTATTTATCTTAAAAAGGGACTCAACAGTGTATACACTTCAGGTTTCGTAAACCTGGATCTTTCCCAGGCCTGTCTTATCCTCTCTCCACGTGTTCACGTCCCTGTTCATCTCCTAAAACACTGGTCAGGACCTTCTTTCCTCACCTCGCTGACCTTGTTAGTACCTGAAAGCCTTGTTACAAAGTAAGGAAAAATGGGAAAACAAGCCTGGACTGCAAAAACATCAGACTGTTCTTTTATTAACCTTGGTCTCCTCTGAAAAATATAAGACATGTCAATAATGAGAATCATTTCCATTTGCATTTTTTGAGAATATTATAGAAACACAGGGCAAAGTTAATGTTTACTTTAAAGTCTAGTATCACGGGTCTGTGTTTCACTGAGGTAAATGTTTTTTCAACAGAGGTCATTTGCTTACATACAAATACATTATTGATTTCAGATTGCTTTCATATATCGCTAAAATTTTAAATACAAAATTAATTCCCTTTAGAGCTTTTCAACACTATAATCTCGAAAAGTTAGCTGAAACCTATAAACCTTTACAGAAAACCTGTAAAACCAAAACTAAGACAAATTCTGAAAACCTTTGCCTTCCAAACAAAGGAGGATTCTTTTTTTTTTTTCTTAAGATTTTATTTATTTATTTGACAGACAGAGATCACAAGTAGGAAGAGAGGTAGGCAGAGAGAGAAGGGGGAGCAGACTCCCTGCTGAGCAGAGAGCCCGATGCGGGGCTCGGTCCCAGGACCCTGAGATCATGACCTGAGCCTAAAGGCAGAGGCTTAACCCACTGAACCACCCAGGTGCCCCAACAAAGGAGAATTCTTAACATCATGAATAATGTGTCTATGATACAATATATTACTTCATTTTTTTTTAGTAAAACAGCACTTTATATGCTTCTCATACCTGGCATATAGAGAACAATTTTTTAAGGTACAGCATTTTACAACCTTGGGGGAGAGATTTCTTTATAAACGTATCTCATGTGTCTGAGAAATAACTTGTAGAAGCTAAAAGCCACCTCCACTTCTTCAGAAAGCCAAATCTTGACAGTTTGTTACTTAAAGACATTTTTGCATTAGGGGAAAAAAAAAATTGATGGGGGCACCTGGGTGACTCAGCCAGTTAAGGGTCCAAATCTTAATTTTGGCTCAGGTCATGGTCTCAGGGTTGTGAGACTGAGACCCACACCAACCTCTGCTTAAGATTCTCTCTCCCTCTCCTCTCTACACGCCACCACTCCCACCCCCGCCCTGGCCCACGGCCACTGCCTCATTCACGCTCTCTTGCTCTTTCTCTCGAAACAAAGAAAGAAAGGAAGAAAGAGAAAAAAGATGAAAGCATGGATGGAAGAAGAGCAAACAAAATCTCACTGTCCTTACTTTCGATCGGGAGCAGTGCTTCTTGAACATGATGCACGTACAGAGCAGACAGGGGTCATGCAGATTCAGGCTGGTCTGGCCTGGAGCTAGAGTCCACCTTCCTCAAATGCTGCCTAGTGATCCTCAAGCTCCTGGCCCCTGGACTATGCTGCTCAGCAAGGGTCTAGTAGAAATCTTTATTCTTTCTTCCACCCTCTCCAACTTACTATTTGTTTATTTATTTTTGAAACATAGTCTGAAAACCTATGACATTCACGCCTCATTAGTGACTTAGAAGAGCTAGAAATTTCCTTGTTAAGAGCTCGCGTTTTCAATGGTTTGAAAAATAACTAGTATGTGGATAGGAAGAGAGGGCTAAGGAGAAGATCGGATTGATGCCTAGGCTGGAAGTAAAAAAGACTGAATTTTCACCGGTGGAGCTAAGACGAATAACAGTGTGATCCTGGACGAGTCATTGGGTCTTTCTAAGCCTCTGTCTCTTCATGTTTAAAACCGGGATGCTGGCCTTGTGGAGGCCTCCCTCTGGTTTCTAGATTCTGTAATGTTGGCCATGTGTTTGCCCATGTCACAAAGGACAGCACATAACTAATCTGTTTACGTGGGCTATTTTAATAATCAGTACAGACTGCCAACCAACAGATCTGCATAATCAATATAAGGATATTGGGACTTAACATCAATTAGGAAGATTGCCAGAAATAATAAATACTTTGTTTCTTTCTTTCTTTGTTCATTTATTGCCAACTCTAGACTCTGCTTTTGTGCTTTACTTCAGTAGAAGGTAGTTCCCAAAATGAGAGCCAGGAGAAGTGAATCAAGACTTGTCTGTACCATAATCCACGTATATACATCAAACCCACAAGCAATGGGGCTTTGGATGAATCACCCAAATTCTCTGCAAATGGGCATTTTAGTCCCCATCTTAGAAAACTAACGCCTGGCCCTACTAACTCACAAGACCATTAAGAATCCAGAGTGGGACACAATATACACATGCTGCTTTAGAAAGTTTTAAAAAGTGCCTTGCAAATGCAGGTTATATTTTTATCATTCCCCACATCTTTTCTGAATAATTTATCAACTAGCAAACAAAAATACACTTTGCATTTTGTTAGGCAGGCATTTTCTTTTCATCTATTTATTGACTAAAATAAACACAAAGAGGCAGGAAAAACAGAAAGAGATGAGTAAATGAAAGAAAACATTCTCCGACAACATGCAGAAATCTATGGAAATAGATTTTCTCTGAAGAAAAGAATCTATTAGAATATTCTTAATGATCTAATAAAAAAGGGAAACGACTCAAAAGTTTCATAAATCATTTTGCACTTATTTTGTTATTAGGAGAAGAGGGAATTGTGTGGCAATACGTAAATTATGAACAGAAGAAATTATAAAGTGCACATCTGCAAAGGAAATAGATGTGTACTTCAATGGGAATACAGTTAATAACTGTGCCCATTCCATTTTACATTGTAATGGAGTAACTACCAAACTATTATGGAAACGAAAAATTTCCTCGACAAAGTTGCATTTTTAATAGACCCATAATATGTAGTGTTGTTCTATTTTTCTTCTTACTGGGTGAGTACAATGATCATCATGCTAAATGTGATCTAAATTCCATCTCTTCTCCCTGCTCCTCTAATGCTTGAAGTTTATGTAACACATTAAAATATGAAGTAGGCGCTAACCCATCAAAGAAACTAGAGAAATAGTTGTAAGCATTTGTTTGGATTCTTTTAAATCCCAAGACAAGCAGAAACGCACATCACTACTGAAAATCTGAAATATATTTAGTCACCTTGCAGTCTGGCAAATCTAGCTTTGCTTGCCTGGCCTTAAAAGTGAGACAGTTTGGGTGCCTGGGTGGCTCAGTGGGTTGGGCCGCTGCCTTCGGCTCAGGTCATGATCTCGGGGTCCTGGGATCAAGTCCCGCATTGGGCTCTCCGCTCAGCGGGGAGCCTGCTTTCTCCTCTCTCTCTCTGCCTGCCTCTCTGCCTACTTGTGATCTCTCTCTGTCAAGTGAATAAATGAAATCTTTAAAAAAAAAAAAAAGTGAGACAATTCTTAAGTCCCTCTAATGTAAGTCTTAGTCACATAATTGAATAAAGGTAGAATTTCCATCATACCTTCTTCCTGACTGAAAACAAACAAACAGATGTGAGAGCCTCTGGATTCTTGAAGCCTGGTTAATGGAAGTTTCTGCACAACTAAAAAACAGTATTCTTTTAAAGCCTTATTCTTTTAGCCCTAGTTGGAAGTGTTTTTTAGATCTGTCCTAGAAAATGCAGTATGCTGTGCATAATGAATTCTTACTTTCATAATTAAGGATTTTGCACTACCTCCAGATCACCACTTTAAACATTATTTCTCAGTGTCCAGGACTGTTCACATGAAAGTTTAAGGTGACTACTGTTCCCAGGGGATCTATCCCTGGAACTCCTTGTTTTAGCACACAACATTATTTTCTTAAGGCTCCTAAAATTCAAGAAGAATTTTGAAAATATCCAATAGGCTTTCATCTTTTCCTATTGCAGCAGCTGCCATCATTGGAACCCTCACCATCTTGTACCCAAGCCCCTGTGCCTCCTAAATAGCCTCCCAGCTTCTGCCCCTCCCCTTTCCACCCTCTATCTATAGGCACAGTCATCTTTCTAAAGCCCAGTTCTCTCAGGTCAGCCCTTGACCTTGATTCCACCTTGCAAACCAAGCATTCATGGCGACCTCCCCTTCCTTTCCAAGTCCTGCTGAAAAGGCATAAGAGATTTGGTTTTGTTTCCCAGAGAATAAAACCCTAAGAGTTCTGGTAAATAAGAAAGCAAGCCAGAAGCAACCGGATAAGGTTGGAGGAAACGAATCCAAAGCAAATGGAAGTAGATGGAAGGCCAGAAAGGCCAGAAGGAGAACTGCAGCCCAACCCATCCCAGGAAAGATCAGCCCAAGTTGAGTCAACAAGTTCAAAGAGTTGAAACAGCTGCTGGCAAGGAGGGACTGGAAAACACAGACGCACCTCTGAGAACTTCTCTCCCTCTCCAGGGTGTAAAATGAACATTAGCAAACCAGAGTTTTTCCCCAAGAAAAAAACCCAAGATTGCCTTTCTAAACAAAGTGGGTGATCGGCTGGTAAGTAAGCCCAGTGAGGAAATTGGATGTAATATTACACCTTCTCGCCAGTAATAAAGGAGAAAATAGAGATCAGAGTGCTCCAAGGCCACAATAAAGCCTCCTTCTCCGCCAGTTGTGGGAGTCCTGGGAGGGCGAGCCTCCTCCGCACCCACACCTCCTCCAGACAAACCTGACCAACACACGGTGCTCCCATCCGAAGTTGGAGGGAGGGTGTCTGTCGGAAACCTCCACGCTGCGGAGCAAACGCGTGTGGATGATCACCTTATTTTAGGGATGGCAACAGTACAAACGTAAGCGGGACCGGGAAGAACTTGTGGAACAGATGAGTTAATGAAGAGAAGATACTGCTTGGCCAACAACAGGAAACGAAGTATTATCATCTTCACTTTAAAGTTGGGGCAACATTACTAAATAAAGGTTCACTCAATCATCCTGAGTCATGCAACTGGTCTGTGGGACGAGTCTGTCCAACAACATCTGCTTGACTCCAAAGTCTGTCTTTCCACGAAAGCACATTCTGTGCGGGGTGAGCAGGTCACCTTTGGAAGCGAGGATGATGTGTGAGATTGGGGCTGTAAGGATTTGTAGAAACGGAGCAGGTGGAAAGGAGAAAGGGAGGGTGGAAGGGAATCCTAACCCGGGGAAGAGTGTGAGTAAAGCGTGCAAGGCGTGTTTGGAAACACTCTACGTCGAAGGTGTGTCCTGGGGAAGTGTAAGACAAGCGAGAAAAGCCAGGGTGAAGACGGATGTCCCAGTTCTAAATGTCCAGGAGTAGAGTTTCAGTTCTTCCCTCGAGCGCAGTGGAGAACCGGGGAGAACCTTGAAGCAGAGGGGAAGCTCCGAGCTGTGGCGACAACATCTTCCTGAGAGGTACGCAGATTGTGTTGGGGAGGGAAAAAGACGGAGCAGCCGCGGTAGGAGGACATCTGGGGGCTCCGGGTAGGACTCCGTCTCAGAGACTGAGCCCTTCCAAGAAGCGCTGCCATCCCTTTAAACTTGGCACATGCATGCTCTGCCTCTATTAGAACTCTAGTTTCGTTTTCATTTATCTTTCTACTTTTACTAAAAGAAAAACATATGTTCAAATTGAGCCCTCGTTCTAAGCAGTACATTTCAGATCGCTGGTGTTAATGGGTCAAGCCCCTGGAGGGCTCCACATTTAGAATAGGCTGTTCGCACAGGCATTCCGGGCTCATACGTTTTGTCCATGCCCCTGAAACAATTGATGTACTCCAGTATATGGTGTATGTTTTTTATAATTACACCAGAAGAAAGCATTCTTTATGGAAATAAATGTGCTTTTTAAAAACACATTTCTGAAAAGCAGCAGGCAAAGCATTAATAACAAAGTGAAATGATAAACCGAATGGAAGTCTGAGAAAAATTCTATATTTGTATTATACAGGCATTGTTTTCATTCCTGGCACCTTATTTTTCATGTACATAAAGAGAACGCAAGCTACAGCAGGGTGAGACAAAGATCAATGCTGAATGTATTACTTGGCACTGGTCAGACGCAGTTTAATAAGAAAAAAATTGATCCATTAAGCTAAACCTAATTTTTGGCCGAAAATGGTTGAAATCTCTTCTTTATATTGCTAGCTTCATAAAGACCTATAATATTTGGAAGAAACAACTCAAGACTGAGTTTAATAGGATTAAATGTATTGCAAATATACTTAACAAGAATCTATCAAGTTGTTAATGATTGCTATTAATATCAAACAATTTTTGTATAGAATTTTTTATTAGAGCAATTGTAAAATACAGCCGTAAGAAATGTAATATAAAAAGGTTTTCAGGTAATTTGTAACAGCTACAATTGCAGAACTCAAATCCTAACCTACAAGATACAGTAATTTATTTTATCATTCAGTTTCTAACACAAGTGCAATTCAATTTGTAAAGTATTTAAGTGCTGGTCTTAGGCCTGTGTGGCCAAGTTCAGAAGGACCACATCTCCAGCTGGTAGTAGTGTTCTTGCCTGTCCAGAGATTGTAAAGCAGAGGATTTGGTGTTATCAGATTTTGAAATGTTTTTGAAGGTGCAATACTAACTTTGAAAATATTATTTTAAAGCAGCCTCATCTCAGATCATTAAGAAAGCAGAAGTTTTAGTCTCAAATGTCACAGAACCCTGGAACTTGAAAGAGTATGGAATTCAGTGACTGTCTGGTTCAATCTGCCCATCTATAGATACAGAAACTAAAGCTACAGAACTGATTCTGTAAAATAATCTGCCAAGTGTGCATACACTGGAGGAAAGCTGAATGTTTTTATTCACGAGATGAAAAATGCTGTAATGAAAACGGAGGCTACAGAAAAGTGAAATAGACACTTGTAGCCATAACCACAATATATCAACCTGAAAAACACATGCACAATAAGTGCCTTTTTACCTAAATGATAAAGATTTTGGTTCAAATGCTCTTAATTCTTTATTTCCCTTTCCTTATAGGAATAGTCACTATGATGTAACAATAAATCCAGAAATACACACCTGCACACACATACACAAACACTCACCTATAAACATTTTGCTCCGAACTTAAAGAATCAATATTTTAAATGGATCCATGAAAATTAGAATGTTTTAAAGATCATGATTTATATAAGCAACTATACTAACAACATATTTTTTAAATGACTGTATTCTCAAAAATTGGGAAAGAAAAATCATGTTCTTGTACTTGTTTAAAAAAAATATATATCTCCTACAGCTTGGGTCCTGGGTGATGAGTTATGCCCTTTTACCTTCAGGGTACCAATTTAAATCCCATGCACATCAGGAAGGAGGAAATATTGTTTCCATTTTAATGGCTGTCCAGCATTCTATGCAAAATGGATAGGAGGTTTCAGTTCAGTTCTTAGTAGATAGATGCTTACATTATAGAATTGTCACCCAGGAGAAAGAACAAGAGCTGAAAGATTATGGGGGAGAGGCACCCTCTCACCTACATTCATTGGGACATCTAGGGTGCCTAAGAAAAATGCCTTTCAGTTTGCAGGGGTTGATTAAGTATTCCTCATAATTACTGGATTGATTATAGGTGGTAAAATCTGAATGTTTGCCTGTGCATAGGTTTTTACAGATAGGAACAGTGCTGGTAGCCAAATAATGTCTGTGACCATTAGATCATGGGAAGCTGAGACTACCTTTCTCTGAATTACAACTCCTGAATATTTTCACTGCAAAGTATGATGTAAAAGCTCTGTTAATGATTAATTTGTATTTTAAGCATATAAATCACTTCTTGGTTGCCATGCTAATACTGATTTAGAAAAATACACACTTCAGTTTATATTGATCTGTTTTTCTAATTCTTCATCAGAAGGGTCTAATATGGTTGCTTTCGCAATTTACTTTCGAAGTTATCCTTTTAGGAGATGAAGTAACCAAAAGATATTGAAAATCCGAAGTAAATTACATCGTACCAGTTAGACTTCCCTGAAGAAATGGATACACCTCTGTAATCCGCTCAGCTCACAACTAATAGGCAGGGGATTCAGCTCTGTCTTCATCTTTACTAAACTATGACTCTATTTGAAGCACACAACATTTGTCTTCAGAACACCTATCAAATAGTTAGTATCTCATCTAACACAATTAAATTTCCTACGAAATTACAATCTACATTATGAATCGGAGCTTTAAGATGTATATAAAATCCACAACTATATTGTGATACTTACTAGAGCACACCAAAATGGGATGCTTTGAAAAATATTATGTCTTAGTTTCAAAGCTCCAAACATGTAATTTAATAATTTTTTTAAAAAATCCCAGTTTTCTTGAAACAGGTTTGCTTACAAAAGTTGGGTTTTTATGTAATTTGCTAATGGGGAAAGGGCCTAAATAAACATACACTGGGGAGAAAAAATAAACCTTAATCTTCTAAATGAAAGTAGAACTTGAATATTGCCATAAGAGAGCACACAACAGATGTCATCCAAAGCAAAGAAAGAGAAACCGAATTATATCTATCTATGCATATATGTATGCAGACAGAATAGATACGTGTGTATGCATGAAGACAGATGATCAGACAGACATACATTTGAAGAATTTCATACTATAAAACAAAAACTAGGGAAGGGGATATCAGGTGATAAGGACTATTACAAATTTTCAAATGAACTATATTTAACTAAATGCAGTCTCTCAAGTAAAAATAATGACAGAATGGGAAAACCTTGCTGGGTCTCCTATCCTTCAATGTCATCTAGAGGAAAAAAAAATTGCACGCAAAACTGTAAACAGTGAACAGAGTATCTAGAAGTAATCGATGTTTCAGAATTCATTAAGCTGTGGAAAGGAAATTAATATAAGAAATCTCAACACTAACAAAAAACACAATCACAGGAGAAGAGATCTAAAGGAATCAAAGATAGTGAAGGAACTTTAAAAGGGAAGTAAGTTTTAGAAATTGCTGTAAAGATATAGGCTATATGAAGGAACTCATAAGGCAGCTAAATCACAGTCTAGTGCATGGCACAACAAGAAAAAAATGTCAGAGAGGAGGACAAAAATGAAAATTGCTAACCATGTCATAAGATAACTTCCTTCTTTTCCACTAATACAAACACTAAAAATGTTTCCCAGGCTTAAACCAATGATTAGTTCTACGTGGAGTCCTGATTCTATTTCCTAGAAATATTTTTGTTAGAATGGCTGGCTATCAAACAACATGTCTCTGTATTCCTTTAAAAACTTGTAACAAACCTACAGAATACATCTATAACTGCATATCATCAGATATTTACTACTGTTGGTGTAAAATTGTTTTTATTAATTCACATGATGTCCAAGTCCTGAAGCTAAAATGGAATCCAGGTCTTTTGATTTTTGGTTTACCTTTGAAAATAATCTTAAACGCTGCTTTTCCATGAAGTTTCCTAATAATATGTAGTAGGTTCCAGCTAATCAGGATAATGGAGAGATGGAGGTCATAGATCACCAAAATCATGATTAAGACAAAGCTAATAAAAAGATGTCTTAAATGGAGTCAATGTTAACTGAGTTAAAATTACATCCAATTGGCTAATTTAATTATGATGCATTTAGACAATGGAATACATGCAACTACCTTTTTAAAAAAAGATGAGGTTAATATGTTACTATGTTTATATATAATATATAAACATATACTATACTGAAACACAGAAATGAAATACATTGTTATTCATGTGAAAAGAGGGAGTATGTATGTGCATAAAACTTTGACTTTATGGATGTATTTTAACATCTGAAATGCTGTACACCAAATCAGAGTGATTGCCCCCCAAAATATGTCAATATGAGGATAATCTAATTTGTTCTTGTTTTTACTAGCCAGTCCCTCCTGCAGATCATGGCTCTTATTTCTTCCTCTCAAAACACTCTTATTTCAGTATCACAAGCTCTAGCTCCAACACATCAACTTATTCTTATCAAGTTGTTAACATGAATCCCATGGTGGTGTTTGAATCAGGCTAGCCAACTAGAACCTTTATCAAAGTTACCTTCCATTCTGAAATCATTAGGGCATTATCTCTTTGTTTTTCAATCTACTGAAGAACTTAACCAACACTCAGAAAATTCAATTTTTAGTTTTATTTTTAAATTAAAAGAGAAAATCTCTTCCTCCATTTAAACTATAATGCAAGTTGAACAGTTCTTTTTCTAACTGTTCAACAATTTCAAGATTTTTTTCGAATGTTAAGCATTTTCCTTTTTACATTAGGTTCACAACATGTCAAGTACATGGCTACTCCTCTGATAGGTAGGTAGCATAGATTTTTTGCATGTAGCAGGAAACACTGCATGGCATTTATTAATACATATTTCCAAACAGTAGATGTCTTCTGATATCTAGGGTGTTTGTTTTGAGTAGATTTATAGTGGTTCTATTTCTCTTTTAACCACAGTAAATTTGCAGATTGATTAAATTATAATTAATTATATTTATTTTCTGATGACTGCCTCTCTTGCACCACTAGCTAGTATAGTGTCATATAACTAAATCGAATAGGCAGATATACAAACACACAAGGGGAGGCATTTAATGTGGTGTCACAAATCTTTCAGTTTGTATAGTTATCATCCCACCCCTTCAATCCTTTCTGCTTCTTCCCTACTGAGAAAATGAGAAACAGAGAGAGACATTTTTATATTCTTTGCCTTGGGTATATATTCTCTTCATCTAGGACATTTATTAAGCTGCTCAGAATATTTGCAAAAGATATATATTATTTTATTTAACATTAGCCTTTCCCTCCATCACTGAAAACAGATTTATGGAATTTCAATGATAAAAAATAGAGATAGGATACTGGAAATACTAAGTATAGACAAAGTCTTAGCAGTGATTCTTCCAAGTCTGTAAATGCATATAGGGTGTTTTCATAGTTATTTACCTGTGTTGACCCAACACTTTTGGGAGAAGTCTAATTAAAGTCATCAAATGTTACTATAATTAGTCCCTAAAATTAACTATAATTAAAATGACCAAGAATAAATGTATATTAACAACTATGTGTGTTTAGTCAGTAATACCATTCAATCTGATCATTTTAATAGATTATATATAAATGTATATTGTTGAATACACATGATGAATATAGTTGTTAAAGCACATAGCTATCCTAGGCTTATAGGATTTTACACACACACAAATACACATATATATGTATATCTGGAGTATTGTGAGCACCTACAAAATTGTTTTTAAAGTATGTATTATCTTACTTTTCATAGCCATATATCATGTGGCCTATGTTAAATAAAAAAAAAAAAAAGAAAGAAAGAAAGTTAAAAAGCCCTGAATTGAATTTCCAAGTGGAATAGAGAGTACACAAAAGAAAAAAAGAACATGGTAGCCATAGGATAGATGTTTGAGGACCCCATAGAATGAAAATTAAGTGAAATAAAATAAACAAAGAGACTGAGTGGGAAAAGCAAGGGGAAGAAAGGAAACTAGGTTATACATTCCTCCAGAGAATTATCCTTATTTTCTAGTCCTTTTGTATCTACCCTCAACACTTACATTGTTGTTTAACATATGGTGGGCTCTCAGTAAATGTCATTGACTTGTTGGAAAGATAGAGCAGTAAGCATATTGGCTAAGGAGAGAGGAAATGAATGTGTGGGCAATTTGCAAAGTTGACACTGCTCATTCTCCGTATTACCTCATGGATATTTTTCACTTCCTGTATCATTGATGGCATTGGTTTCACTTTTTTATAGCCCCAAATTAATAACTCAATGATTAAGAGAGGTGCATTTTCTTTAGCATGTAGGTGACTGAAGTTTCCAAAAGAAAACTTTCTCAGGATCCTATCCGAAAACAAACAAACAAATAAACAAACAAACAAAACTATAATACAAAGAGAAAGTACTAGAATGTTATGGCCTTAAAAACAAAGCTCATTTACTGATCATGGGAAAGATTCCTATAGTCTACAGATTGAAACAGAAAAGGTCCAATTCTCAAAATACTAAAAAGAGCTCTGCCCTCATTCTTTTTTCTATCCGTAATTAGAATTGTAGAATTCTCACTGAAGAAATTAATGGTATTTTTTCCAGCCTTAAAAATAGGGGGATACTGTTTTCTTAAAGAGAACACACATATCAAAGCTGAGGCTCAAGTATTCAGCCAACAAAGAAATTATTCACCAGAATATTTGGCCTGAAAGATGCTTAAAAACATGCATTCCTTCTTTCCAAGGTGGTTACTTGTTGTTCTTAAAGGAAGGTAGAAGAGAGAATCTGTCAACTGTTTGGCAACCAAAGACCATAAGAAAAATTATCCTTCAGGAAGATAGCCCCAATACATTTTTAAAAAGTTAATCATAGCAGCAATGGCCACAGTTGCCAAACTGTGGAAAGAACCAAGATGCCCTTCAACGGACAAATGGATAAAGAAGATATGGTCCATATATACAATGGGGTATTATGCCTCCATCAGAAAGGATGAATACACAACTTTTGTATCAACATGGATGGGACTGGAGGAGATGATGCTGAGTGAAATAAGTCAAGCAGAGACAGTCAATTATCATATGGTTTTACTTACTAATGGAGCATAAGGAATAACACGGAGGGCATTGGGAGATGGAGAGGAGAAGTGAGTTGGGGGGAATCAGAGGGCGAGACAAACCATAGACTGTGGACTCTGAGAAACAAACTGAGGGTTTTGGAGGGGAGGGGAGTGGGGGGTTGGGTGAGCTTGGTGGTGGGTATTAAGGAGGGCACGTATTGCATGGAGCCCTGGGTGTGGTGCATAAACAAGGAATCTTGGAACACTGAAAAAAATTAAATTTTTTAAAAAAGCTAATCAACTGCAAGAGTCTGAACTGCAAAATGTTCTGAGTTCAGGGAAACATGAAAATTTCAACTCAAAGAAGTAAACTTGTGGTTATTTCATTACCATGGAGAGCATACCATTTCAGATATGGCACCGCCATTACCAACAGGTACGATAGAAAGATTTGCAAAAGCATGGAAAAAGAAATGCTTTTTGAAAGTCATGAAAAAGGAACATAATTATATATGATTAAGAGTCAAGATCATTTAGGGGATGGTGGAGTCCAGTACAATAAGGGTATGGGTTTGAGTCTCACCTGTGCCATTTTCTAGTTATGTGATCATGACCAAGTCACACCATTTTTCTGAAACACAATTCAGTAAAATGGATTAATTTTACATGCAAAGATATAGTTACCGAGAGTTTCCATCTCAGATCCATTCAGGGTAGGAAGTTAGTCCTTGGGATTCAAGTTACTTCTTAGCCCAATGCTATAAATATTCTTAAAGGAGAAATATATGCAGGGAGTTTCAAAGAACAAGTATCAAGTACTTTTGGTGCATAAGATAAGACCATGTCTCTGTGTGTATGAATATGTTAAATATACATTAAAAATTTCCCAAAGTCTACATATGAAATGATTGGTTGTATTTCTTCCTGGGAAGTGAGACTGGGAGTTTTAAGAGGGGGAAGAGCTCAGGCAAGGAAATTTTAACTTTCATTTTATTCTCTTCTGTAATGTTTAAGTCTTAAACAATGTCATATATATTATATGATTCAAAAAATAGTTTGGAAGACTAATGAATTATCTCAAATGTCAGCATGAGGTCATATATCTTTTTCAGTATATGAAAGTAATTAATCTCTGCTCCTTTTCTTACAAAGAGTAAATGATCTATGAAACGTAAAGTATAAAAAAATTACCAAAAATAATTTATTTTGAATAGGGGATTAAGATGGAAATAAATGACTTTTTTAAAGAATGCTTTGTAATATATGATACCTTTGGGTTAATTACTAACATTTATGTAGTAAATAGAACAAAATGTTCTCAACATTTGGTCCTTAAGACATAAACAGCTAGCACTATCACTACCATCATGATGAAGACTGTAAACATCTGAGACAAAATGTAAACACTTTTAGGGTAGGAAACAGAACCATTCTTATTCATCTTCTTATCTCCCTGGCATACCACAACGCCTGGTACATGACAGATCTTCAATAATCAATTGTTGAATAAATGCACAAATAAGAAAAATGAAAATAAATGAATGGATGACACAGAAGTACATCCGCTCAGTACTTGCCCCAAACTGTTAGTGACTGTGTTGAAGATGCCCACCTTTTCATCCTCAGCTCCACCCTGCTTAGAGATCCTGCCCTAACCCCTTCGAGTACATCTTCCTTGCTAACTGACGAGCGGCTCCTTCCTCTGGTCTAAGTTGATTGGACCAGCAGTGGAGAGTGACATAAATTAAGTTAATAGATTCCCTTATTTGTAATAAGCTTCTCTCTGTTGGACACTTGAACAGGGAAGCTGAATATGAGCCAAGTGAAAATAGAAGAAAGAGAGTAAGTCCTGAGAGGTAGAAAAGAATATTTCCAAAACTCAAGAAAGGAAAGAGGATTCCTGTCATGAGGCTCAACTGCAATTAGTCCCATTGGGTTTTCTGAGCTACCACTATAGTCTTCCAAAATTTTGCTATTTTTTTACTTTATTTTAAGTGGGTTTCTGTTCCATGCAAACAAGCACAGAGACAACAGACAAGCACCACAAGAATCTACAAAGTCTTCACTATATGCCCTGGCTTTCCCCACTATTAATATAGATGAACTATATATATATACTTATATCTAAAGCCAATCCCTCTACTTGTGCATCAGATCACATTCCTTCTCACTTACTCTGGAAAATTTGATCTAGCAGTTCACTCCTCTCTTGACTACATGAGCAATTTCTAGCTATCCACTGGATTAGCCCCTTCAGAATATACAAAGTACCTATTATTTTTCATCCTAAAACAAAGCAAAATTTCTGTTGACCCAGTGGTGTGCTAGGGTTGGTTCATGCCAGCTTTCAAGAGTCATCTCTTTTCAACTCAATGAAATTAGTCAAGATGGGGGTATTTACACTATTGAAATTGGCAAAAGCTACAAATCAGAACTGCCTTATTTATTTATTTATTTATTTATTTATTTATTTATTTTTGCCCCAGGGAACCAGTGGTTAAATACTTAGCAGCCTATCACTTTTTTTGACCTCACTATCCTCACCAATTTTCATCCCATTTTTTTGCTACCCTTTCCACCAAAATATGTAAAAGGAGTAATGCATATTTTCTTCATTTCTTTTCACTTGACCCCATTATAGTCAAATTTCTGTACCACCCCCCACCACCAAAACTCTTCTCAAGGTCTCTAGTGGCAACCACATTGCTAAATCTAGTGGTCAATGCCCAGTCATCATATTACTTCATCTACCAGCAATGTTTCTCCCAGCTGACCATTTTTCTCTCCCCTCACTAGTCATTTCTTCTCAGTCTCTTTCTCTGGTTCATGCTCTTTCCTCAGACCTCCTAATGTTGGAGTACTCCAGAGTTCAGTCATTAGCCCTGTTCTTTTCTCCATCTACACTCATTCCCTTGATGACTACCTTCAGACATGGCTTCAAAGACCACTGAGAACCTCTATGTTGCCAGCCCAGACTTGTCTCCTGAATTCCAGTCTTAGTCCAACTGATTACATCTCCACTTGGCTATCTAAAAGATATCTCAAATTCAACAAGCTCAAAACCAAACTTCCCATCTTTCTTTCCAAACCTGTTTACCAGTAATCATATATCTAAGACGATGGCAACAACATATTTTAAGTTCCTCAAGCAAAAAACCTGGCAGCCACCTTTGATTACCTTCTCACTCTCACACTTCACACCCAACCCATTAGGAAAGCCTGTTGGTTCTCCCTTCAAACTAGTTCCAAAGCATGATGTTTCTCACCATATTGCAGTGTTACTGGCCTGGTTCAAATCTATAGTCTGGATTATTCTAAGAGACTCTAATAAGCCCCTGTACTGTACTGTACTGTTATCATAGTCTTCTCCATATTGTTTTTTCTCAACACAAAAGCCAGAATGACCCTTTGAAAAGTAAAGTCAGATCATGTCACTTCTTTGCTCAAAACAGTAGAAGTGAATCCTAGTTTGTTCAGAGTAATAGTCAAACTTCAGATAATGACCTACAGGCCCTTCATGAACCAGCCTCCTGTTAACTTTCTGACCCCATCTCCTGGGTCTCTCCCTCTCACCCATTCTCTTCCAGCCACACCGTGGCTGCATCTTGAATATGCTAGACCTGCTTCTCCCTTTGGGCCCAAGCTCCAACTGTTTGCCTGGAACCACCTTCTCCTATCTACAAATCCAACTGACCCCCTTACTACCTTCCTAGGCTTTTCTTCCATCTTCCCCTACTTAATATATTGCAACGTATCTACCAACCTCCTACACTCCTTACCCTCTTGTTCTTTTCCATTTTTAAATTGTACTTTCCACCTGTCAATTTACTTGATAATTTACTCATGTGTTATATTTGCTGTTGCCTTTCCTCACAGAATGTAAACATCATGATGGCAAGGATTATCATCTGGCTTGCTGATGACCCAGTATTTCAGGTAGTCTGGCTCCTAGTAAACTCCTAACACATACTGGTTGAAAAAATTAATAAACAACCAACAGAGACCATAAATGGCAGAGACCTTAATGAATTTATAACAGAGGAGCAAATCTGTGGTTATAAAAATTTGAAGTTTTAGAACTGTTTCTGTAATGAAATTTTCGCTTCCACAGTTTCCTGGTTAAAATTTAAAATTTACAGAAGAAATGTAGCAGAATTCCCACAACTGTACCTAAACCTCTCTCATATCTGGGACTCAAATCCTGGCTCTTATAAGAGCTCAGAGCTCCTATAGGAGTTGTGCATTTATCAGTGGTGACACAAATGAGCCCGTGCAGTATTTTGTACATATGGTGTTAACTTTTATGCTTTAATATATATGTGCAATATGTCTGAATTATACTTGCTCTAGGAACCATCACTTTTATTTTACTGACTTTTGTGTATTTAAAACCTCAGGCATAATACAGTATTGAATTAAAGTTTTTTTGGTTGTTTAATTTCCATAGAAGTAAGGAAAATAAAAGAAAAAGAACAATTCTTTTAACATTCAAATTTCTTCACGGCCTATACAATGCAAAATTCTTCCAAATCTAGGAAGTACCCTAAATATTAGAACTAAATACAGAACTAAATAAAGAACTAAATATTAGAAAATGGATGTGAGGTCCCCAAACATCTCTGCATTGATTTCAGTTAGGTTTTGAACACATGCTTGTTAGGCCTAATTCATTGAAAATATGTTAAGTAAAGGAATCATGTATGGAACTTATGAAAATACTGATGAAATATACTCATTTAAACACAAATTTAGACCTTATTGTAGTCATAGGTTACAGTTGTTTCAAAGTGAATCTCATTTTATCCTCTTCAATTTAATCTGATTATAATGGAAGAAAATGTCTTAAAAAAGAGGGCTTAATTAATTTAAAATGTCATATGTTCATTTAAACAACAACAAAGAATGATCACAAATGTAATGAGGCTAAAGGACTGAATTTGAAAGGGAACATAGTAGTCCCCAACACAAAAGAATAAAAATTAAGAGTATTGTGAATACATCATGATCAATTATGATTAACTAAATGAATAACTAGATGGAATAACATTTCAGAACCTTATAAAACTCTTATGTGAGTATCATATAAACCCATAGATATAACTAAGAAAGATTGAAAAAGTTTACAAATAGACCAAGGTGAAACATAATGCTACAAAATAGGGAAATTAAATAAAACATTTTTAACTGCTGTTTGGAGTGAATCATATTCAAGCTTACTTTTGTCTATATATATATCAGAAATTTGATTGTAGTTGAACTGTAGCCCATCCTTGGCTGCAGTTTCTATGCCCGCAGACATGAAGTTATGCCCAGGCTATAACCGACAATAAGCATTATAGTCTTTGTAGTGGCATGGCCCAGATTTTCTAAAATAGTTTCAATTTTGAATATTTTCTCCCCACTTTTTGTATGAACCAATGTGTTGTTCAAATAATTAGTTTAAAAATTCTCTTTGCCTCCTGTAATTCTAAACTTATAAAAATTAAGAAATGCCTTGGATTAACACACATCAACCCTTAAAGTAAGATTATAGGGAAAACATATACATTGATCTCCTTAATTCAACATAATTTTTTTTTAGTCCTTTGGCATCATCATTTGTATGAAAACAATATACTAATAACAACCAATTCTTTTCTCCTTAAACTGGCAAGATCTCTCCTTGAAAACTATTATTAGCTGCAAGTTTTTGTGAGTGAAAATGAGTTCCATTTTATAAAAAAAATTCACAGTTCATTTTCACTAACTCAGACTGGCCCCTCCACCAATCCCTCACATTAGTTTAAATTAAATAAAGATTGGTTTTAAAAATGTAGACAGTTACTTAACCAAATAAATACCTGAGCAGGCTGCTTGAAATCATGTTCACTGATAAACTCACAGTCAGATCCAATGACCATAGACTCATCTACTTTTGCACAGATAAAGGACTCCCCAAGGAAGTAATAGTTTTTCTAGAACTTATCAAGGTCCACTTGATAATGTTTATAGTTCTCCTTTGAGAATTTCCTAATAGCAAATAAACACAAAGAATAAGCGAAACATTAGGGAAAGACTGACCCTAAAGGTATGACTGTTCTAGTTGTTCTGATTTACTTGTACCCTGGGGGGGGGGGTGCAAAACCAAAAGAATGTATTATAAGTACTTGTCCATCAGCTCAGAACCCAGCCCAGGAAGAAGGTGAGAAAACTGCAAGTGAAGTGGGAATAAGGGGGAGACCAGCTGGGGGTCCAGGAATCTCTTTTGTGGTTGTTGGAACACAGATGCTTGGGCAGCTCACCCCTGTCCTGCCATCTTGCTTTCATTTCTCACTTTTTTTTTTTTTTAAACCTCTATGATTCTCTGTTAACTTCCTGTTAACATCCATCAGAAACCTAGCTCCAGTTCTGACCAGCCTAAGGGCAATAGGTTGAACTGGGTCATGGAAAATATGAAATAACTGATCTAGTTTCCACATGGACTGAATGGAAATTATTCAGAAGGCACTAGAGGAAATAAATACTCATATTCTGTCTTTCTGTCTGTATTTCTATCCTTTGTGGTCTTTTTGTATTTGGTTTGATGGGAATTTGTGTCTCTAAGGAAACTTTCTTCTTAAACTGCAGACAGTATCTGAATTATCTTGAACTAATGATCATATGCCAGGCAGAGGGTACGAATGGGATGAGATTTATAATTTCCAGTGAATATTTTCAAAGTGTCTCTGGATCATATATACTGTTTTCTGATTAATATAACTTTTTAAAAAGTCACCTTCAATAGGGCATGTAGTATGGTTGCAATATAACAATATGAGGAAAGTGGAAAAAGAGAAAACAAGGGAGGTAAGAAAATGAATCAGATCAGGCTTGGAGTGCCTAGGTGGCTGAGTCAATTAAGTGGTCCACTCTTGGTTTCAGGTGGGTTTGTGATCTCAGGGTTAGGGGTTCTAGCCGCACATTAGGCTCCATGCTCAGCCTGGAGTCTGCTTGAGATTCTCTCTCTCCCTCTCCCTCTGTTCCTCCCCACCCACTCTCTAATAAATAAATAAATAAATAAATCTTTAAAAAATAAATAAGATCAGTCTTAACAAATAATTTATATTTACTCAACTACTATTCATTTGCTCAATAAATTACTGAGTACCTACCATGTGCTGGGAACAGAGAAATAAACAAGTTAAGTTACTATAGCCTGTAAGGTGACGTGTTGGAAGCAGGAAAACCAGGTGGGCTAATGCAGGCAGAGAGCCAGGAGATGGTGGTGACTAGGACTAGAGTGGAAGGCAGAGAGCAGGCAGAAGGGGCAGCTTAGGGGAGCTGCTTGGCAGTAGGAGTCTGCAGAAATTGTCATTAGGGTTGGATGTGCAGTCTGAAAGAAAAGCAGGAGTCGAGGAGAAAGGAGGGATTTAGGGAACTGAGCAACCCACAAGTGTTAGGTGTTGCTGTTGACAGAGATGAAGAACACAGCGGGAGGTTGGCTGAGGTGAGGCTCAATGGAAACCAAGTGTTCTGTGTTAAGCATGTTAATTTTGAGTTGCCTATTAGGTGACGGTGCACACTTGGAGCTGAGGAGAGAGGTAGGTGCTAGAGATAAACATTCGGGGTCGTTGGCATGCAAATGGGATCTGAGCTGTGGGTGCCAAGGCAATTGCTTCATGAGTGAGTGATGATCCAGACAACAGATGAATGAAGACTGAGCCTCAGAACACACAGATACTTTGAGGCGCCAACAAGAAAGGGGGATCCGGCAAAGAAAGCTTGGAGACGCAATGAGGTAGGAGGGTACCGGAGGTGGGATGTCCAGGAATTCTAGCTAAAAAAGTGTTTCAAGTGTATCAGATGCTGCTGAGATATCACAGATGAGCACTGGCAATTTTAGTGACAAACTCTAAAAGCTTGGCCGGAGTGCAGTCAAGAAAGACCAAGAGGTGAGTGTCCAAAGAGAACCAGCACCATAGCAATAGTCTCTTGCCAGAGGAGCAAAGCAGCGCTTGGACTTGTAGTTCACATTCTTCTTTAGTTCTTTTGACTTAATTTTCAGCATGGCCTCCAGTCATTTTAGTATTGAACTTGTGAGTTCAGTGTTTAGTGTTGCAGTAAAAGCTTCGTTTTGAGCAGTTTAAGTAAGGAACAAAAGAAGGCAGAAACCATGCCGACGTTTCAATTTAGGAGTCTTCTCTAAACTAAACTATGTTGTTAGCATTATATTACACTAGTTAATCATCTGAAGTTAATATCTATGTAGCTTTTTTCCCTCTAAATCTGTCAAAGAGAAAAAGTTAAACAGCAAAACATCCAAATGACAAAATATTTTTAAAGCATATGTTGTATTTAATGAATGTTTAGTTAAGAAGTAAGCTTTGAGGACATCAGGTCTCTGAGATCATTTTGAAATGGAAAGAGGAAAATGATAGACTTAATGTGTTTGTTGCAATGATTTTTTCCTTTATTTTTCCTTTTGGTCTGGAGAGATTAGATCTCAAGGTGAAATAAGCCATGACCCAGGTGAAAAGTATACTCTCACACCAAAAAGAACCTTACAGTAGTTTCCATATTTCTACATGTACTTTATTTTCTTCAATGTGACTCTTAATGACTTTAACAGCAGTATTATGATAAGAATTACCAGACAATATTAAAACAATGAGTAAGAGCATTTTACCTAAATGTATTTACACATGCATCCAAATTTTACTCCTCTATCGAGATTCTGCTCCAATAAACCTTCAGTGAAACCTTTCTGATCCCTTCCTCTTAGAATGAATCTCTTTCACCTATAAATAATACACTATCTGTAAATCCTATTCATTTTTTTCATTTATTCAACTAACAGTCACTGAATGCTTATTATGGGCTGGCACTCCCCTAGGTGCTTCAGAGGCATTAGTGAACAGAGTAAAGATCCCTGTTTTCTGGAGCTGAGATTCTAATAAGGGACAGACCCCCAACCCATAAACATCATGAACAAACACCCAGTATTTAGAAGGGGATTGATTCTTTGGTAAAACGAAACGTACAACAGAGGGAGGGGGTGTAGAGGATTCCAATGATTAAAGTAGAGGTTAAGGTGGGGCTTACTAAGAAGGCAAAATCCGGGCAAACTTGAGGACTTGGAGGGGAGGAATTAGCGAAGCTGGTTGTGATTGGGGGGCGAGGGAGAGCACTCCAAGCAGCAGGAGGAGCCAATAGAAAGAATTAGAAGATACACACCTGAACTTTTTAGGACCAGAGAGACCAGAGAGGCTTGAGGGATGTGAAGGCGGGGAAGAGTAGTAGGAGATGGGGTCAGAAGCTGAGGGTGTGGAGCCTGAGGAGACAGATTATGACCCTAAAATGGGGGCCATTGCAGAGTTTTGAGCTGAGGAGTGACACGATCTGACTTCCTGTTCAAAAGGATCCTCTTGCTGCTGAGAATAGTTTGAAGGGGTCAGACAGGAGTAGGAAAAGCAATTAGTAGACTCTGGCAGCTACCTAACCAGGAGATGGTGACTCAGATTCCCGACCGACAGTGGAGCTGGTAAGAAGTACTCGGATCCCTTTAACACAGCAACTTTTAAATTCAGTTATATTTATGTATATATCTTCTCACCATTTCTAGACTATACGCTCCTTGAAGCCAGGGTTTGCATTCGTGCTTCCATATGCTCAGTGATATTTTTAATGACTAAATAAATGGTTATTAGACAAAGAATCTAGCTTATCAATATCTCCCGCACAGACCCTATATTTGGAGGCATGTTCATGAATGGACAATAGCACCACCAAGAGCATCAACTTTGAATAAGAAGAGGGAAAAAATCTACATACTGCTCAACTGACAGGCAGAATAACGTAAAGAAAAGAGGTCCTTCATATGTATGAGTTTTATTTAATTGCTTACAGGTTTGTAGAAGTAGTCTACTGCTTCCCCATTTTCTCTGCTTTCTCCTTGAAGTAAAATGGTAGCCAAAGGAAAGAGAGATTTCTGGAGAATTCAGGTTCAGAGTAGGTTTTGTCACAGAAATATTTATTATCACAAGAGCCAGTTGAATGACATTCTATAATGCTAACCCTTACTGTAGTTAACACTGCAGGGAAGAAATCTATCTCTGTCTTCAATTCCACTATAATAAAAAGAAAACAAATGCATATAAATAAAATAACTTCTCCGATACATACATATTTGGCATTACAATATCCGAGTGAGGCAATCATTTGCTACTAAGTCACAGATTTCTGAAACTTCAATTTAGCAAGAGGGAAATTCCTTCAGGAAAAAAAGTCCCCACCATGATATCCACTCCTAACTATAGAATACAGCTAAAGAAGTTGTCTTTTTAAATAAAGCGATTCGGGGTTTTAAAATGCAGCATCCAATTTGGGTACAGAGTTCAAGAAAGCTGCTCCCTGTCATGTGGAAATAATTTCTGGTGTACATAAAAAAATCCAGGATGGGAACAGATTTCAGTCACTCAAAAAAATGTGTCAGAGTCTGGGTTCTAGGTTGATGCAGTTCCTAAATGAATCTGTAATCTGGAGGGAAAATTCCATCGCTAAGAAGTGACTCCTATTTCCTGCGTCTCGTAGTTCTGATTTCTTTAGTTGCCATTGAAAGATGAAACTCCATTTATAAATCGAATAGAAAAATACTAGCCTGCATTGGGCATTCCTATCTGAGACCGTGGTTCTTCCAACGAATCATATCATGGGTATTTCTTGAGCTCGTCATATTTCTTGATAAAGAGAGAATAGTCTTTGTGTTCTGAGAAATTAAAATTTTATAAGGAAGAGAGACAAACATGCAGGAGAACAGTTTGATCGCGCAAAGATGGAGCCAGGCCCAAGGTGCAACGGCCACCCCCGGCTGGACAAGCTCTGACCACAGCCGCGGCGCTGGGGCAGCTCTGCTACTGTGTTTGGAAGGATGGACAAAGCTGGCCAGAGAAAGCAAAGGGAAGGGGAACCATCAGCAAAGGCCACGCGTGATTAGGGTCTGATTTTTAAAATGACTGTCCTGGCAGCAGTGTCAAAGATGAAGCGAGAGAGGTGGTCTGGAGGCCAGAAGATCCTTCCAGAGGCTTAAGGGAACTGCGATAGCAAATAATGAGGGTCTGAACATAGAAAATGGCCATGGGGATGGAAAGGAAGGGAAAGTTCGAAATCTCTTTAGGAAATAGACCACTGAAAGATCCCCCGGGGCTCCAAGCACCCCGGAATGGACCCCTTCTCAGGAGGAGACCCCCGGACCCAAAAACCAAGCCGAGTCCACTGATCAGATGCAAACAGCACGAGGTTTATTGAGTTGACACAGGTACCTGCGGGCGATCAAGTCTTAGGAAGACTCGGGCGCCAGCCCTTTGTTCAGGGCCTTTTTATGAGGTTTGGGGAAGCGAAAGCATACGTACAGAAGCAGAAACATAGTTACAAGGTTCTTATTGGCTGGTTTGAATGTAAGGCATACTCGGTGTTTGTAGATTGGCTTTGAAGGACCCCGGCGCGCGAAGAGAAAGGTGGGGAGGGTGAGTGAGGAGGGGGAGTGGACCTTATTACTAGCAGAGAAACATCCTGCCTACGTGACTAGGTCCACATACTTAGGCGACCCCCCCCTTGCCCACGTGACTATCTGCGCGTTACAAGCCGCGCGTGGCAAGCCTACCTATCTCCCCCGCAACATGCCGTTGCCCCTCCTAGCTCCAGGGCTGTGCTGAGATAAGGGAGGATTGTCCAAGTAGGGGGAAGGGAAGAGGGGTCTCTTCACATAAAAGACATGGTCTTGAGTGATCAGGAAGAAGGAGGAAGGAGAGTGAGAGGCTAAGGACAACTGCAATTTCTCCAGTCTGAGAGGGTGGGGGGGCGGAGGGCTGTATGCTAAAGAATGCAGGAGAAAATAAGGCATGGAGATTTGTTTGAAAAAATCAGAATAAGCCATCTGACATGATTCATATTTGAGGTTGTGACAGAATTTGCAAATATATTTTTGTGATCTGAAGGTCTTCACCTATTGAGCTTATCCAAAAATCACGAAAATTAGATCATTAAGGAATACGAACCCAAATTTCCTTCATTCTCCTTTCTCTAATGTAAATTATCTACAAGGTAGAGACCAGTAGATGGTGTCAATTTTATTTTATTTTATTTTTATTTTATTCTTTTTTTTTTTTTTAAGATTTTATTTGACAGACAGAGATCACAAGTAGGCAGAGAGGTAGGCAGAGGGAGAGGGAGAAGCAGGCTCCCTGATGAGCAGAGAGCCCAATGAGGGGCTCGATCCCAGGACCCTGAGATCACGACTCGAGCCAAAGGCAGATGCTTAACCCACTGACCGCCCAGGTGCCCCTAGTATCAATTTTAGATATTTATGTCTGGTGAAAATTTCCCCATTTTATATCTTCCGTTACATAATCAAAAGCATGGCTTCTTCTTGCACACTTCTTTCTTCTCTATATTCCACAACACAATCTGAGCATACTGTATTTTAGAGATTATTGACCTAGAAGGAGAATAAAATAATAATTTGCTAAATACTTAACTTCATTTACCAATTAATGGTGGTGAGTTTTTAATTCGGGATCCTAATTTCAAATTCACTAATTAGAATTCTGATATATTTAAATACATTAGGAAATGTCTTTTTTTTTTTTTTTAAGATTTTATTTACTTGACAGAGACAGAGATACCTAGGGAGGGAACACAAGCAGGGGGAGTGGGGAGGGAGAAGCAGGCTTCCTGCTGAGCAGGGAGCCTTATGCAGGGCTGGATCTCATGACTAAGCCACCCAGGCTCCCCAGGAAATTTCATTAGCGAAAGACTTCCTTACCATAAAAAGATGAAAATCTCTCTGATCCTTTGTCACAGTTGAAGTATTTCCTTCTGTGCTTCCAAATCTTCACTGGGACCATCAACAATGCCCCCAAGGTGCACTTGAGTGGCTCAGTTATTTAAACTTCTGACTCTTGGTCAGGTCATGATCTTGAGGTTGTGAGATCAAGCCCTGCACTGGGTTCCATGCTCAGTGAGAAATTGGCTTGAGATTTTCTCCCTCTCCTCCTGCCTCCCCCCAACTTATGCATGCATGTGTGTGCGCACGCTTTCTCTCTCTCTCTTATTCTCACTTTAAAAGAAATGAATAAAATCTTGAAAGAAAAACCAAAAACAATGCCCACAAAATGAATCCCTTCTCAAGCAGGACATTCTGAGGCAGAAATCTGTTGTGTCTTTCTCCCATTAAATAATTTCTATAGTTTCGGTAATAACTCTTGAATAATGTACTCTAGGATGCTCTATTTCCAGACCTTTAACCTTAGAGACATAGATGAGAAAACTTCATGTCTTTATTATATATTTCTACATTCATGAATAATGAGTTAACTTCCATTAGACTACGCTGTAATCCACAAATAGAATGTTTCCAGTCCAAATATAACCAGATTTTACCTACCTATTATAAGGTAAGGAAGCCATGTGTGCCCTAGCAATAAAAAAGCATTGCCTGAATCTGTGTTTTTCAAATTGCAGGTCGTGACCCACCTGTGGATCATGAAATCAATTTGGTGAGTCACAATTAGCATTTTTATAAAATAATATAGAAAACAGTGGAGTAGATAATATGAGAGTGCATTACATTTGTTAAGGGTGTGTGTGGTTTTGTGAAGGTTTTGTATGTACATACTAAGCCCTAATATAAATTATATCTGACCAAGAGTCGCATTCAAAGAAATTTGAAAGCCACTGGCTTAATGGATGGATGTTGCTGAGAAATGTCAGGAGTTTGTAGCTCAAATATGAAGTGAAAATAAATTTTATGAAATGCGAAGACTTATTTTTGTACAACAGCTCTCTGAAAATCCAAGCACTCACTTATTTCAAGCTGTCAAATATCTTACAGAATAATACCTAACAAATAGAATCAAAGGTTTCTCCCATACTGTGTTTTATTACTGAGAATATATAGTCCAACAGCATTAAATGACAGATTCTCACTGGATTGATTTAGCCTTGCTATTTAGTAGTAATTATGGACAGAAGTCTCATTTAGTTGCATTGATCTTGTATTTAACTTAAGAATAATTTCAGAAGTTGAGATTTAAAATGCACTGTATGAGTCCTTAATCCGTGAAAAGGACTTAAAAGATAAGAAAGCAATTGAAAACATACAAAAGCATATGTTGTCATTATGTATAACCTATGTACATACTCCCAAATATCATATTAATATGTACAAACTAAAGGATATTCTATATCTAAAGAATAAATGAATACCATAAATATGAATCTAATGGTTTTGCTTCACTGTAATTTTATGAGAAGCCTAACTTACAAAACATAATTGATTAATTAAATAAATAAAACACAATTTTATGTTAGTTTATTTATGCAACCAAGATTAAGTTCTATCCATGGAAATAGTGGAAAAGTTTGACCTAAAATCACACTACCTAGTTATTTCTCGTTCTGGGATGCCTAACTTATATTTTGCCAAATAAATTTTAAGTCTGTAGTTATCACTGAAAGTACCAGTCATGAGTTTTACCTGAACTTGAAATATTCCTCTTTTGAGAGAGCTATAGTAAGTGTGAGTTTATATTTTATTTCATTTCTATCATTTCATTCCTTAGGTTCTTTATGGTGTTTTTAAAAATCCATAATATAATTCTATGAGAGTTAACATAATAGACTGTAACAGCTGTTATGGTCTATTGTGTAAATAAGTAATTACAGAATTTACAGACTATCATGTAAATATGTAATTATGGACTTTTTAAAATGTGCATTATTTACTCGATAGTCTATCGTTTACATATGTAATTATGGACTTTAAAACATGTATTATTTACTCAGTCTGTAACAGCTCCTTGGGACAGAGTCGTTCTGGCCTATCGGGTAAACATGTAATTACAGAAAATTTTTAAATATGTATTATTTATCTGATAGTGCTGCTACAGATTATCACATCCATACGTAATCACGGATTTTTTTAAAATGGTTATTATTACTTTGTATAATGCTTCCACAAGTCAACTTGGAGATTTTCGGTTCGTGGATCAGTTTTCGAAAACCATACACTGATTCCATCGTATTCGATGTTTGCAAAGAATAATGGTTATCTGCAAGTCACCTAAGTGAATTTTCAAGATTCCCAAAGAAGTTAAAGAACTGACCTCAAAAGGAACAAGTCACTTTAAGAGAAAGGATGCTTTTATGACAGTCTCTAGCTTAAGGTTCTAGATTTCATTTTTCCATAGTTAGTGACATTACCATAATATTTATTATAAAAAGCCAGAACTTTGTAATATATTTGGTTTCTTTAAAGCAGCATATCTGACGTGCATTTTATGTTGTTGTCCTCCTTCATATTTAATTATGCACAACTCCTTAGATGACAATTTAAACTACTTGCCAATTTCTGTGGTGTAAATACTCCCACCAACACTGATTTCAAGCCACCAGAGAGATATGACTTAACATGGACTCTCACTTCATTACCAAACCATAATGGCAGATAGGAAACTATTTCAGCCTTTTAGGCCATTTCAAATTTCAGTTATTGACTTGTGGTATCCGAACCTTATCTGTAGTAGCTGCTGAACAAGTCAGACACAAAAGCCCAATGCTAAAGGCACACATCAAGTATTTAAAACAATAAGTCAATAAGAGACTCTGCTGTGACCTATTCCCTGGTTCAGAAAATGCTACAATCCTGAGTGTGTTACTCAGCATTTTGAGGATGGGGGGACATTGTTTGGGATGTTGAATAGGAAACTAATCTTGGGGTGACTCATTAAAGTAGAAGTGCACCTATGAGAAATCAGTTTGGCAAGAATTTTCTAGAAGCAGTTAAAGTACAGATGGGTGATTGGGCTGGAGAACTTTAAGATCTATTCTAATCCTATGATGCTATGTTTTGTGATTTAATATATAAGTAAAGGTTAAATATATCCCATTTCAAGAAGCCATTCAGAGTTCCACAGTTGTGTACTAAATGCCATTTTTAACTGAGTAACAAGTTGTAAGCTCAGCTGGGCAACTCTGGAAGATCAAACCTTGAGAGGAATGCTGTGAAAATGAACTTCAGATACTGAAAATACCAAAACTAGGATGTTACAGAATGTCTTTTACTTTTGAGTTGTTCTTTATTTTAGTAACAGACTTAATCATTGTTCTGCATTGAAATTTATTGATTTTTTAAAAGATTTATTCATTCGAGACAGCATGCACCTGGGCACACAATTGGGGGGAGGGGCAGAGGGAGAGCATAAGAAAGAATCCTCAAGCAGACTCTGCACCTAGCAGAGAGCCAGGAGAGGGGTTCAATCCCAGGAACTTAGATCATGACCTGAGCAGAAACCAAGAGTTGGCGGCTTAACCAACTAAGCCACCCTTGGACCCCCTGAATTTAAATTTAAATTTAAATTTGCCTTACTTGTTCCAGTTTTTTTTTTTTTAATCTAATTGAATACCTATAGAGAAATCCTAAAGATGGGCAGTTTATCCAGTGGTTACTAATTATTTTAAATGCCCCTAATTTCAAATTTAGGGGAGAATATACTGATCCCTTTATAGAGCTCAGATCGGTGCCCATATACATGATAAATTCTCTACACAACAGGTAATCTATACTGTGTGGTCAGTTTAATAGACTGCCAGAGAGAGAGAGAGTTCAAGTAATTCCATCCAAAGGGAATGAGCCCTTCTATACATTTGCCGAAGACTCTGGTAAGATTTTGTGTCATTTCACCACTCAAAACACCCTGCGGAAGGCAGGACCTTCCATACACACTAAATTTTAGTTGTGTGGAGGCTTTATCAAGACCTGACGCCACGGGTTGCATACCTTCAGGGAGAGATCATGTTCCCAAATGTTTAAATCCCCATGTAGCACAAAACACAAAATATACATTACATTAGAGTATCACATGGCCAACGACTGACTGGAGCATGCCCGGAAGAGGGCAGGTGCTGCCTGCCAGAGGCTGCAATTTAATATCCTGCTATAAAAGCAATAGGAGGCTCCTGTTCATCTGAAACCTAGAACCTATAATAAAAACAGTGAACAATTCAAAATTGGCACGTTAGTCCCACTGGCTGTTTTTGTGCCAGGATTTTTTTTTTTTTTTTTTTTTCCTTTTAACCAGGCCAAAGCCTCAAACTATGTATGGTACCCTGAAACAACCAAGCTCTTCTTATGTGGAAGGTGGCATTATGGGTAGTGAGGGATTTACTATCTAGAAAATTCTGTTTTCTTTGTTTTAAGGAAGGAAGTATAATATGTGTCCCAATGGCTATTTCGGGAAATCCCTTATTCTGGGTCTATTAAAAGGCTGAACTACATAATTTTGTATAAAGTGTAGACTTGCAAGAGTACCAGTATGAGGCACAGGAATGGGAAAGGTGAGCCAGACTTTATACATGTCCGTTTCATCCAGGTGCTCCTCACTTTAAACAACAAATGCATCCCGAGAGTGAAGTGAAAATAAAATACTTGTAAATTGAATCATATTTTAAATTAACCAGGGATATGGCTACTTAAAGGAGGCTTCGGCTGGTTCCTTAGTAATGTGGATGACCGATTTGTAATTTATCAGTTTATGAAATATGAATTTTCAGATGTCACATTTTAAAGCGGAGTACATACATACATATATTTATATGTGGGTATATATACTTACAACGATATGTCCTTATAAATATTCTAAAAGTCACACAGTTAAAATCGAAATACAGCAAAGACATGAATGTTTAGCTTGATCCATATGGATTTTCTGGGTTTAAAGGAACATATAAAATATTTGCTTGAATAAGGCTGTGTTAGAAAATGAAAAACAAAGGTTTCCAGAATTGGAGTTAGTTATCTGTGAAGTGGGAGTGCCGCGCAGTAAAACTCCGTGTCCACTTGGCTGCAACAATTAATATGGAGCTATTTTCAAGGTGGGATTATGGGCAATGGAACCTCTAGGGATGGGCTGTTTTGCCCATGCGTTAAATCCTCATTTTGTGTGAACTTAATGAAAAGATTGCAATATGTTCTGTCAATGGTTCCTAGAGCATGGAGATGTCTCTTTCTTTTTCCCCTGAGTAAACGGAGTGAGATTTGTGCTGCATTTTATGGATGGAAATGTAAAGAAAGTGTGTGCTTTTTTACTTTGTTTAGAAGTCCTGAAGATAGACTTAAAATCATGTAGGGAAATGCAGTTGGTCTAAGGATGTAATATTGACTGGATGCACAATCAGTGGATTTGTAAACTTTGCTGTGTTTGGGGAAAACCTCTAACATTATAAAATATCGAGAAGAAAGAGTTGAGTTTTTCTATAGCATTTTAAATTAGGCATAGCTATTTTCAACAGAAGCTTGTTGGTTTGCTCTAAAAAAGTTTTTATTTATTATTCTAACTAATTTGAATTCACAAGTGTGGTGTGCTATAGCCAGAATAAAGACTTGCTTTGCACAGAAATGTTCAGATGCTGTAATACAGTTAAGCATAAGCTTATCTTCTTTCGATAAAAGAGAGACTACTTGAGGATAGCAAATGCACAGTATGGATCATCACAAAAAGCCCAGGGTAGAGTGGAAAGGAACAGAGACCAACAGGTGAGGCATTATTGGGTGTACACACCATAAGGTGCCGAGTCAGCCTTCAGGCGACCCTGGCACAGCCCGTGTGTTGTAGGTCCGTCAATGAGGAGGGTCTCACTAGAGCTAAACTATGTGTGGACATCTGCCTGAAGCCTAAGGCCACCCAGGGGCATGAATGTAGTCAGAGTCCTCCCCTCTTTCACCCCTTCCCAGCCCACGGCTTAGACGGGACCAAGCTTGTTTTTCCTCAGTTTTGCCAAAAAACAAATCACCTTGAGATTCCTGCAACCACAGAATATCCAGGGCCTAGCAAACAACTCAGAGGCTCTTCATCATTTGCACCAGTGATCCAGTGATTTCTGTCCTTATGGGGGATCGAGACTCTGAAACTTTGGAATTAAGCAGCTCTTGATTAAGTAGACCAGAGTTCATTTTTGTTTTTAACACCATGGAATTCTTTGGGTAGAAGGAGATCTTAGAGATAAGTCAAATCCCTTCACTTTAGGGTTGAGAAAGCCAGGGCCCACAAAACTGACCTGATTTGGCAGACTGTTGGCAGGTGGCCCAGCCGTTGGCAGACCTTCATTCCAAGAGGAAGGAAACAACACAATTAAGCTAAATGTTAGGTGCCATACACGTGTTACCTCATTTCATCCTTGCAAAACCCCTAAGAGGTGCTTATCCTTATCATTCCCATTTAGAATAAAGTGAGTGAGATATAGAATAGTTGACTGACTAGTCCCAAATCCTGTATCTTTAGGACAGTTTGCTGAAAAATCTATTCACTGAAATGGCCAGTTTACCCAATGAATTCGAAGAATGGTCAAATTGTTGAATTTACCAAGAACTTATTTCTTTAAACTATTATTTTTACAGTAATTACAATTATCCTTAGTGGTTGAAGGTTTAGTCAACGGTTGGCTTTTACTTTGTCTTCATGGCAACATTTGTTTGGAATTTAAATTTGTATTAGTTACTGATATAGATAAGATGTGAGGTCCTAACTCCATGATCTGTTATAAAATCCCTTCTGGGAATTTGCTCTTCCTTTCTCCTGCTTTTAATGGTATCTGCTTTCACCTTGCATCTTCCTGAAAACTAGGATTGAGTCAACATAGCGAAGGGACAAACTTTGTGCATTTGATGACATTTCTAGCAAACTGAGTTGCATGGGATGGTTCAACAGCCCATGATGACATTTCTAAGATTTCATTTTGTTTAGTCTTAGTTTTAGTTTAGGATTATTAGTTTACAACAGCCATTCATGCACTGCAGTCCCACAGCTCATTCGTCAGCCAGACTAGCCAAATGTCTGTTCCTGTTTGTTTCACATCTTTAGCACTTTAAATAAGTAATCCATTTAATTTATCCAGGTAGCAAATCTGTGAATCAAACAGGGGTGAAAGGCAATGGATCCAATTAAATGAGTTGGATGACAGAAACTCATCTTATCCTTATGCCTCATAGAAGTTCTTGAATTTAGAACAAGCACAATATTATGAAGTGAAAATGACTTTAATTCCTCAAAGTCAGGGACCAATATTTAAGAAAACGTGGAGTACACTAAACTTTCAGAGCCTACCAATGACTGTAAAATGGCTGTGGCAGAAAATAAAAATTAGGAGTTCAAACCAAAACTTTGAATTGGCCTCTCAAGCTGCCATGGTTGCCTCATTCAGTGGGATCTGTGATAAACTTTAGAGAAGCTTCATCCAAGGAAAGTGTTGGCAAATCCATGATTTGGTTAATTGGTCATTCCAGGAACTATCTGTCCGGGGAATTGGATTTTGGTGAAGAGATGGTTTTTGGAGAAATAGCAATTCAAGGAATTAGTCTTTCAAAAGGTTGGGTTTTTTTGGCACACTGATAGGCTTCTGATCACTGGATGGTAAGGCACGGAAACCTGTCTGCTAACTCCAAAACTCCATTCTAACCTCCATAGCCTTTCTAATTAACCACATAATTGTGTATAAAGCAGAAAGATTACTTAAGTTCCTTAAAACCAAAGAGAAGAAATATAGACTGAAAATTTTAGACCCCTGAAGAAGTTCCCTTGAAAAGTATTATAAAAAGTATATTAAATCAAATTGCATAGTTGAATTCAATGCAAATCCTGTACTATAGGTCCCAGTAGTAGAGTGTGATATAGTGATTTTGACTGCCTAGTGAGAAAGTGCTTTCCCTGATACCAAGAACCTTAATTTGAGCAAGACTCAAACATTTATATTCATATCATGTGAATCTGTCTGGCCACAGTTAATTTGAGCATGTCACTTTATTCCCTGTACAGAATATCTAAAGCTTTAAGGCAGATTCAGGGAGCCTTTTCTTCCTGAAACACAAACACTACACAACTCTCTCATTAACTGGAACTTTCACATCTGCACTGAAGTGAAAATAGAACCTAAAGCTCTGTCCTACCTCGTGTATGTCAAATAGCACAGATTAGAGAAGGTGTGCTTGACAATGGCATTTTATTCAGGCTTGAGAGGGAAAGAGTTGGACAAGTCATAAGCCTACATAACTATGCAATAAAAATAATAGTAATGATGTTTAAAAGACATACTAAAGTGAATACTTGATAAATGCAATATTTTGCCTATTACTCATTTGACTTCACCTCAGTTAGTGACAACCATTGAAAAATATCTCTCTACAACTGCAGAGCTAAAACCACTTCTGAGTCTTCTGGAGCCAGACATGAAATTGGGAGTGGGTTTCCAGAGGTGGGGGGGGGGGGTAGAAAAATTATTATTTGTAGTATTTTCAGGCTGGAAGGGTCTAGGTCAGTTCTGTTTACAGAAATATAATGTGAGCCACATATATATTTTTTGAATTTTCTAGCTACATTTAAAAAAGCGCAGAACAGGTTAAATTACTTTTAATTTATATCTCCTTTAATCCCCAAAGTAACCAAAATATTAGCATTTTAACCTTATAATAATATAAAATATTAATGAGCTTTCTACATGATTTGTAGTAAGTCTTCAAAAATCTGGTGTGTATTTTACACTTACAGCACAACTCAGTTTAGACTAACTACATTTTAAGCACTCTATAGCCCCATATGCCTTGTAGTTATTGTACTGGACGGCATGGGTCTAAATCCACAGTCTCCTTTGAAAAGGTGCTTTGAAGATACTGGAATTGGCTAATTCTGTCTGGATTGGACTGTGGTTTGTTTACTGTTGACTCTAAATGTTAGACTGCTGGAGGCTAGGGACCAAAAGGGCATAATTACAAGACCTCTGAACTCTGGGCTATAAGGTATACCCCCATTAACAGGCAATTCATATTGCCAAGTTGTAAAATGTTTGGGCTGTCTCCTGGTTTTCTTTCTTTCTTTCTTTCTTTCTTTTTTTAAGATTTTTATTTATTTATTTGACAGAGATCACAAGTAGGCAGAGAGGCAGGCAGAGAGAGGGGGGAAAGCAGGCTCCCTACTGAGAAGAGAGCCTCATGTGGGGCTCGATCCCAGGACCCTGAGATCATGACCTGAGCAAAGACAGAGGGTTAGCCCACTGAGCCACCCAGGTATCTCATCCCCTAGTTTTCTAAATATTTTCCCTTTTATCTAAAGCCAAGTAGATAAGAAATAAAGGAACACTCCTCTCTGCCCTGTACACCAAGTCCAGTCATCCAGTACTTTACTCTCCAGTCCAGTACTTTACTATCCATCTGCTGGGTGGTCAGGAACCATCATTCCTGAGTGTGGTTATTTGTCTTATGTTTTGACACATGGGTAGAGGTTTGTGGACTCCGAACTTCTGCCTTGGCAGCTCTCTTCCTAAGACCCTGTGCATAGCACTGCCTGCATCCCCACACCTCCACTACTTGGCTGACTCCTGATTGCTGTGTGGGGCCAACTTTGCTTTCACTTGCCCTTAAGACCCCAATGCCATCCCAAAGACCATCCCATGCTACCTCAAAGATGCAGACCCAAAGTTCTCTCACCATGTTTCCATAGCAAACATTGTGAGCTCTTATGCCACAGTATTTCCACCGTGGCTCCTACCCCACAGTGTTACCCCATCTGCTTATTGCCCCTCTCTTTCCCCCAACTAGACAGTGAAAAAAGGATCTCTTTTGCCTTTGTATTACAGTACCCAATACAGCACAGGTACTTAATTAAAGATGAAATCTCAAACAGTATATAGAAAATATAATCAAGTTCATTTATTTTGAAGGATAATTTATTTAAAAGTATATGTCTGACATATTGTATAGCAAAAATGAATGTAAAATGCAACAGTTGCCTTTACGTTCTAAGCATTACGTTAGATGTTGAGTCTGTAGGGATGATCCTGAGGGCTCTCAGATGGCAGTGAAGTGATAGTGAAGATGAAAGCCTCTCAAAGCTCTCACCTGGGGTCAATACCAAGTAGCTGGGGAAGTTAGTATAAAAGCAGACTCTGGGGACTCCTGGGTGGCTCAGTTGGTTAAGTGTCTGCCTTTGGTTCAGGTCATGATCCCAGGGTCTTGACTGAGTACTGCATTGGGCTCCCCACTCAGCAGGAGTCTGCTTTTCCCTCTACCCCTCTCTCCTGCTCATGGTCTCTTTCACTCTCTCTCTGAAATAAATAAATAAAATCTTAAAAAAAAAAAAAAGAAGAAGAAGACGACGACTCTGATTCTGGTGGTCAGGGATATGGCCTCAGATTCTGCATTCCTAACAAGCTCTCAAGGCTACTTCTGGTCCAAGGATCCCACTTTAAGTACGAAAAGACTATGGCCTAGAAGTCTGGAGACCTGAAATTTAACTCTGACTCCTATAATGTGGATAGAGGAGTCATTACTCTCAATACTGCCAGATTTGCTTGCTCGACTCTTAAATTGCCTGGGAGAAGAGAGTAGATGATTTCAGTTACCAATAAACTCTGTAATCCCCAATAGCCTTAGTCCGGTCAGCCTGCGGGAAGATGATCGGGAGTGGAACAGTGACTCTCAGTTTGCGGGGCTCATGAGAATTACCTGGAGCTAATTTCAGAATGTTGACACCCAGAACACCACCCAAACCTATCACCTTGGAATTGGCGTAGGCAGGGGCACCTGGGTGGCTCAGAGGGTTAAGCCTCTGCCTTCAGCTCAGGTCATGGTCTCAGGGTCCTGGATCAAGCCCAGCATCAGGCTCTCTGCTCAGCAGAGCCTGCTTCCCTTCCCCCCACCATCACTGCCCCACCCCCACCTGCCTCTCTGCCCACCTGTGATCTCTCTCTGTCAAATAAATAAATAAAATCTAAAAAAAAAAAAATGGTGCAGACAGCCACCAGGCATCGTATTTTTAAACTCCCAGTGTTGGAAACTGCTAAAGTGTAACTGGCAGTCTGTGTTGATTATTAACTCAATTGATTGATGTTAATGAGGTCAGAGATAAGAAGGCGAGACTCCCCTACCAGATAACTTTATTTTATTCTGTTGGCGGTACTTCCATGCTATCATTGGTACAAATACTATTTCCAATGCTAAAAAGGCAACACCAACACGGGCCTTGATATGTGTGGTTGTGCACGGAAGAAGAACTGTACGGATCTCATAAAGAATCATCAGCCAAACTTTCCAGCTTCTGCAGTCACCTCCTTGACTCTTGAGATCAAAATGAAAAAGGGATGTTTTTTTCCAATGGCAAAAGAGTAAAACCAGCCTCCTAGAAGCCACTGGATATTTTCACTTTGCTAGTGCAGTCCTATCTTAGGTTCTTTTTAAATTAGTTTTTAAATTCAAAAATTTTAAATGAAAAACACTTTAAAACCATACTTTGTCAGTTAAAAAAAAAAAAGTCCTTTATACTTCTCACCACATCTCTTTGGGATAGGTTAAGAGAGAAACATCCAAACTTCTAGTCTATACTTTTAAGACCTCTTGGTTTCAAACCTGTTGGTGTCTTTATTTTTTTTTTTTTAAACTGGTTGAAGTAAGAAAGAAAAAAAGAATTAGATTCTTTTATTCAGCTCACGTAATGAGTTTCTTTGTAGCACAGCAGTAGCATTTGTCACTAAAATCCTGATTTTTTCCCCCTTTAATTAGTTTTGCTTTGTGGTCAAAATATGTTGCTCATGATTTAAAAAAAAAGATTATTTGTTTAACAAATTTACCAATAAATAGCTAAAGAGTACGGCTACAACCAAAACCTTCTCTGATTTGAGAGGCAAAAAAATACATGATGTCCTGTTATCTTCAAAGGCCTGAGAACCTGCCTGAAGAGATTAAACTTACATTTTATAAAAATATAGCTAAAATTATGAAGAAAAAAAAAAGCTAAAATAGTAGCTTTAAAGTATTCAGAGAAGAGAGATCCCTCACTTCCAGCTGGGATGGGCTAATGCAAGGCTACATGGAGAAGGGAAAGATTTTACCTGAACCTTGAAGGATGAGCAGAGATTAGATCATTAGTCTAGAAAAAGAAAATCTATGACCAAGAGCATGAAGAAAGGAAAGCCCAAGATGGGCTTAAAAATAGTAATGAGACAAGTAAAGAGACTAATGAGATAAGAGTATTTGACCTAGATCAGGTGAAAAGTTCCACATCATCCAGGCTTAGATTGAAAGGGTTAAGGGCTATGAATTTAGCAAAAACATGGTTAGGCAAATTGGATTAGTTCTTCTGTTCTCCAGGGACAGGATAAAGCTGATAAAGGTAAATTGGTATAAGAGTTGACAAAGGTCAATCAGAGAAAGACAATTATCATATGATCTCCCTGATATGAGGAAGTTGAGGGCAACATGGGGGGTTTGGGAACTAGGGAAGGAAAAAAATGAAACAAGATGGGATGGGGAGGGAGAAAAACCATAAGACACTCTTTTTTTTTTTTAAAGATTTTACTTATTTATTTGACAGAGATCACAAGTAGGCAGAAAGGCAGGCAGAGAGAGAGAGGAGGAAGCAGGCTCCCAGCTGAGCAGAGAGCCTGACGCCGGGCTCCTTCCCAGTACTGGGATCATGACCCGAGCCAAAGGCAGAGGCTTAACCCACTGAGCCACCCAGGCGCCCCACCATAAGAGAATCTTAACGTCACAAAGCAGACTGAGGGTTGCTGGGGGGAGCAGGGGTATGGAGAGGGTGTTTGGATTATGGACATTGGAGAGGGTATGTGAAATGGTGAGTGCTGTGGAATGTGTAAGACTGATGATTTACAGAAATGTACCCCTGGGGCAAATAATGCATTATGTGTTAATAAAAACAATAAATTTTTTAAAAAGTTGACAAAGGTAAGGTGATAAGGGGCCAGACAAGGAATTTTTATTTTTACTTTTTCTTCTAGGTAATGGGAAATTGACAAAGACTTCTGTTTACTTACTTGTCTGTTTTAAGTAACATAATAAAAGTCATGTTTTAAGGAGGACAAACTTTAAAGCCATATATAGCACAACTTGGAGTAGAACAGAACTTGAGCTGGAAGAATGGATTTGTAGAGCAATGCAGAGAAGTTGATCTGAACTATAGCAATAGAAAGAGGGAGGTATCAGAGAAATTATTTATAAGAAGTAGGACTTGCAGACAAATAAATCTGGGAGGTACCTGGGGTTCCATACATAAACTCCTAACACTCACTCCACTCTGAAGCCTGCTTGCTGTGACTACCTATGATCTCTGTTTGTGGTCTGCAGCGTGGCTAGGAGAAGAGGTGTGGTCCCGTCACAGGACCAGTCAGAAGAGCCAGAGAGCAGAGAGAGACTAGTCCTAGATGCAGCCTGAGACAATCAGAATGGGGTGTGGTGGATAAATGCTACAGACTCCTCACCACTCCACTGGACTAATTATTTGTTCTACACTAGCCCTCAGAGTGCCTCATTGGGATTAAACTTCAATTCCCCAGTAGCAGCTTCCTTGATGATGTGCCATATCTTGTCTTTCTTTTACGCCTAATATTCTTTCCCCACTCCCTCAATAGCATTTCTTGGCACAGACATCTGTACTTTGGTGTCTGCTTGCGGAAGACCTAAATTAACAGTTAAGAAGAAAGCAGCCTTAAAGTTTGGAAGAATAACGCCCCCCTCCCAAAGATGTTCAAGTCCTAATCCCAAGAAAGTGTGAATGTGATAGCTTCTGTGGCAAAGGGGACTTTGCAAATGTCCATGGAATGGGGACTAGCCAGATGTGCCTAGATGGATGGATCTAGGCACATGGATCCTTACAAGCAGAGAACTGATCCCAACGGTAGTTGGAGGGAGATGTGACCATGGAAGAAAGTCAGAAAGATGCAACATTGCTGGCTTTGAAGATGGAGAAAGGGAGCCAGAAGCCAAGGAATGTGGGTGGCCTTTAGAACGTGGAAAAGGCAAGGAAATGAATTTTCCCCCAGAGCCCTTAGAAAGAAATGCAACCCTATGGACATCTTGATGGTAACCCAGGGAGACCCAGGTCAGAGTTTCGACCTATAGAACTGAAAGATAATAAATTAGGGTCATCCTAAGCAAGGAAGTTTGTAGTAAGTTTTAGTAACAGGAATAGAAAATTTATACATTATTTTTACGTTACAGGCTACCAAAATTTTGAGGGAGTCCTAAAAAGCGGAATAAAACAGAAGATATTGATTTTTTTTTAAGAGATGCTGTTTTGAATGTTCACTATGTTGAGTTCTGTGTGTGTTCTTGAGTGTATGATATTCTTAGATATTCACAGAATCTCTTGTATATATGTAGTATCATTCTTCAACTAATTATGAGAGGGGAAAGATGTTGGATTATTTGTTGTGTTTTGTTTTAACCAGGAAGTTATTGTCATTTAATCAGTTCTATTAAATAGTACATGATGCCTTCGAGAAAATATAATATTCAAAATGTGTTGGCAATAGGGAAAATGCTGGCAATTGATAATAAAATACCATTGCCAAACACACTCTTTCCGGGGCTCAGTTTCACCTGGGCTATATTTAGAAGTTTTCATTTGGAAAGGATGCTTTCCGTGACAAATGTGTTATACGAGTCTATTCTTTGAATTTAAAAATTTCATTGAGTTGTGGCGACACACACAAGGGCTTGAAATATGAATTCTGACACATTAATTCAGAGCAACTTAAAGTAGCTTTCAGTGCATCGTTCAACATACGTATCCTGGACACACAGTTTTATTTGTGCGTGTAGTTCTTGCTTTCCAATGCCACACCTTTGGAATATTATGGACATTTTATTATATTCTAACCCTGTAGTTTCATTGGGTTGCTCCATTTTTAGCAGCTCCTGCCTTTTCCCCACTCTGTCCATCCAAACTCTGCAGCCACATCCAATCCTCTCCCCTCCCCACAAAACATGTACAAGAGGGACACGATCGAATAGTAAAAGCTCTAAGCCACTGGTGAGCTGTGTTTGGCCACGGAGTTGGGTCTGCTGCCTCTATACAGAGTTCTGTATACACACCTCCACCTAACCTTCTTCAAATAAAGCCTACCTACTTTCTGATTCATCTTCTGCCTGGTTCTGGCTTCTATGCTGGTACTCATGGAGCCGGGTGGTGACCCAGGGCCAGGCCTGGGTGGCTCAGCAGAGTTCCTCCAGCCTCTTACCCTGATAAGATTCTGCTTCCAGTGGCCCTTCTGCTAACTGGCACAGAGCTTTCTGGTATGTGTGTCTGGCAGCCCCACGATGATGAGCACCTTTGAGTGCTGCATTGAGAGACCTTGTCTTCCCTGGATGCATTCCACTGATTTGAGTTAGTCTTGCTTTGTGGCCTTGGTTATTTCCACTGCTGCTTCCTCTGAGGTGAGTAGGTGCAAAAAATGGGGAAAGAATCCTTTCTGCTGCCCCACTTTGTTTTCCACAGCCTCTGAATCATGACAGCAACACCCACCCCCACACTCCCACTGTAAACACGAGTGTACCTCCAAGCCACCTTCATTAAATTAAATTCTTAGTTGTTTTTTTAAAAGCCTTATCTATCTGCAGATTGTCAGTGCCTCATGTTTTGCTCTTACTTCTCCCTTGCTCACAGTATACCATTCATAATAAAAATAAGCTCTTGCCAAACAAACGTTAAATAACTCACTTTATATGTATACATTACAAGGGTAAAGCCAATCATCATTTAACCTGTTATAGATGCAGTTCAATCACTTCAGTGACAGGATAGGACAATGACTGTCGCTGCATTCTCTGGTGGGCAATGTCGTCCAGTGTCTCAGAGAAGAATCTGCTTAGAGCACATACTCTAACTGCAGATATGATACCAGATGCACAGCCCTCCTCCAAAAAAAAAAAAAAAAAGAAAGAAAGAAAACAAATTCTTCTAAATATCAAGATAATTTGTAGAAGGGCTATATGGTTACAAAAGCATTTTGGCAGGGCTTAAGAAAATGAAATCAGGGTGAAAGCAAGTGCAAAAGACATTGAATTTCAAGTAAGAATGGGTGCAAACACTCTAAAGCCAAAAATAATCTGTGTACCTTGGAGCTTGGGGACCGACCGTCTGCCTCGGCAGATCACAGTCCTATAGCCATGTGTCCCCAAATAACTAAAGAAGATGATTCAAGAGGATTACCTATTGGTGCAACCTTTTAATGCTGACGAATGTGGCTAGTTTCATAGGCAGGTGCCCTCCACAGCTTTTATTTGCAATGGAGTTTTTAATGTAGTTAATGCTATTTTAATTCCATTTCTATGAGGACCCTATTTTCTCAGAGACTTGGTCTTGCAAACCCAGAGTCTGCCAACCATAGTACCTTTCAGGAATGTCATTCTGAGCCATTCTTGTTGAAAGTTATCTGCGACGTTGTTTTCCACCCTCTTCCTTCCCCTACCACAATCTTGCCTCTGGTTCCTAACCCCTGATCGATGCTACCCACCCTAAAGTCATCAATGAGCTACTCTTTTCCAAATTTAGTGTCCTTTCCATTCAAGGGAATAATCCTTTGATTTTGAAACTATCAGGCTTCCTTGAGCCCTTCTTAACTTGATTTTAGAGATATTTAAAAAAAAAAAAAACCCCTCATTCTCCTATTTTTATGTGTAGAATAATTCTTGAGTTTAAGTACATTTTGGTTTTTTATTTCATTTTAATAAATATTTACCAATTATTCAATTCAGAAACCTCTACCAGAAAGTACTGCTCCTTTTGTGACATAGCTGACAGAAGAATGCTGAGTTTTGAATGAAGTTCCTCATGAAAGAAACAATCTATACAATTCCTAGTCTCACATGAGATTGAGAGTATAAACTTTGCAAGCATTTTACATAGTTTCCCAGCATTCTTGACATACTGATGATAAAATAGTGAAATTAAAGAGTAATCACTGATGACCCCATTCTATCAGGATTCCATCTACCTTGGAATGTTCTAGAAGTTTCAGGAAGGTCAAGGAAGAACAAATACACTAGGGATTTAGTAATGCAAATTTTAGACTGATTTCTAACATACACTGATCACAGATGTGTGCCTCATTGGGGCCTAATATTCACATTTTCCTGTAGGCAAAGTCTAGGCTTAGACTGCCCATAAAGAGCTATTCCTAAACTCTAAGTTATGAAAATCATCACTGGATGTCTAAATACCATGTGTTAAATTTGACCATCACTCAAATGCACACAGAAGAATAAGAGGGTCAGGGCACTAGCTACTAATGAGAAGGAAGTTGATTTTAAATCTGTAATGTATATGTTTATATGTACTTTTCCATTTGGTGATAGAGTTTCTAATTGGGTATTTTTGTGTATGTTGCAAAATCTTTAATCAGATAACATTTTGCATCCCAAAATCATATACAGTTATGGTATTGGATTTTCTTTTCTCTACAAAAGGGTTTATTTAACCTCTTTAGTTAAAAATAATTTAAGGCCATGATGAATATTGATTAACCTTGGGAACCAAGGAGTAAACATAAAAACAGTTCCGTACTCTAAGTTCAGGTTTAACAATGTGCTAATAGCCCATAATGAAGATAGCAGCCATCAGTTAATCAACCCATTAAGTTGAGATCAGAAGTGTCAACTCAAGTGCAGTCTACTAATTTACTGACCCTTAATGGGTCAGCAAGATCTATAACCCTAAGACTGATCTTTCTGCTTCTGTTAAAGTCACTTTGGAGGCCAATTCACTTCTTTCCATGATTATGATCTCTGACCTGGTATGGGCAGGAAGTCAACCTAAAATCCATTTATGAGAATGTGCTTAGGGTTACTGAGTAATGGAATCTCAAGCTAACTAGTGGGTTAAGTGTCTGGGTGGAAGCTTTTTGTGGAAACACCAACTTTGTTTTTCTTTTGTCCACACAAGTGTAAAAATAAACATGCACAATCTTAAGTGAGAACTTCTGACTCCAGTAAGTTCTAGGTTCTTGAGTTAGCTGTGTTTCCATCCACTCTCTTTCCTCTATTGCTCTGTGAGTGAATTTCATTTTTTTTGAAATGTCAATAGGTTAAAAAGAACTAAGTAGAAAGATGGCAACCTATAGGGCTATGACTGCCCCCAAATAATTGCAAAAGAAGTATATATATATATTTTTTGAAAATCAGCATATATATTTACATTATGAAATGAATGAATGAACACTGCAACTTCATCTGTGGGAGTTGATTTGCTATCTGGCCCATTCCCAACCCCTGAACAGGTGTCCTCATCCCCCGAGGGAGACTGCCGGCCGCCCTGAAGGAGCTGTTCTCACGGAATGGACATGGAGGTCTCCCATGGTAGATGTGCAGCCAAGTGTGTGAAGCAGTGGCAGCACACGGGGCCTTCTGCCTGCTTCTGCCTGGGACTCCGTGTTCTGGCATGCAGCAAGCCTCAGGGCTGCAGTGCGGACACTCTTCCACCATCAGAATTCCATTCTTTTGATTCTTGAAGCACATACACTTGGGGAGGCAGGCAAGTGGGCACAATTTAAACTGTGATCAGTTTAAATTAAACTACTACTATTAAAGATGTAGTGGGTTGGATAGAAAGTTGCTTTAGTGATCAACAAGTAAAAAGTAGATATAATCTGTCTGATCTGATACATGAAAATCAATTAACCGGGTGCTACTTGCAAGGGGAAGGAGAGAAAAAGTAGGAGAACACCTTCCTCTAGTTGGGCCTTTGAGAGGGTGTAACAAAAATTATGAATAGAAAGTTCATTCACTTGAATCATACCTGTATGGACAAGATAGAATAATTGCTATGATAATACAAGAGGTTTGGGGGTGGGGGATTTTAAACATCAGAATTTTCCTTCTCAGGGGGTAAAGTGATTTATTTTACTACTAATTACAATGTCCACTAGCAACCTGTCAGGTGTATGTCAGAGACTCAAAAGGATGTGTGCAAGAGATGCAGCTGGGTTTGGTCCTGATGCCCTGGTCCCCAGTCCTGCTCTCACAGTCTCTGGCTGTGGATTTCCCCCCACTAGGACACCAACAAAATAGGAGGTATTAACTGAGATTCTGGAAAGGGGAAGCAAGACAAAAAAAAAAAAAAGAAAGAAAGAAAGAAAGAAAACTACTAAATGCACTAAACATTAAAAAAAAGTTTTATTGAAAGAAAAACTGAGATTAACTTGAAGACCTAAAGATTTGTTTTTTGCTCTACAAAGGAAATGTGTCAGTTGCAAGCCGATGATGCTCGAAGGATTCCCGCAAAGGAAACCATCTTTCCTGGGAGAATAGAGAGCCTCCTCTGTTGTTGGTGACATTGCCGTCCTTCCCCCCCCCCCAACTTGTCGCCTTTGTTTTCCTCCCCGTCATTAGCCAACCTCCCAGTACCACTGTGCCAACCTTAGCACAAAGACACTCTAAAAGCCTCTGTAGGAGCGAGAGAGTTCCATCCTAGTAGAAGTGAACCCTGGGGCCAAAAAGATGAGGAAAGATTGAGCCTTTGGAAAAGCTCTCACAGACGTGGGTGGCTTTGGCAAGTTCAGGTTCAGCCTTTAGAGGTGACCTCTTGCTCGGGTTCTCAACCTTAAGGATGGCCAGGGAGAAGCAAGGAGGGGGTGGACAGAAAGGAGAGAGAAAGGTCGTGGTGATGGAGGGCAGGAAAGAGAGGGCACACAAGTAGGAGGCTGCGAAGGAGGCCGCTAAACCCCGAGGACCGAAGGCGGTGGCCCTTCCCGCGGCTTCGTCTCTCAGTATCCATCCCCGCCCTCCGCACTGGCGCAGCCCGCCGGGTCACTGCCCCGCCCCACCTGCGGGGCTGCGGCGCGCTCAGCCCGGGTCCTGGAAGCGGAGGCGCCAGAGAGCACGCCCCGGGGTCGCCCGCTGGGCTGACCCCGAGAGGCGACAGCCGCACGGAGGGGGTCCCACTCTCCACGCCGCTCCGCTGCCCCCACCCCTTCCCCATGGCTGCAGCAGCAGCAGCAGCAGCAAAAGAACAGAGCCACAGCGTCACCGAAATCCACACAGAGCCCAGCTGCGCCGGGGGCAGGGGGAGGGGGTTGGGGCGACTGCAGGGGGAGTGGCGGGGGCGGGGGGGGGGGGCCGCCGGGGGCCGGCGGGGGCGGGGTGGCGGCGGGGGCGGCGCGCGTGGCGGCCGCGCCCCGGGCCCGCGGCCGGCGTCACTTACCCGGCCAGGGCGCGGGGGCAGCTCGGCCGACTCCTCGGGGGCCGCGGCGGCTCGGGGCCGGCGGTCCGCGCAGCCCGGGCGCTGCCAAATGTAAACAATCCGCCATGATTTCTTTGTTTAGCTAATTGAACCTGCCGCCGTCTGGAGTCCCAGGCGCTCCCTCTCTCCCTTCTCTCCCCTTCCCCCCCCTCCTTGCGCTCTCTTTTATTTATTTATTTGTCTTCCCCCAGCTCCTCAGTCTTTCCCTCTTTCTTTGGTCTTAGTAGCTGCTTTTAATGGAAGTCGGGTAGTTGGTGCAGGGAGTGCGGTGGTGGTTTTTATAAATACAGGTAAAATAATACCCAAATCTCGGGCTGAGGTGCAATTTCTGAAAGAGGAGGAGGGTGTTTCTGTCTTTCCCTCCCTCTCCTTTCCGGTAGCCCCCCCACGTATTAGACTCTCCTCCGTGGAAAGTGCCAGACAAATGTGGCGCAACTTCTCAGTCACCTTTCCTTCCCGCCAAACTCTCTCGTACCCAAGTTCGCAGGCGGATTTTGGACTCTGCAGAAGCGCTAGGTTCTTCGTTTACTTTGAAAACCTCAAGTGTAAGTGATGTCTGACTGCCTAAAGGCGTACAGAATAGTCTCCACCACCCCAGGGGAGGAATAATCATAATACAGAGTGCTCATCGGGGGAGGATGACCTATTGGCGTCGATTCAACTCCTTTAAGAAAACACGGGTAATACACACACACACACACACACACACACACTCTCTCTCTCTCTCTCACATACACACACACACACACACACACACTCTCTCTCTCTCCAAACTAGCACAGTGGAAAGCTTCCAGAAGAGTAGGGCATCTCAGCCTTTCCTTTGTGTAAATTGGTGGTATTTATGTTGCACAAATATTTGGGAGGGGTGGTGGTGTAGACCCTGATCATGTACGTAGGGGGTTTAAAACTTCGAGGGAATATTTAGGTCCTGGCAGGAAGGAAGGCTCAGCACCCCTTTCTTACGGGTTTCTGTGGGTAGAAATGCATTCTATCACCAGTTCTCACTGTAGTTAATGCAGGCATCATGTAAGTTCTGTCCTAGGTGGATTTATGAGGAGACTCCATGTAATCCAGGACAGAAAAAGTCTAGGGTTATGGCTTCATTTATTTAAAAAACTACTCCTTCATTTTCACTTCTATTTATAACCACCGTATCTGTGGCACCAAAAATGATTCAATATTTTAATTCATAGAGACGATTGAAGGCATCTACATCTTGCAGTGAAAATGTCTCTTATCATTAGAATTAATCTCATTAAAAGAAGTTAGTGCCTTACCTGTGTTTATTCTGTGGGAGGAGAGCGCTATTGGATAAAGTAATGTCACCCTTAGGAATTTGGACAACTGTTTGCAGGTCACATAATATACTGATTATATGGGTGAAGGGACCACCTGATACCAATCTAAGAGAACTAAACTAATGCGTATTTGCACTATGTGCCAGTCACTAGTGTTTTTAACCATTAGGTTAATGAATAAATAGGAGTTCAAGCATTCTGATTATATATAAGGAAAAAAGAGAAAGGAATTGTATTGCCAAGCAATGGAAATGACCTCCATCAAACCCCCTATTTACACATGGCTTTAGTCTGTTCCCTCAGAAAAGTTCAACAGAAGTTATGACCCTATTTTTTTTCATACATGCATTATTCCTCTCTCTCCCATGCCAAATTTTACACATTTTCCCAATTCTAAATCAAACTTGATCTTATGAAACCCACCTTGATGTTAACCCTCTCCCAGTGATGGAAACTTTTCCTGGCATCGAATATGACACTTCTGCAGTGCAGAACTGTGTGATAAAGTTCTTCACAGCAGAAGTGTCATATAAGCCTTTGAATAGGGGACTCAGGTACTAAGTACATGGAAGAATCCTTTTTAATTGTTGCACAAAAATTATACTTAAGGAGCCATAGTTTCACTTTTAAAAGTCAGATTTTTAAAAAAACACATTTTGCATTAATTAATTAATTATTTTAAAAATTATTTATCTGTTAGAGTGAGCATGCAAATGTGCCAGCAGGAGGAGGGGCAGAGGGAGAGGGAGGCAGAGAAACTCAGGCAGACTCCCTGCTGAGCACAGAGCCCAAAATAGAGCTGCATCTCATGAACCTGAGATCATGACCTAAGCTGAAATCAAGAGTTGATTGCTTAACTGACTAAGCCATACAGGTGCCCTGTTTTCCATTCATTTATTTGAAGACCTGCCCTGCCTATGTAGAATTGCTGATCCATACTGACATTATTTTTCTAATACAGTTGAGTTTTGTATTTTTGTACCATTTTCCTGTCTGTCCTCTGATTCATTTCATGGGCTGCCTGCTATCAACTGAGGTATGCTTTGGAAGTTGGAAGGAGATGGTCAAGTGAAGCACCTCTTAAGTCTGTTCCAAATTCTCACCTTTCTCCTTAACCAAGTGTATTAGAAAAACTTGTTCTTCTACCTAGGTGTCTCCTTCCCTCTCACAAGGCTGCCACAGTCACCACACTTTATTTCTGACACTTCTGGTCACCAGATATATATGGGGGTTTCCCATACCAAGCAATTCTTCCATGACGCCAGCTGGGTATTCTAAAATTTTAACTCAATTCTGACACTTTCTACCAGGAGATACTATCAGATCCTATAGGTCAAAGGCTCCGTCCCATGAGACTGCCTCTACCCTGTTTCACATGCCCATCACAAGAAGTAGGCCCCCTGGTTACCCTTTCCCTCTGACTTGGCTACAAATCGGAGGTTTCCGTGACCTTCTTCCCCTTTGGATTCAATTAGTTTGCTAGAGCACTCACAGAACTCAGAAGAACACTCTGTTACATTTAACAGTTTATTAAAGGATACCAGTGAATAGCCAGATGAAAAGATATATAGGGCAAAGTCTGATTGTAGGAGTTTCTGTCCCTATGGAATTAGGGTGTCCCATTCTCCCAGTGTAGATGTGTTTGTGAACCTAGAAGTTCTCTGAAGCCTGTACTTTTGAGATTTTAATGTAGGCATGGCCGATCACAAGTTCCATTTTCAGCCCTTCTCCATTCTCAAGAGAATGGAAGCAGCACTGAATATTTCAAGTATCTAATCATGGCTTCATCCTTTCAGTGATTAGCCCCTATCCAGGAGCCCATTCAGGGTCACCTCGGTAGAACAAAAGTTACTCCTAATGCTCTTGTCACTTAGGAAATATACAGGTCAGGGACTGGTCAAAGACCAAATATTAAAAAAAGAGATTCTCCTAGTGTTCTTAGCTTTTAAGAAATTTAGGAGCCCTGGGTCAGGAACAAGAGTCAGAGACCAATAGATATGTATTTCTTAGTATTTCACCCCAGGCAAGATCACATTATAGATCTGCATATGTGTATCTTTCCTCCCTTATTAGTTAACAGCATTCTTTAAATCTTCATGCCTAACAACATGATAATGGTATACCAGACACTTGAGAATGTTGAAATAATTGAAAACTAATACAGTCAGATTTTTTAGGTTTTAGGTCTGTTACATCGATGGCCTGCAATTAATCACACCTTTCTGTATTCATGCCCTTGTATAGTCCCATCTCTGGCTATTGGCTTCAGCCATGTGAATTGCTTTGGTCACTAGAAAATGTGACACAAGTAGAAGCTTGATAAGCCCTTATATGTTGGGGCTTATCCTTCGGGGTTGTTCCCTTCTAGAATCTTTTACACCTTGAAAGAAGCATGGACTCTTCTGCTAAAGAGAGAGAGGCCACATGGAGGAGAGCCGAGGCGCCCTAGCCTAGCTGCTAGCCGAATTCAGCTACATGAGTGATTGCAGCCAACACTACATGGAGTAGAATAACTGCCTAGTCAATTCATAGAATGATGACAATAAATAATTGTCATTTCAAGTGACAAGTTCTTGGAGTGGACTATTATGCAGCAGTTGATAACTGATTCAGCTCTTACCAGCTTTAAAGACTAGAGTCCTGGTCAGGCTACTGCTGGAGACAAGGATTTACCAGAAGGATGTGGGGTGGAGGGACAGAGGCTCTGAACAATGGGTGGAGTTTTACAGAGCTAGAACTTCATTCTTCATCTCTTGGAACTCTATGACACAGTGACTGCAATGATGTAATAGCCATTCTGGTGACTGTCTTTATGTTCTCACTTTAGAATTAAGATCCTCGAGGCACTGAAAAAAGAGGTCAGAAGACATGGGGTTTTGAGTCCAGCTATCCTGCATTCATATCCCAACTCTGCCCAAGTAACCAAAGAGGGTGAATGAAAAAATAAAAATAGAGGGCGCCTGGGTGGCTCAGTGGGTTAAGCCTCTACCGTGGACTCAGGTCTGATCTCAGCATCCTGGGATCGAGCCCCGCATCAGGCTCTCTGCTCAGCAGGGAGCCTGCCTCCCCTCTCTCTCTGCCTCTCTGCCTACTTATGATATCTCTCATTCTGTCAAATAAATAAAATCTTAAAGAAATTTTTTAAATAAGTAAATAAATATAAATAAATACACGATTTCCCCCCCCAGGAAGTTACTCAAGTGAGACCAGGAATGAGAAGAAATAATGAGTAATACACACAAGTGGTTGTCTGACTACCTATAAGTCAAATTATCACTCTCTATATGAGAGTCCTTGGTGGTGAATTAGGCCCCTAGGGATCTGGGTCCTGTAACCTCTGAGCTGACTCTCTGTGTTTGCTGCTGATGTAAAAACACACACCCACCTGCCAGCCAGATTACAAAAACAGGTGGGGGTTGAGCAAGAGAATAACGATGTCTCAGCATGGCAAATGACACCATGTCACCATGAAATAACATACATTTATACATTAATCAAATCTATAATGCCAATAGGATCTAACTTGCCCAATTAATTTTATGTGATAATATTTTGCCTGAACTAACTTACCTCTAGCCTTATACATATGGACTGGTGATTATTGATTTTCCTATTCTACGATGTGTCAAGTGGTTGAGCAATGAGCCCACCATTTTGGACATTCAGAGATCTGTGACACTTTCCTTTGCAAAGTTGTCCCTCATTCATTCGGCCATCACTTGGGATGCATTAAATTCTTATCTGTTTCATTGCAAGATAATTAAAGTTGAACTTCTCAGCACCAGCCCTAGACACAAAAATAAATATGGGCAGTAAAATGCTCAAGAATATACTTATTTTGGGGGTGCCTGGGTGGCTCAGTGGGTTGAGCCTCTGCCTTTGGCTCAGGTCATGATCTCAGAGTCCTGGGATGGAGCCCTGCATCGGGCTCTCTGCTCAGAGGGGAGCCTGCTTACCCCGCACTCTCTCTGCCTGCCTCCTACTTGTGATTTCTCTCTCTGTCAAATAAATAAGATCTTAAATCTCAAATAAGATCTCAAATAAATAAGATCTTAAAAAATATGTATATATATACTCATTTTTAAGGCTTTTCACGTGGAATTAAAAGTCCCATTTGAAAAAGATTACTGGGGTGGCACAATGGAGATCTTGGGTTCAAATTGTGTCTTTGACACTAATTGCAGTGTAACTTGACTAGGGCTCTTAGACATTTCAGTTTAGAAGAGAGAAGAGCCTTCCAATATCTGGAATACAAAGGGATTTTTGGGAGAAGTCATAAAGTCAGGGATTTTTATGTTAGAATTGCAGCAATGTGGCAGAGAGAGGGTACTTTTTGTGATAGGATGGCTTTGCAGTGTCTCTCCTGCAATGTCTACTACCTGATTCCTCCTGATCCTCATCTCTCTGTCTTTGATTTGATTTTCCCATCCTCTAATTTTAATTTTATCAAGTCATTTCTCTTAAAAAAATGCAGGCATTTAGTTATATTATTTTCATGGTTTCCTTAAATTCTACTGTTTACTTCCAAAATATGTCCATTAGAGATAAGACACTGCTCCTCTTATGGCTCCTAAATGATCATTAGGTTTTTAGGAAATTTATTTTCTTTTCCCAGTCTCAGAAGAAGTTTTGGCTAAGGAAGATTATTTTTTTTCAAATCCAAGGAGAATAAAAGTTGGAAAACTCACACATTCTGTAGTTTTTGGAATGACTGTAAGGTTCTAATATGCAACAGAGTTGTGAAAGGATCAAATTCTCCTAACAGTTTCATTATCCTTTGTTTTTTGGAAAACTATAACCACAGCATCCATGGCAAACCCAAAGAGAAGAATTGCAGAGTCTTGACAATGCTTCTCCCTGCTCTTGGCGCAGGTAGTCAGGAAACATGAATTTCCCTCTTCTAGCCAGGCACTTCTTGGAATGGGTGCAGGATCATCTATGGGCACAGCTGCTGCTATACTTGAGGGGTCCCAGAACCCAGACACAGCTCTTTGAGCAGCCAAATGAGTATCTTCCCAACCACTACCACCTCATTCACTTTTTTTTTAGCCTGAAATATTAAAATTAGCCCAAAGTGTTTTTAAAATTTAATTATGCCCTTTGGAATCCATGCTTTGGAAAACTGATATTTTTCCTTTAAATAAACCAATATCTGGAATACACACACACACATATGTATATTAAAAATATGATCAGAAAGCACACTTGACTGTAGCACGAAGCTAGTAGGAAAAAGGGAGAAATCCACAGTTTATTCTTTCACATTTTTTAAAAGATTCTCGTAATATACCTAGCGAGCTGATGTGTGTTCATTGATGTGTACATTCCACTGCAAATCTTATCACTTGTCTTAGTAGGAACCTGTGGGGGAGAGGTAAAATAATCACCACCTTTCCATCCTCATATTGGATGCTCTTTAAAGATGGATCTAGTAATGCTCTGTTTTATACAGAAGTAATAAATACTATCTTGAGGAGATGGTAATTATAATAATGATGATCCCTTGACAAAAAAAAAGTAACAAAGGTATTTTAAATTGTATTTTTATTATGATAGGGAGATTTCAAATAATCTAGCTAATTTTGACTCATAACTACTGAGAATTAACATTATTATTTAATGCAATCAGTACTTGAATAGAACATAAATCCAGGAACTAAGCACTAGGGAAGACATACAATGGATAATGCTTAGAGATTTGTAATTCTCCAGGATAGAAAAGGAAGAACCCAAAGGAAATTAAGAGCTGGTTTTCTCAAACACGGAGATTAGATTTTCTTATTTCTTAAAATTACCCTGAAAAGCATGTACTTTATGACATATGTATATTCTTGTCATCTTCCCAAAACTGCAATGTAGATGATAGCATTTTCTAAAGCAAGACTTTTAATTTTATTTCTAGTTTCTTTTCCCAAACATCAAAGTAAACTGTTACTTTATCTTGTTTTCATAGATTATTTGAAAACATAAAATATAATTTAAATGTTTATATATTATAAATGCTATATCAACTTTCTCACTGTAATAAAGGCAGTTAGCATTGTAGCTGCATCTGAGAAATATACAAGCACAGTAAAACTTCACTTAATATGCTCTAGCATTTCTTCAATAAACAGTGTGAAGTCAAATTCCTATGTAATTTAACAGTTGCTAGTAGCAGCTCTCTGTGATACTAGTTGAAAATAGCTACTCTGGAACGTGAAACACAACACAAAAAAAATTATTCTATGGGGTTGCTCATTTCCCAGGGTTCTGTCCAGATCGAACCAACTGGTGCAGAAGCATGAACTTGAAAAAGAGCAGTGTGAGCAAGCTCAGGTGTTGAGCTATTTTAGCTGTTTTTCTCTTCCCCTCCTTCTGTTCTTCCCCTAGGGTCACTCGAAAACACAAATAAAAATGACTAGCATTTAAAAATGCCAAATAAAATAGAAAATTATATAAACCAGCATGTTGAGAAAAAAAAAAACAACTATTTTGAATTGTTGCTTAGGCATTTTGCAGTATAACAACCTTGTTCACACCCAGAGTCTGGGCATTTGGATAAAGACCTGAGCTTAGGATTTCCCACACCCTGCATTCCCCTGAGTTCCCACGTTGCTTTTCGTGGGCTACCATTTAAAATACGCCTTTGATGTGTTGGTTAAGAAGTTAGTGACCTCACCCCCGATCACTTTGTAAGTAAGAGGTGCTTGCTGCCCTGCTCTCCATCTCCTGGAACAGAGAACTGTCCTTCCTGGCTCATTGCATCTCCCCCTGCCTTTTGCTGGGATCTATGACAATCCTGTGACTTTATTCTTCGGTGTGGGTGTATTAAAATGTGCCTTCAATCACAACGAACCCCAGCATTTTCACTTCCCCAGGGTGGGGAACTTGAACATGAGGGAGCTACCTGCCAATCCCCTGTGGGTGGCTGATGCCTTCTCATTTAGCAGGTCCAAGTCCACTGAATCTGAATTTAACACACCAGCTTCAGCTTCACAACACAAACAATAGTCTCCAAAATACAGTGCAAGAGACAATCATAGGAACTTCTACCTATAGGCACATCTTATTACTTCATTATGTTTTCATTATTTTCACCTAAAAATAAAAATAAATAATGCTTGACCTCTAAGAAATACATGGACACTAGTGCTCTCAATGATCTGCATGGCCAATAGCCACCTATCCAGACTGGGGCTTATAAATCCTGATAGAAGAAACATTTACACAGACAGACATTGTTTCTACAGACATTGCAACTTTTCTGACTACCTGATACCTTGGATTCAGCCCTATTCTTTCATCAATTTGGACTAGGATAAGATGGGAATACAGATACTGTTACCTTCCAGAGCAGCCACATGTCCTCTGAAGGTACCGACCCTCCAAAGGGAAGAACTTTTGGACCTTTGAGAGGCTAGCCTGGGGATAGTGATGAGAGGATGGGAAGCTGGACCTGTGGGGCCATTTTAGCTTTTCATTTCTATTCATGTACCATTTGAATGGATTTCCATCCTTCTTTACCTCCTTTTCTCTCTCTCTTCCTCACTCCTTCATTTCTTTCATCTATGTTCCCCTCCAATGTTAGAGAGCTTAATTTATTTAATCTCTATGTCTAAGGAAAAATGAAACCTTCCCACGGAAGTCACACAAGTTACGTGTGGCACCGTGTTAACATGCTTCTATCACAAGTTCTCACTCAACATGGCCTATCACGAAGATGCTAATGGATTGTGAATTTTGTTGGTATTATGACACCAGTTCAATGTATTTTTATAGAGACTCCAAACTTTTCAAATGAATGCCCCATCAGTAGAGTCTTTGAAGATGAATGCCTCAAAAAAAATATATATATATATATATTTATTTTTTTAAAAGATTTTATGTATTTATTTGACAGAGAGAAATCACAAGTAGATGGAGAGGCAGGCAGAGAGAGAGAGAGGGAAGCAGGCTCCCGGCTGAGCAGAGAGCCCGATGCGGGACTCGATCCCAGGACCCTGAGATCATGACCTGAGCTGAAGGCAGCGGCTTAACCCACTGAGCCACCCAGGTGCCCCTCAAAATATATATTTAAAGATATGAATATATATTTTATATAATTTGTATATATTATATATTTATACATAATTTGTATAAATGTAGATATAGTACATAAATATATATCTTATATATTTACAAATGATATATAAATACAAATACATTAAGAAGATTGAAATGATATATTATGTAAATACACTATATTAACTTATATGCCACTGTACTAATACAGTATGCATCTGCAAAATGTACAATAATTTTTTAAATAAAAAGGAAATGATAATAAAATGTTTTACTTTGCTTTATTCATCAATGGTAAGTTCAACCTTTTCCTCTCTCATATGAATAATATACTCTACCATTTCCCTAATACTCTGAGTATATTTGTCAGTGTCTAAGCATGAAAATGGAAGCCTAGCTAAGGCTTTTTTTGAGGGTGGGGGGGAAAGGGAATTTAGTTTTAGGGGTTGCTTACATAGGAAATCATACAATTGAGGAACTGAGCAAGGGATGATGAAGAGCTCAGAGGTTAGCAAGTGCAGGACACCTAACATACTTGGGTTAGGGGATTGGTGGGAAAAGAGGGGGACCAGGGACCAGAACTGCCTGGCAGAAGTTGACCAGGAGACATAGCCACTGACAGGGGCAGTACCATAGGCAAGAGGGTCTGGGACAAATGCTCTGTGCTCTGCCTGCCTTCTGGTCTGCAGTGTCTGGCCAGGTCTTTCATGGACAAACCTGGCCTCGTGCAGATCTGGGTAACACAGCCCATAGAAGCAGCACTAGGGATAATACAGAGTAGAGCAGGGCACAACGGGAGAATGGAAATAAGGCAAACAGGCCCAGCACCTGCCACAGAACTTCCCACTGTCCTCTAAATAGTCCCTGTTTTTTCCTAACTCCACATCTTGGCACATCTCCATCCATCTTCCCAGGAATGCCCTTATTTCTTTTCTTTGCCTATCGAACACCTATACGTCCCTCATGAACCAAGCCATGGAGTTCCTGTCATATGAAACGTACTGAGTGCTGGTTCATCAGAAAATCAATTTCTCTTGGAAATAAGTCTATTTCTTAAACTTTTCTGATCATTGAATACATCTAAGTAAGCATAGTCTGGTAGTTCTGAGCAAGGATTCAGGACCCAGGCTCCCTGGGTCAAATCCTTGCTCTGGCACCTACTAGCTATGTCAATGTGCCTCAGTTTCTTCATCTGTAAACTGGGAATGATAATAATATGTACCTTGTAATACCTTCACCATAAGATTGCTAGATGGATAAACTAATATTTTATTGCATTTGGAATAATTCCTGGCAAATAGCAATTTCTTTATCTGTGTCTATTAAGCTAAATATGTGAATACCAAGTCATTCTTTTTTCTGTGCTTCCACAGCCCTCCATCCATATTCATTATAGAAATTCATTACATTGAGCTGTATGCTGCACATCTGTCACTTCTGGTAGAGTATGAGCTCTTGCTAGGGAGTTCATGATTAATCATCTTTGTATTCCCAACACAAAGAACATAATAGATGCTCAATAAGTGTTTGTTTAATTAATTAATCACTTTATCTACACCTCCCCTGTGTCACGAATCATGAAATGCAATGATGAGTGCCAAAGGAAAGATATTTTTAAGAGTGCAGAGAAAATAGGGATTAGTCTACTGGACTTGACTTGACGTTCATAAATGAGGTGGCATCTAAGCTTTTAAAAAATTGGCTAGTATCAAACATAGTCAGCTAATCAGAAAAGCTGAGGGAAAATATAAACAAAGACCTGAAAGAGGGAAAGCATGGAGGCACGTCCAGGAGGAATGAGTGAAAAAGTTTGAGTAGACATGATTCAGAAAGGTGGCTAGGACCCCAACTGTGGAAGGCATGTGGAAAGATCCACTTTATACTGCAGGCCAAGGACTCTTAATCTCTATTTCAACATGATACCCTGACTAGATAAAAATTAGACCTGTATCATCAGCTAAGCTTACTCAAGATTAAGTACAGCTTCTTTTTTTTTTTTTGCTCTTCAAGAGAGCTCATCTATTTATTTATACCTTAACTGTTATCAGCATCAAACATACAGAGGCCCGAATTACTCTATAGTTAAGAGTTGTTATGTCAAGTAATGGGTAACAATTGGAAAAATGAATTGAGCGTGTTCAGATTAATCTTCAGGGATATTATTGTAACAAAATATAAAATAGTTATTAATAACAATGTCTGGGGTGGTATCCTGCACCCAAGTTCTCAAAAATGGATGGATGAAGGAGAACAATCAAGCCAGGGGATAAAATGTGCGGTCAACTTTTGTAACTCAGTAATTCAATAAATGCAAAAGGATTATTCTGTACTTCATTACAGCTAGAGAATTTATTCTAAAATCTGAGAATTGAAACTCTTCTGTAAGCAGCTTTGTTTTTCCTCTTTTACATGCATGGTGCACCGCAAAGCCCCTGAGAGCTGTCATTTGGCTCTGACCTACTTTGAAGCACATTTCATTTTTGGCTGGGAGCTGTGAGAATGTACACTTCCTCAGGACAGTAAGAAATGCCCATCTTTGGGATTAAATCAAATTTCCCACAGAGGCACTCAATGGTGAATTGGTCTCAAATAGCCTAAATCCCTCGCCTTCTGTGATGGGTGGTTCTTGTTGTTTGGTCTGGTGGTAAGTAGCTTCAGGGATCTCTGGGTGAGTTATAGTCTACCTTTTGGTCCCAAATACCTTTCTGCCCTTTGACAAAATTCCTACCTCTCTCTGTCCTTCTGCCTCCTTCATGGAACTTCTTTTCTCTATCTAGCAGAGAAACTTTGTGACCTCCCCTGACTGTGTTATCAGCATCTCTCTGTGAATTGGTCAGCAGGATGAAGATATTTTCAGAACAATTCAGCTAGCGTATATATAGTCCCTTCTGGGTACCAATTACTTCAAACTTCACACATAATATAAGTCCCCTAATACTAAGAAAAGAATGTTTTTCTGCATTTTTTGTTTTCTTATTATGCTTGTTTGTTCAAACTAAGCTGAGAAATTTTAATAGACTTTTGCTTTATAAAAGTTTAAACAAACCAGGGTTTTATTCGTATGGAAAGCTGGTATAAATTAGGTTGCAATTTATAAGTTGTGTAGTATAGGCACTTTCCCTGCACTCTGATCTTAATATCTACTTGCTTTGCTGAAATAGCCTGTGATTCAGGGTAATTTTGTAGCGAGGCTCCAACATGGCTCCCAGTGAGTCTTGTCTCCTGGTTTTTACGCCTTTGCATAATTCTTTCGTCGTAGAATAACATCTAAGAACAAATAATACTAAAATATTTATGCAATCACAAAAGATCCTGGATAGCCAAACCAATCTTGAGAAAGAACAAAGCTGGAGGTATTATAATTCCAAACTTCAAGATATACTACAAAACTGTAGTAATGAAAACAGTATGGTCCTGGCACAAAAATAGACACATAGATCAATGGAGCAGAATAGAGAGCCCAGAAAGAAAGCCACACTTATATGGTCGATTAATCAATGACAAAAGAGACAAGAACATATGAAGGGGAAGAGACAGAGACAGTCTCTTCAATAAATGGTGTTGGGAAAACTGGACCACTTTTTTATGCCATACATAAAAATAAGTTTAAAATGGATTAAAGACCAAAATATAAGACCTGAAGCCACAAAAATACCAGAAGAGAACACAAGGCAGTAATTTCTTTGACATCAACCATAGCAACACTTTACTAGAGATTACTCCTAAGGCACAGGATTCCTAGCTTTTAATCTATTAATGATAGCAAAATTGGTATAGATAATGTAAGATATGTGATTTACATTAATCAATGACCTTGTGGATAAGACCAAAAATAATCTCTTGAGATTATTATTTTCTTCTCAGGAGGAAAAAAAGCAACTTTGTAGTAATATATTGTGTGTATTACTTTTCCTTTGGAAAATGCTGAGATGAAATTTCTTCCACATCAATTACCTCCTCACCCTTCATGGAGGCTAGAGTAAAACTTAGTACCTAAGAAAAATGTGGGGGGGGGGGGCACCTGGGTAGCTCAATGGGTTAAAGACTCTGCCTTCGGCTCAGGTCATGATCTCAGGGTCCTGGGATCGAGCCCCGCATCGGGCTCTCTGCTCTGCAGGGAGCCTGCTTCCCTTCCTCTCTCTCTGCTTGCCTCTCTGCCTGCTTGTGATCTCTGTCTGTCAAATAAATAAATAAAATCTTTAAAAAAAAAAAAGAAAAGAAAATGTGGGGTGTGGGTACCAATTACTGTCAATGAATGTTAAATGTTTTGTAATAGTCAAAAGCATGGTAATACGAAGAATATCATTTTCTCATGTAAAGCAGAAAGAGTTTGGACAGAAATTTCATTCACATAGTAGAGAGGTAGTTTTTTGTTTGTTTTGTTTTTGTTTTAATGTAGATACTTGCAAGGTAAAACAGCTGTAGCGAAGAATAGAAGCCCTCTGTATTAGTATATGTTGTTGCATATGAATAGGAAAATATATCTGCAAATGATATCACTGATAAGGAGTTAATATCCAAAATATATAAAGAACTTGAACATCTCAATGCCAAAAAATCCCCAATCTAATGAAAAGATGGGCAGAGGAACTAAATAGACCTATTTTCCAAAGATGACATATAGACAGCCAACAGACCCAAGAAGATGCTCAACATCACAAATCATCAGGGAAATGCAAATCAAAACCACAAGGAGATATTACCTTATACCTGCCAAAAAGCCTAGAATCAAAAAGACAAGAAATCAGAAGTGTTGGTGAGGATGTGGAGAAAAGAAAACATTGGTGCACTGTTGGTGAGAATATAAGTTGGTGTAGCCACTATGGAAAACAGTATGGAGATATGGAGATTCCTCAAAAGATTAAAAATAGAAACATGATATGATCCAGTAATTTCACTACTGGATGTTCACCTAAGGAAAATGAAAACACTAATTCAAAAAGACATAGGTGCCCATATGTTTATTGCAGCATTATTTACAATAGCCAAGAATATGAAAGCAACCTAAGAGTCCATTGATAGACACATGGATAAGGAAGATGTGGTATACATATACACAACGGAATATTACACAGCCATCAAAGGGATGAGATCTTGACATTTGCAACAACATGGGTGAACCTAGAGGGTATTACGCTAGGTGAAATAGGTCAGACTGAGAGACACAAATACTTTATTATTTCACTCCTATGTGGAATCTAAATACAAAACAAATGAATCAAAACAAAACACAGACTCAGATCTATAAATACAAAGAACAAACAGGATTGCCAGAGGGAAGAGGGTGAGGGGATTGGGCAAAATGGGTGAAGTGGAGTGGGAAATACAGGCTTCCAGTTCTAGAATGAGTATGTCATGGGAATAAAAGGCACAGTGTAGTGATATAGTCAGTGTGGTATGGTAAAAGTGTTGTACCGAGATAGGCGGTAGCTACACTTGAATCAACATATTCTATGCCTGAAACTAATGTAATACTGGGTGTCAACTATACTCAAATTTTAAAAACACATTTTTTTTTTTTTTAAGAGCTGGGAATCCTGGGGTCAAATTTTAATTGTGCTCCTTTGTAGCCTATGACTCAACAATTTAGACACCGTGATTTTTCTAGGCTTTAGTTTTTCTTGTCTGTGAAATGAAACAATTACCGTCTATTTGTTTTTTCAGCCCTTTACTTCCTATTCATTAAGTATCTGCTGTATGCCAGGCACTGTATCAGAGGTGAACAAGACGGGCAGGGCTCCTGCCTTCTTGGGACTTTGCAACTTATATTTAACATCATATGACTTCATTTTTGGAAAAATTTCAGGCTGAAAAGGGTCTATAAAAGGAGTCAATTTAACACATTTTTTTAAAGATTTTATTTATTTCTTTGACAGAGAGAGAGGGAGAGCGAGCGAGAGAGGGAACATAAGCAGGAGGGGTTGGAGAGGGAGAAGCAGGCTCCTCACCTAGCAGGAAGCCCAATGCGTGGCTCAATCCCAGGACCCTGGGATCTCGACCTCAGCCAAAGGCAAACACTTATATGAGCTACCCAGGCGCTCCTAACACATATTTTTTAAACATGGACCAGCTAGGAGCTGTTACTCTAGAATCATAATCAAATATCCCCAAATTAATAATACTAGATCATATGAAGTTCTTTATACTTTGCACTGCACTTTCTTATTATCACGTGTGAGCCTCTCTAGAATCATTTGTGATTGCTAGATTTTATCCACCTACCCACCTCTAACACCCACTTTGATTATATTAGATTCCCCTTCTGTACATTCTCAAATGCATTTCTCCCAAGCACTTACGCCCATGTCTAATTAAATAATGAACCAGGAAATTTATTACAGTCTGCTTTTCCTTCAAGACTGAACCATAATAGAGCTTATTGCTCTATCTTAGTATTCAGAACAGAGAAAGTATTCAATATATATTTATGGTATGAATAGTGATATAAGAACTTGGGTCAGAGAGGTTAAATAACTTGCCTAAAGTCACATATTGAATCTCCTAAGCAACAGATTTAGGCCAGCACCTAGACAGAAATTTTCAGAGCTACCTGGGTTAGACTGAACACCGCTTTACCATTCATCCAGTGCCTTCTACCTTGATTCATTAAAAAACAAAATTAAAGGGGTGCCTGGGTGGCTCAGTGGGTTAAGCCTCTGCCTTCGGCTCGGGTCATGGTCTCGGGGTGCTGGAATGGAGCCCCGCATCAGGCTCTCTGCTCAGCAGGGAGCCTGCTTCCCTTCCTCTCTCTCTCTCTGCCTGCCTCTCCGCCGACTTGTGATCTCTGTCAAATGAATGAATAAAATCTTTTAAAAACAAAAACAAACAAGCAAAATAACAAAATTAAAATACCCACTATTTTTTAGAAAAGTTTTAAGTTTGCAGAAAAAGAGGAAGGCACAGAAATTTCTATATACCCCTCTCCCACCAACACCCACATAGCCTCCCCAGTTATCCACAACCAGAGTGGTACACTTTGTTAAAATTGATGAAGCTGCACTGATACATCATTATCAACCAAAGTCCATAGTTTGCATTAGGGTTCACTCTTCCTTGATTCTTTTTTTGGTTAAGACTTTATTTATTTGTCAGAGAGAGAACACAAGCAGGGGTAGCAGCAGGCAGAGGGAAAGGGAGAGGGAGAAGCAGGCTCCTTACCGAGCAGAGAGCTTGACACTGGGCTTGACACTGGGTCCTACAGTCTGGAATCCGAGGGTCCTGGGATCATGACCTGAGCTGAAGGCAGGCGCTTAGCCAATTGGAGTGACCCAGCCTCCCCTGCCTTGATTCTTTTTTGATTTTGGTTGTAGTCACAGCAGGGATAGTAGCACACCCTGACAGAGCTGCTGAGGGAAAGGCAAGAGATAACCAGGTACATAACCCCTATTGTTTTGGGGTCTTGTTCCATCTGGGCAGACTTTCACAGTAAAAGAAATTTTGCTAGTGATGAGAAAGGAAAATTGAACCCCAAATTTTTAGCTTTCAGTTGGAAATATTTTTAAATTAACTTGGCAGATAATTCCTTTGAAAATTAGCTATATTAAATTTAAGCTTCTTTTAAATTATTAGAAAATGTGAAAAATGAGAAGTTTGTCTCAGCATCTTGTAACTTTTATTATTTTTCCCTTTCCCAATTATAGAATCCTGATGAGTATATATTTGTCCAAATGGAAAATATGTCTGTATAATCATAAAATTATATTTCTCTTTCCACCTTCAAAAGCTGACTTCTTTGTCAAGAAAACTGTATTTACTCCCTTACATTTTGTGTTTTTGCTCACTTGCATTTTGTGTTTTTGCTCAAGTGTCAATTTCCCTATAAAGTCTAACTCTATTAAAATATATTTGCCTGTGGCCATGCCATCTTTAAATTTTCCTTAATTTGCATGAACTTCATATCTTAATGCAAAGCCTAAAATGTCTGACACAAAGTCTATACATAACAATACTTTTGATTGACAGGAAGGTTTATTATGCATTGATATGACATCATATTTATGTATAACAATGACTTTTTGACTGACAACTAAGCAATGATAGAATTCTGGACACCTCTATACACTATTTTTTAAGAAGACAAACTAAAATATCCAGATAATTGGCTGAATTTTTCAGTTTCCATGTCAATAGCTTCTCACTGAGTTTGGGAGGACACAGTGAGCTAGTTTCTCATTCTCTACCTTTTCCAGTGGGAAAAGACAATATCTTTGTGCCAGTAGAACATCGTATGGTTCCACTCCTTTTTTTTTTCTTTTAATGATTTTGCATGTTAAAAGTTGGCAATTCTGATATTAAAGTAATTGATTTTTAAAAAATAGGCATGCTTGCAACTGGTGTGGGGGATATTTTCAAGAATCCAATGATCAGAATAGAAAATCTTCTTAAGATTCTGCATTCTGGTCTTAGGAGAAGGTTCGGTCAGGAGGCTTGACCCACATCAGTGCATGCCGATGCCAATCAATTAACACATCTTTCTAGAACACTTACTCTGCCATCAGCATTCAGCACAAGGCTCAGACACAAAAAGGACTTAAGAAGTGCCACCAGGCAATACATATTTAAGTCTTAAATGATGTAGTAGACTGCAGGCATCTAGAGAAAGGCAAAGCCAGAGTGGTCAGGAAAATATAGTGTCCTTTGCTGTGAAATCTTGAACTCTAATCAGCTGTAAGCCCTTGGGCAAGCTGCTTCACTGCTGTGTGTCCCAGTTTCCTCACTGATAGTAGGAGCTAAGGAGATCTCCCAGCTCTGTTGTTCTACAGCCTGATGTAAGATGGGCTTCAAAAAGCAAGCAAGGGCTGCACTGAGCCTGGAGAGCAGATGTTAAAACCTAACTCGGGGGCGGGCACGAATAAGTGACCAAGGACGCCCATGCCAGGAAGAGTAACCGTGATAATGTGAGTCAGCTCATCACATGATCAACATGTAATTTAGCTCAATAAAAACGTAGAATGGTAGTAACACTGTAGTAGTGGGATGCTTATTCTTCCTTTCAGATAAATATACAACTTTTTAAAACTTTTTAAATTCTTTTTATGTTCAGGTAGCCACTGTATAGTACATAATTAGTCCTTGATGCACTGTTCAATGATTCATTAGTTAAATAGAAAACCTAGTGCTCCTTAGCACATGCCTTCCCCAATACCCATCACCCTGTACCCCCTCCCCCACTCTCCTCCCTTATGAAACCCCCAGATTGTTTCTCGGGGTCCATGGTCTCTCATAGTTCATCTCCCTCTCTGATTTCTCCCCTTTTAGATTTCCCCCTTTCCCTATAGTCCTCTGTGCTATTGCTTATGTTCCACATATGAGTGAAACATAAATTTTCAGCTTACTTCACTTAACATAATCCCCTCCAGACCCGCCCATATACAACTTTTTAAAAACAGGAAGTATCTAGCTTTTAAAAACCAGTGTAGGCACTGGTCATCATCATAACGAAATGATGGGAGTTTCAGTGAGGCTCTGTACATTGGATTCCAGCCACCAGACAGGGACATTTCATTCAATCACTCCTCTTGGAAAAAGTTGCAGACAATGTGTTTATGTTGCAGCCATGAATTGCTCTTTTTTACAATTCTACAGGTTCCCTGAATTATGCACATTTCCCTGTGTTCTTTACAGAAAAGAAATAAGATGGCCAACTTTAACAATTTTGGAAATAATGAAATGGACATTAAATTGGACTCTTGTCTTGAGACTATCTGGAAAGGATCAAAGATTCTCCATTAACTGGAGGCAAAAAGCATTAGGATATAAGCAACAGAAAATGTTTGACCCTCTTATAAAAATGACAACACTGCTCTTTTTTTTTTTTTTTCCATGTTGCCTCTTAGACCTTTGATAACTATAAACTCAGACCCAGCAACTCTGTTTTTAGCAGAACCTATCATTGAGCTAAAAATGGCACAGGCAAGAAATTTGTGTTTGGCAGTTGCTTATAATGCACAACTTTCTTTACTTTTGCCAAATTAAAGCTCCATTAGAATAATTCTGCATTATTCTGTTTGGAAACATTGGACCCTACCTAGCTATGGCCACTGGCAGTCAATAGGAATTAACAAACAAAACAACTTTGACCTTTTTCTAAAGAGAAACTAAGCCCTATCTTCTACCCTCAAAAAGAAGATGTAAAACAGATTCCACATTATATTTCAAGAAACAATGTATGGATATTTCAGGTAAAAGTCTTGATGTTCAAGGCTATTTCAGTAATTAGGAAGTAAAATATAAATAAATATTACAGATTTTATCTTTTTTCCATGAGTTATAATTAATACAGTGTGGGTGGTGCTGGTTTTAGTTTTTGTAGTTTTTATTCTTTTTTTGCATCTGCATCAGGGAAAATCACTTGACAATGCTGAAGTTAAAGATGTTATATAGAATTATTTATATCCTTCAACAGCATGGTCTAAGATTACCCTAAATCTAGTAGTTCATATTCAAGATAGACAAAACTAACTTAGCACCTCAGAAATACATGTGCCATTGTCTACAGTTGTAAATTACACAACTGTAAGCCAAATAATAACATTTGTGGAACCTAAATTTCTACCACAAGCACCACGGGGACCTTCTGGAAACGCGGTGGCAGAACACCTGCGTCACTGCTGGCTGCCAGCCAGCGGTAACCGAGGTGGGGCTGTGCAGCAGCCAACAGGCACAGACTTGTTCACGTACCCAGGAGATGCCCCCAGAGGACTTCCAGAAATACTTCACAGAGGATCCTTGCCAGGGCCTGGGTCCTGTGTGACCAGGTTTGCTGTTATTTTTTAGGGAGGCAGGAAGGGGGTGTCAAGTGTCCATATAGCAAAATGTGAGTATACGTTCTAATATAATCTATTTCCATAGCCTGTTGAACTCTGGTGGGGGCCCGGGGGTGGTGGGGAGACAACAGGATAATGTTAATGAGGGTTAGGATATCTTCTCAGACTTGGGGGACTCTAGTCTGCAAGGAGGGTCACTTCAAGATGAAAGTCAGAAAAACGCAGAAATCTATCAATGTAAACATCAGGGAAAGCATGATAAGAGAGAGGGAGAAGGGTAGCAACCGTTGAAATGCTCACAGCCCCCTACCCCAAATTCTCTGTACATTTCAGAACTGTGAACGATGTAACTTTCATTGAAACTGTGGGGTCTTTTAGGAAGTATATTTAGAAACTTGATCTTCTACTAATACTGGACACCAAGAGAGAAGCTGGTAGGAAGAAGGATGCGGCCCAAGCAACTCATGACTAGAAATAATCTTAAGTTTACATAATGGAATTCACCCTCCAACTCCACCAATAAGATGAAGTTGGGAGAAGTGGAAATGAAGGTCACAGAAATACTGGCCTTGGGAAATCGTACAAGTATTAACTCTCTGCATTTCCATCCAAACCTGCTTTCCTCACCACCATCCAACAATGGGCAAGCTCCCTCACTGCCCTGCCTTCCAGTCGGGGAATGGAAGGTCTTGAGAAGTGTTGGGAGCCATCTTGTCATCTTAAATGAGCACAGCATCCCGGCACTTCAAAGAGACTCAGAACAGATTCATGGAACCAATGGAAAGCAAAAAAGAAAACAGCACTATTCCGCTTTCCTTCAAATTGTTTTTTCTTTTAAATCTAAGCTTTTCACTATAAAACCATCTGTGTAACATTTTGTTCTTCATAATTTGCTGACTTTTTCTATTATATGCATACCAAGTAAGACCGTGTCTTGTTTCCCCTTTCCTGCCCACTATCTCATCCACCTTCATTAGGTTTAAACTAAGAATGTCCCTATGGGGCAAATGCCCTCAGTTTGTGGTCTTTTCATTGCTCTGTTTCTATTCTTTCTTAACTTAATAACTCAGTTCTTCAATGTCTTTTTATTCCAGTGCAGTAACCCAGCGATTTTATGCACATGACTATATACACACACATACACACAGGCATGCATACACACCCTTTGAAATTAGTTCTTTTTTTCAACATGGCAAATAAGAATCACATCCAATTTGAACTCAAATATATTTCTATAAAAATTGAAAAGTGAATATGTCATTCTGAGTTCCAAAAAAATGCAGAAATGGTTGAAATGATGGAAAAAGGTCTATAGCTCCCCAGAGGCTAAAATATTATGATAATCATTTTCATAATTCAAATGAATATGTAATTACTAGACATCAAGGGGTAAGATATACAATTTGCTAAACTAAGCCAAAAAATCAGTAGCAATCAGCATAGGAAAATGTACCCTCTTATAAGTGAGGTAAATTAATTTTGTTACTGAAATATTATATTTCCACTCTTATCACTTATTCAAACATATCCATTTTTCCGTCCTAATGTTTCATTGCTAAGATAATTGAACTTTTCAGTTTTTATCTCAAGCTTATATTACTTAAAAATCTCTGTGTGCAGTATTACAACAAAAGGGCAAAGGTAGAGATAGGAGTTATTTAGCTCTCATGGTTTATGATTGCATTGAAGCTCACAATTGATTATAGCTTCCTAACCTCTCTTTTCCTACTCATTACCCTCTTCATTTTATACCAGTATTTTCAGCTATCAGACTGTCTTTATTTAGGAGGCACAAAAGGAGAAACGAAGAAGAATTTGAAAAATAATATATTTTTGTTTTGATGTTTCAATTTAATGCAGGTTTGAAAATGCTGAACTGTCTAAGGTATAGTAAATATTCATTAGGCAGTTTAGCTTTTACTAAGTTCTAAATGAAAATGACCCAGCAAAATCAAATTGAAATTTCATAGAGTACTTTTCAAGTATGGTTCTAAAACATGCATTAAACAAAATGCATTCATTTGAATGCAAGCATCTCTCTTTCTCTAGAATACATACACACCCTAGGGTCTATTATGCTTTCAGTTCAATGCCTCCAAAATGTGTGTGGTGTGGATCAAATAAATAGTTCAACAGCTTTCGTAAGCAAACAATCTTATGGTCTGGTATATCTGCAAACCTCTTGTGCTATTTCTTTATGCTTCCCCACTTACAAAGGTTAATGCAAATTTCATTTGAATTCAAGCAAAATATTCTGCATTATTTTCTACACAGACAAATCTGTTCAGAAAGAGCCCATCAGAATTTATCCATGTGAATCCAATAGCCCTTTATGGACTTGTAGAAGCTGAGCAAGATGGGCTCACTTTTAGAAATCAGACTTGCCACTGGCCAGCCCTGGAATCACAGTACTTAGGGCAGGGAGGATTTTAGAAACCATGTAGCCCAGCCTTCCCTTTAGGAAAAAAAAAAAAAGTAAAATTTAACATATATTTAAGATAGACTACTTTGTCTCTCCAAAATGTTCTTTCCCTTTGGCGATACTCCTTGTTTTGATGCTTGCTTTATTTGATATTAATATAAACACTCTAGCATTCTTGTACTTACAGGTTTCATGGTATAGCTTTTTTCATCTTTTTACTTTCAGTCTACTGGTATCTTTGTGGTTAAAATGTATCAGCTTTAGAGAATCGAAGTTGGATCCTGCTCTTTGATCTAGTCTGGCAGTCTCTGCCTCTTAACTACAGTTAGTCTGTATAAACAATGTAATCATATTATTTTTGTGTTGTTTATTTGTCCATTTCATTTTTTCAAATATTTTGTTCCTCCTCTCACCTTATTCTGGTTTAATAAAATAAAATTTTAAGTGAAAAATTAATTTTAACACAGTTTAGACATAGAAAAAAATTGTGAAGATAAATTCAAAGAGATTCTATATATCTCACATCAAGTTGTTTTTATGCAAACATGTAACATTAGTATGTACATTTATTATTAATGAACCCAAACTCTTATGTGTTATAAAGTCCAAACTTTATTCAGCTCTCCTAGTATTTACCCTAATGTCCCTTTTCTGCTCTAGGATTCTTCTAGGATGACACAGTACGTTTAGTTATCATGTTTCCTTAAGCTCCTCTTGACTGTGCCAGTTTCTTAGACTTACCATTATTTGGCATGAACTTGACAGATTAAAGGAATCAGTTATTCCATAAATGTTCATCAACTGGGATTCACCTAATACTTTATACATGGTTATACATGATTAGACAGGTTGGTTATATATTTTAGAAGGAAGATCAAAAGGTAGACTACTTTTTCATCACATGTATCAAGGATACATTGTTATCAACATGACTAATCACTATTGCCGTTGACCTTGGTAACCTGGTTGAAGCAGTGTTTTTCAGTTTTCTCCACCATAAAGTTACCCCCAGCCTTTTCTGTACTGTACTTTTTGGAGGAAAGTCAACATATGAAGTTCACTGTTAAGAAGCTGAGTTTATGCTCCATCTTCATGAAGGCAGGGAGTCTACACACATGATTTGGATTTGTTTCTGCTCAGGAGATTTGTTTATTCCCTCTCATTTCTTCAATCATTTATATCATTATGAACTCATACATACTTTGGGTTAAAATATATATAATAACTATGGATGGACCTAAAGGGTTATAATTGAGCTATAATCTAATACTTTATTATATTGCTAAAATTTTTCCAGTTTTGGCCATTGGGAGCTCTTTCAGTTGGTTCCTGTTCCCATTTGACATATCCCACCATTGTAGGGTTTTGTTGTTTGTTTTTGTTTTGGCAAAACAAGATGCTCCAGATTCATCTTGTATATTTCCTTTCCCAGTCCTAGTATCAGCCTTTTCTCCAAGTAGCCTTGTGGTGTATGTGTGTGTGTGTGTGTGTGTGTGTGTGTCTGTGTGTGTGTTTTAATATGGAGAGTGAGTGGTAACCAAGATCTGGTTGCTAAGTGTGCTCACTGCTACTGGAGTGTCATTGCCTCTAGTCCTCTCAGCTGACACATCAAGGAAATATATGTGTATACTAACCCAAGTATACAAACACATTTATATTATATTATATTTATGTTTATATTATTTTTACATGTAACTTATATATATGTAAGCTAATATATATATGTGTATATATATATTTGTAACTTATGTATATTTATATAAACTCATATTGATGTCTCCAATTATAATCTATTACCACATTGATAATTATAACCTCTTCTTGCAATGTGTAACCTCCCCCTCCAAGAATGAGAAACCTGGCTCCCACCATCTGTCATCCAGTTACTTAACAGTTACTTAACTGTTACTTAACACTAGTGCCAGTGTTTCTGCATAGTAGTATCAAAATTGTTTAACCTACCATTTCCATGAGAAACAACTTTATCAACTAGAATATAACACTTAGGTACAGATTCTTTTCCCCTTTGTCTTACAGACCCCATTTATTTCCAAAGTTACTTAGGTCAGCAACTCTTTCCCATATCCCTTCAATGAAGATGTTTTAAATATTTGAAATAAAGATATATTGTTTTATCACATTCTGCATTCCATACTGGGACCCCATAACTTCCTAAAGGATTTTTTAAAAAGATTTAATTAATTAATTAATTTAGAGATAGAGAATAGAAGAGGGAGAAGGAGAGAGAACCTGTAACAGATTCCTTTCTGAGCTCAGAGCCCAACACTGACCATAAGATCACGATCCAAGCTGAAACCAAGAACCCTGTACTCAACCAACTGAGTCACCCAGGCACACCTGCAAAAGATTTTTTGAAAGTTTGCATACATTAAAATTTATTTTCTGTGCAATAAAATTCTATAAGGTTTTTCTTTTCCTCTTCTTAAATTGAAATATAATTAACATACATTATTGTATTAGTTTCAGGTATATAATATGATTCAACAATTCTATACATTACTCAGTGTTCATCAAGACAAGTGTACTTTTGAATCCCTTTATCAGTTTCACTCCCCCACCCAGAGTCTGGGTTTATTTGTTTGTTTGGCTCTTTTGTCTTTGTTTTGTTTTTAAAAAATTCTACATATGAGTGAAATCATATGGTATTTGTCTTTCTCTGATTGATTTATTTCACTTAGCATTATATCCTTTAGGTCCATCCATGTTGTTGCAGAGGTCACGCTCTCAACTCTTTGATGGCTGTGTAATATTCTATTGTGTATATAACCACATCTTCCTTTCCATTTGTCTATCAATGGATACTTAGGTTTCTTTCATATTCTTGGCTATTGTAAATAATGTTGCAATAAACATAGGGGTGCACATACCTTTTTGAATTAGTGATTTCATTTTCTTTAGGCAAATACCCATTAATGGAATCACTGGTTTATATGGTGTTTCTATTTTTAATTTTTTGAGGAATCGCCATACTGTTTTCCACAGTGGCTTCACAAACTTATATTCTCACCCAACAGTGCACAAATGTTCTCTTTTCTCCACACCCTCACCAACACTTGTGATTTCTTGATTCTAGGCTTTTTGACAGGTATAAGGTAATATCTCCTTGTGGTTTTGATTTGCATTTCCCTGATGATTTATGATGTTGAGCATCTTTTCGTGGGTCTGTTGGCCATCTATATGTCTACTTCGGAGAAATGTCTATTTGGTTCCTCTGCCCATTTTTAAATTGGATAAGGTTAAGTGTTTTGGTGATGAGTTATATAAGTTCTTTCTATATTTTGGATATTAATCCCTTATCCTAGATAAGATTTGCAAATATCTTCTCCTATTCTGTAAGTTGCATTTTTCTTTTCTTGATGGTTTCCTTGGCTGTGCAAAAGCTTTTTATTTTGGTATACTCAAATTCTACAGGTTTTGACAAAAGCACATTGTCATGGCTTTACCATTATAATGGTAAAGAATAGCTGCACTGGCCTAAAATATCACTGCCCTGTACCTCACCTACTCCCTCCCCCAAACTCTTGGCAACCACTGATCATTTAACTCTCTCCTTAGTTTTTCCTTTTCCAGGATGCATTTAATAGGAATCACACAGTGTGTACCCTTTTCAGACTGGCTTCTTTTATGTAGCAATGTGCATTTAAGATTCGTTCATGTTTTTTCATGGCTTGATGACTCTTTTTTTTTCATCATAGAATAATAATCCATATGTGGATATACCACAGTTTTTATATCATTTTACCTATTGGGGGTAAAATGTTTTACCCTGGTTTTCTTCTAGTTTTGACAATTATAAGTAAAGCTGTTGCAGTTATTTACAAGCAGGTTTTTTTGTAGGCATGCTTTTGGATCAGACTGGTAAATAAATAGAAGCACAATTACTGAACTGTATATAAGAAAAGACTGCCAAGGAAGCTTCCAAAGTCTATATTATTTTGGTTTCCTACTGACAAAAAATGAGAATTCCTGTTGCTCATCCTCAACAGCAATTGATACTGTTAGGTTTGGGTGATTTTGTTTATTTGTTTTGCTATTTTAATAAGAATATAGGAATATCTACCTGCAGTTTTATCTGTAATTATTGAATGATAGATAATGTTGAGCATACTTCATTTGCTTATTTGCTACCTATATATCTTTTTTGGCAAAGTGTCTGTTCAGACCTTTAGCCTACTTTTAAATTGGGTTATTTTCTTTTTGTTGAGTTTAAGAGCTCTTTGTGTATTTTGGGTATAAGTCCTTTATCAGATATGTTTTCAAATATTTTCCCTCAGCTTGTGGCTTGTTTTTTATTTTCTTGACAGTGTCATGCAGTGCAGAAGTTTTTCACTTTAATAAATCCCAGGTTATCTATCTTTTCTCTTGTGACTCATGCTATTGGCCTTTTATCTAAAAACTCATCATGAAACCCAAGATCATGTAGACTTTCTTATACATGTTCTTTAAGAAGTTTTGTAATTTCATATTTCACATTTAGGTGTGGGAGGCCACGATAAGGCTTGAGACGAGGAACAAACCAGGCCCTGACTTGTGCCTCCTTTAAAGTCCGAATAACCTAACAAAAGGTGTAGGACGGGAAAAGTTGAGTAGCGCTGAGAAAGGGTCTGTGCTATGTGTTGTGCGCTCGCCTACGTGACTTCCCACACGCTTGCTATACAAATGAGAACAATTCAGTTGGGGTCATAAGTTCGTGGCTGGTCTTTGCTGCCCAAGTACAGCCCATAAATTACTTTCAGGATTGCTGTATCAATACAGAACAATTGTACTGGTATCAGCCGTTTGGCCTCACGAGGTCTGCTTAATTGGTATCTCCTGGTTGTTTAACTAGACACAGATGTATTGTTTCTCCTATCATCACTATACATATGGCCTTAATGCTTTGAATAAACTTAGCACTGTTGGACATCCTCCTCAGTGCTCCTCCTGCCCCCATCTCTTTATTTCTTTTCACCATCCTTTCACCCTCACGTTCCTGATCGATTTGTCGTGCCGGCTGCGACATTTAGGCCCATAATCCATTCAGGTTTGTTCTTTTTTTTTTTTTTTCCAGTGTTCCAAAATTCATTGTTTATGCTCCACACCCAGTGCTCCATGCAATACGTGCCCTCCTTAATACCTACCACCAGCTCACCCAACTCCTCAGCCCCCTCCCCTCCAAAACCCTCAGTTTGTTTCTCAGAGTCCATAGTCTCTCACGGTTTGTCTTCCCCTCCAATTTCCCCTAACTCACCTACCCTCTCCACCTCTCAATGTCTTCTGTTTTTCCTTATATTCCATAAGTAAGTGAAACCATATGATAATTGACTCTCTCTGCTTGACTTATTTCACTCAGCATAATCTCTTCCATTCCCATTTATATTGATACAAAAGTTGAGTATTCATCCTTCTGATGGAGGCATAATCCTCCATTGTATATATGGACCATATCTTCTTTATCCATTTGTCCGTTGAAGGGCATCTTTGTTCTTTCACAGTTTGGCAACTGTGGCCATTGCTGCTATGAACATTGGGATACAGATGGCCCTTCTTTTCACTACATCTGTATCTTTGGGTTAAATACCCTGTAGTGCAAATGCAGGGTCATAAGGTATCTCTATTTTTTATTTCTTAAGGAATTTCCACACTATTTTCCGAAGTGGCTGCACCAACTCGCACTCCCACCAACAGTGTAAGAGAGTTCCCCTTTCTTGGTGTTTACTGATGTTTTCTTGATGTTTACTTGATGTTTACTGTCTTGTTAACTTTGGCCATTCTAACTGGTATAAGGTGGTATCTCAATGTGCTTTTGATTTGAATTTCTCTGATGGCTAATGATGATGAGCATTTTTTCATGTCTTAGCCATTTGTAAGTCTTCTTTGGAGAAGTGTGTGTTCATGTCTTCTGCCCATTTTTTGACATGATTATCTGTTTTGTGTGTGTTGAGTTTGAGGAGTTCTTTATAGATCTTGGATATCAGCCCTCTGTTTATAGTGTCATTTGCAAATATTTTCTCCCATTCTGTGGGTTGCCTCTTTTTTTGGTTGACTGTTCCCTTTTTTTTTTTTTTTTAAGATTTTATGTATTTATTTGAGAGAGAGAGAGCACGCGCACATGAGAAGGGGTAGGGTCAGAGGGAGAAGTGGACTCCCTGCTGAGCTGGCAGCCTGATGTGGGACTCCGGGATCGTGACCTGAGCCAAAGGCAGTCACCCAACCTACTGAGCCACCCAGGGGCCCCCATTCAGGTTTGTTCTTCTGTAGGCTGTAAAAATCTGTGCTAGATTCCCTGTTTTGCATATGGACATGCATTGTTCCAACACCATTTCTTGAAAAGACTCTTCTTTCTCCACTGAATAGCATCAATAGGCAGAATAATGCCCCACCCCCACCAAAGACACTCATGTCTTAATCCCCAGAAACTGTGAATATGTTAGGCTACATGTCAAGGGGAATTGAAGTTACAGATGGAATTAGGATTGCCATTCAGATGTCTTGAGATGGGAAGATCATCTAGGATTATAGATGTGGACCCAGAGGAATCATGAAGGTCCTTATGAGTGGAAGAGGGATAAAAGAATCATAGTCAGAGGAGACTGCTACAATGGGAGAAAAACTTGCCTGGCTTGGAAAATGGAATTATCATGCATGGGTATTTGATTATCTTAAATGCTTTTTCTGATTCAATTGATATTATCCTTAAAAAAATTTTTTTTTGTCTTTAGCCAGTTGATGAGGTAAAGTACATTGATTTCAAAATTAAAAAAAAATTATATATATATATATTTGTTTGCTTTTTGACAGAGAGAGAAAGAGAGTACACAAGCAGCGGGAGCAGCATGCAGGGGGAGAGGGAGAAGCAGACTTCCCCTGAGCAGGGAGCCCCATGCAGGGCTAGATCCCAGGACCCCAGGACCCTGGGATCATGACCTGAGTTGAAGGCAGGCAGTTAACCAGATGAGCCACCCAGGTGACCCTGATTTTCCAATTTTGAATCTGGAAAAAATCCCACTTAGTCATGGTGTATGATTCCTTTTTATACATAGTTGAAATGGATTTGCTAATATTTCATTGAGTATTTGTGCATCTACGTTCATGAGAGATTTTGGTTCATAGTCTTCCTTTCTTGTACTATCTTTGTCTGGTTTTTGGTATTAGGTTAAATCTGGCCTCAGAGTTTATAAGTGTTTTTTAAACTAGCTGTTTTCTAAAAATGAGTTTAGAAGTGTTTTCTCTACTTCTGTTTCTGGGAGAAATTGTGAAGATTGGTATAAATTCATCCTTAAATGTTTGGTAGGACTCACCAGTGCAAGCATCTGGACCAGATACATTTTTGGTTTTGTTTTGTTTTGTTTGTTCTTTTCTTGTATTTTGTTTTTTTTTTTTTAGGGGGAGGGTTATAAACTATTGATTCAGGTTTTTTGAATAGGTATAATCCTATTCAGATGATCTGTTTTTGCGTGTTTGTTCATTTTGGTAGTTTGTGTCTTTGAAGGAATTGGTCTGTTTCATTTAGGTCATCAAATTTGTTTGTAGTATTCCTTTACTATCCTTTTAATGACCAAAGAATAAGTATGATGACCCTTCTTAAATCTGATATTGATTATTTGTATCTTTTCTTTTTCCTCAGTTAGGCTGGCTTAGAGGTTTATCAATTTTATTGATTTTTTCAAAGTACCAGCTTTTGGTTTCATTTATTGTTTTATTCTTTTTAATCTCATTGATTTTCTTTCTAATTTTTAGTATTTCTTCTTGTTGTTTAGGCTTAAATTGCTATTCTTTTCTAAAGTAGGAGATGGGTGACTTTTTTTTTTCAACCAGAATCAACATGTAAAAATTTTATTTGGAGCATTCAATATATTTACATTAGTTCCAGTTGCTTATATGTGTAGACTTATTTATATGTTCTTATATAGCTATAAGATATATCTAAGTGTCTATATGATCTGATTTGTCTATATTATCTTATATGTCTTATATGTCTTTTTTGGCTTACTTTAGATAGATTTTTTTCCTCTCATTTTATTTCCCCCTACTAGTTTGGATTTTCATTTTCTATTTCCACTTTGTAGTTCTTACTTTAGAAAGTTAAATTTACATACATTTACATACATTTAATTTATATACATAAAGTTTTATTGTCTAAAGTTAGTCAATATTTCTATATTCTCCTTCTGAATAATTCAAGGACTTAGGGCATTTGATTCCAGTCATCGCTCCATAGTAAATGCTATTATTTTGGGGAATTTTGACTCTACCTTGTTTTTATATATATATATAATATATAATATATATATATATATAACATATATATGTAATTTTTTTTAAGATTTTACTTATTTATTTGAGAGAGAGAATGCCATAAGTAGAGGAGAGGGAGAAAAAGGCTCCCCCTGAGCAGGGAGCTTGATGTGGGGCTCAATTCCAGGACCCTGGGATCATGACCTGAGCTGAAGGCAGATATTTAACCAACTGAGCCACCCAGGTGCCCCTGTTTATATATTTTTTATATTGCTGTTATTTTATTTTATGTAGTTGATTTTAATTTTAGATTTACTCACACATTTATTATTTTCATTGCTTTTGGTTTTTTAATCTGAGATCACTTTTTTTTTTTTCACTTAAAGGTATATCTTTTAGAATATTAGTAAAGATGAACTGGTGGTAAGAATATATGAAGTTTCCTCCCTCCTCTCTCCCCAGGAATTGTCTTCATTTTACTTCATTCTTGAATGTTATTTGGCTGGCTATGGGAGTATAGGTTGACAAGTGTTTTATTTCACTCTATTTAAGATATTTTCCTGCCTTCCATGTACTGCTTTTGCTTTTGAGTCAGATGTCAGTCTAACCAAGGTCAACAAACTATGACCTGTCTGCCAAATTTGAATCACCACCTGTTTCTTTGTAAATAAAGTTTTACTGAAACACAGCCATTCTTATTCATTTACAAGTTTTGTAGCTGCTTTTACTGCAGTGGCAGAAATGAGTATTTGCAACACAAACCATACAGGCCTCAAACCCTAAAGTAATTATCATCTCTTCCTTTACAGAAAGAGTTTACTAATCCCTGGTATATCACTACTTCTGTTAATACAGCTTTTAAAGATGATATCTTTGCAGGTTGCTGATGTGAAATTTCATTATGATTTGTCTAGGTCTGGACTTTTTTTAATGACATTTGCAATTTTGGGAACTTCTTGAAGGTATTCATCATTGTTAGTTACTTTTTCTGGAAATGTTTCAAAATTTTTAATTTATATTTTACTTTTTATTTTTTCTACACATAGGTTTTATATATTTATTTTTTATAGTTAGCATACCATGTTATGTTGGCATCAGGTATACAATATAGTACAATTGTATAACATCATATAGTTCGATAATTCCTTATATCATCCAGTGCTTATCATGAGAAAATTTTCAAATCTTGTCTCTACTACCCTCTCCCTCTTATGTCCTTTTTAAAAGAGAAACTGTCTCACTCTTTGCAACATATCTCTAGTCTCACTTTCATATATTTTTCCATCTCTTTGTCTCTCAATATACATCTGAATAATTTATCAGATCTCCTTCCAGTTCACCTATTATTCCTCTAATTTTCTGCTGTGCAGTTTATATAATCCACAGAATTTTTAATTATTCTAATGTTCATTTCTAGAGGTTCTATTTTTTTTTTACCAAAAATCCTCATTCCCTTTTATCTTATTTTTCCCTGTTCATTTTCCTCTTATTTCTGAAACATATTAAATGTGGTTCTTGTGTAATCTATAATTGATAATTCATACATCTGCATTCTTTATAGTCTTTTTCTGCTGTTTCTTATCTTATGAAGAACATTTTCTATCAGAATTCTTTAAAACTTGTGATGGAGATAAATTCATCCAAAAAACATCTGCTTTGCTTCTGTCACTTCTTTGCTGGGGGCGGGGGAGGGGGTGGGCGGTGCGGGGAGAGGGTGGGGGTGAAGGAGAGGCGCACAACGGGGCCAGAACTACTTGAAACCACAGTATTAACCATTTAAGGATTTTTGGAGAACCTAGCCAGTGTAAATTGATGTATAAGCCCTAAGGATATGCATTTGTTTCATAATTTTCAAGGGAGAATTTTTTTTCCTTTTTCATTAAGCACCATGGTTTAAGGTAGGCAATTTCCCTGTGTTCTGTGTGGGGATGGGTGTTAGGTAGGGCATTCAGGGAAGAACAAATTGGGTTTGTTTCTAACTTACAAGTACCCTCTTATAAAAGAATGCTTCTAGGATCCTGACTTCACTTAGTTTCTTATTTGACCTGTAGTCATTCTATTAATGCATTTAAGGAGGTAGAAAAAAAAAATATTCAACATTCATTGTTGAAAACATTGTTTTCAGCAGAGGGAAAGTTATAATACCTAGTCTACAATAATGATAGAAAAGAAAGTCAAAATCCCTTTATTTGAACATGGGAGGCTGCAGGTCAAAAGAAGGTAAATGACTTGACTGAGATCACACAGTTCTGCCCTAAGAAAGAATTTATTTTTTAAAGAATGTTCTTTAAAAGAAAAAAAAATTAAGAAAAATTCTTTTTAAAGATTTCAGGATTTAGAAAATAATAACTACTGGAATAGAAATAAATATCCATCAGTATTCCATAGGGAAGATCAGTTGTTAAATAGATAGTCAAATAAGTGCATTTCAAGTTATAGAAAATTGTCATTTGATTAAAGATTTTAATCAGATTTGAGGTCATTTCCACCTCAAATCAGTATACCTCAGACAAATGTCTTTGTTTCATTGAAAATTTTCCCAACTGTCCTACTTCCTAAACATCAAGGGATTCACCAGCTGCTGGCCTGGTATTTAAGCCCAAATCTCTGGCATTATCTTTACTTTCAAATCTTTCTTCTTTCACATACACTCATTTATCAATGTTAGCAGCTTCCTTTGCTCTGTCAGTGTTTTGTTAGGGCCTGGCTACTTCCTGATTAGAATATTGTCAGTTTCATTCTGGCTCTAGTATCCCACATCTACCTGCAAATTTTCCACCTTTATTTAAGACACAAACATACATGATACACTCACTACACATACAGTTGGCCTATATGGTTTGTTGAGGTAGCTTTCTACATAAATAGAAGGCTTAGAGAGTGCTTCTTCTAGGAGAAGAATGTTCTGAAAATGGGAGGAGAGTACAAAGGGTTTTAGCTTTAGATGTGATATTTTGATTTTTTACAGAGAAATATACCCTTCACTACTTTGGTAATACAAAGAAAATGCTTGTGCTTACAGTCACAGAAGTGTCTCCACACTTCAGCGCTTTGTAGTGACCCTTCTTCATCCTACATATTTTAAGTTTGTCACTCTTTTCCTGTTTAACATACTCAGCCCTTGAATTTTGTGGCCTAGTGCATATATAGGTCAGGACATTCCATCTTTCTTTTTATTTTTCCATGCCATCTATTCTCTGGTTTCAAGCAGAGAAAAATACATACAAAGTACATTCTCTCTACTCACCTGCCAGGGTGGGAGATTGAAATCAATTCTTTATCATAGGTGTCTCATTCTCCTTTTAGAAATAATTTTCTAAATCTTGTCTTGAAAGTTTCTACACACCTTACGTTTCTGTTCTCTATGCTTAATGTTTTCTACACTGCATCTCCTCTTCTACCTGATCTAGAGTTCTAGAATTTCCGAATTTTTAATCTTCATGTTATGGCCTCTAAACTCAAATCCTGACTACACAGGTGGTTGTCTCTTTTTAACTGTATCCACTTTCAGACAACACCAGAGTCGGTGAATAATCCAGAATGAAGTTCAGAAAGACATAGAAACAGAAAGTATCAAAATCAGGTCAAGAGATAGAATGAGAAGGTTTAACACATAGAGTTGCAAAAGAAGATAATAGAGACAGTTGAGGAGACAAAACATTGGAAGAGATAAGGAATATTGGAAGAGATAAGGAATATTGGAAGAGATAAGGAATGTGAAAGATGGGGATACTCATACTCAAGAAACCAACCAAACACCCAAAAAAGTTAAATTAAAAAAAAATACATTTAGATGTATTACAGTGAAACTGAAGAAAACCACAGACAGAAAGTTTAAATGTAGCCAGAGAGAAAAGACAGAATATCTAATGAAAAAGAATCAAATAGTCAGATACCTGATTTTTTTTAAATAAGTAGAATATCAATGTGCTGAGAGAAAATACATACCAACCTTGAATTATATACTCAGTGGAACTTTTTCAAAAACAAAGACAAAATAAAAGCAAACAAAAAACTGGATATTCCATAAATAGACCTTCAGTGAACTACCTTCAGAAAGAGGAAACAATCCCAGGAAGATGGTCTGACATTCAGAAAGAATCATTAGTATATTAATAATATACTAATATAACAATATACTACTATATATATTTATATACCATACATATACTATATATATATTTATATACTATAAAATAATACACAGGTAAAGCTGAACAAACTCTAATTATATAGGGCAATAATAATACTGTATTCATTTTCTATTTCCACCATAGATAATTTCCATAAATATAATGGCTTTAAAAACACACATTTGGGGGTGCCTGGGTGGCTCAGTGGGTTAAAGCCTCTGCCTTTGGCTCAGGTCATGATCCCAGGGTCCTGGGATTGAGCCCCGCATCGCATCGGGCTCTCTGCTCAGCAAGGAGCCTACTTCCCCCTCTCTCTTTGCCTGCCTCTCTGCCTGCTTGTGATCTCTGTTTGTCAAATAAATAAAATCTTTAAACACACACACACACACACACACACACACACACACACACACACACACCACACATTTGTTATCTCAGAGTTCTGTAAATTAGAAGTCTGACACAGGTCTCCCTCGGCTAAAATCTTGATGTTAGCAGAGGAGGTTTCCTTCCCAGAGGCTCTAAGGGGAGAATTTGTTTCCTTGCCATTCCTATCTTTAGAGGCCGTCCATATTACTTGGTTCTTGTCCCTTTTGCTTTCAAAGCATCTTTCTGAGCATACTCTGTTAATAGTCACACCTCCTTCTGGCCACACCCAGGAGAAGGGTTCTCTGCTTTTAAGGATTTATGTGATTAGCTTGGACCCAGAATAATCTCCAGGTTAATCTCTCCATTTCAAAATTCTTAACCCTAATCACCCTAATCACACCTACAAAGTCCACTTTATTTTGTAAATTATAATATTTGTAGATCTAGGGAATTAGGCATTGACCTTTGAGAAAGGGGGTATTGTTCTGCTTACCACAAATACTATCTAATATTTGGAATTCATGCTTTTCTGGATAAAACTATCTTGAAAAATATCAAGTACTAAACAAATGGATAAGAAGCCTAAATATTCTGAGGATCTAGGTTCTCCCTAATTTATCTATTGTTTCAAAGAGAATACAACCAAAACCGAACAAAGTTTTTCATAAATGTATGAGGTTAATTCTGAACTCAGAATATATATGGAATAGTGAAAGTCCAAGAAAAGAATAGAAATTCTCCACAAAGTAGAATAAAGTGGGAATTCTCATCCTACCACATCATGAGATTTATCCTAATACTATAGAGATTAAAGCCATGCAGTACTAATGCAGAGATAGATGCCCAGAATAAAATAGAATCCCTCAGGCACAATTCCACACATATTTGGAAATTTGACATATGACAGATGTGGCAATGCAGGTGAATGAGGAAATGGTGGACTTATTCAATTAGATGGAGCTTAGACTATTGTTTATTCAAATGGAGGCAATGAATCACACTTTTCCCTTTTACCATACCAAAAAAAAAAAAAAAAAAAAGATTCTCAGTTTTTATTAGTTGGGTGTGCTATCTTCCTTAATTTCCCAGATTATAATGGATTAACCCTAAAGAGGTTTACTTCTTACTTGTGTCCCATTTTGATGCCTATATGTGGGGAGAGACGTGTTGATGGCCTGAGGTTCATTATCATTCACAGACCCAGTGTCCTTCCAACTAGTGGCTCTGCCCTCTTGCTGGTTTAGTTTTCTGATTCTTCTATATCTGCTAGCAGATAGGGAATGAAAGTGAGCCCTGAAGTTTATATAGGAAATTTCAGGGCTCAAAATTATATTCTCACGGCTCCACCAAATTAAAAGCCTGGCTGGAAATGCAGTCTTTTTTCTAATGCCAAATGGAAAAATGAAATGTGTGTCTACTACATAAGCAAATTAAATAATTCAATGTGAAAGGTAATGCTAAAACTTACTGGAAAATATAGATTTTTTTAAGAGCTCAAAGTAGGTGATATTACCTTAAATAAGACAGGTAAGTACAAGCCACAAAGGAAAGATTGATACATTTTAAGCACACTAAAATTAAGAACTTTCATTACTTAGCATAAGGAAATCTAAATGATTAGCCAAAAAATGGAAGAAGTATTTGCTGCACATAATAGACAATAGTTTTGTTTCCAGAATATATAAACAAGTACTAAAAATTCCTTAAAATAGGAAAGGAAAAAATACAGTAGTAGAAAAGAACAACAAAAATATAATTTAAGATGAAAAACAAATATATGAAAAATGTTCAACCCTTTCCATTACAAGGAAAATGCAAACTAAAGCTCAATGTGGCTTTAATTTCACATTCACCAGACAGGCAAAATTTGAAAAGTCTGCCAATGCTAACAACTGGCAAGGATGTGGAGAAAAGGGAACTTTTTAAATGATGCCGATGCAACTGCTTTGGGAAGCAATATAGAACTAACTTGTAATGTAGAACCAAAGCCAGCAATAATACGCACAAGAAAATCACTCTCGTGTTGGTCAGGATATGTTCAACCATGTTCAAAATAGAATTAGTTACTGTAGTGGAAAAAGCAGAATAGTAAATAATGCACCTGTCTATTTAGAGGTGAATGGATAAGGTGTGATACGGCCATAGAACCCATAACAGTGAAAATGAATTAACCACAATTACACACACACACACACACACACACACACACAGAACATGGATTTATTTCACAAACATAAGGTTGACTGTAAAAAAGAAATCATAGCATATATACAATTTGGTTTTACCTATATGATGTACAAACCCCAGCAAAACTAAGTATATTGTTTCAGGATACATGAGGCCAGACTAGGAGGAAGAGCAAGGAAATGAGCAAAGCAAAATGCAGCTCTGTAACTACCTGTGGGCATGATGGAAAGCAGGATGATGTATCAAGAAGGAGAAAGAGGAGAATTTAAAGCTACTGAAAATGTTCTGTTTCTTAAACTGGGTGGTGAAAACATGAGTGTTCATTTTACTATTTTTCTTTAAAATCTCTTCATTATATTATATTCATATAAAATCTTTTCTAATAAAAGATGAAAAAAGAAAAATTCAGTCAGTAAATATCATCTGATAAACTGAAAAAAAATTTTTTAAAAAGCATAGCCCACTACCCAGCATGGAATAAATGCGAAATGTGTTAGGAAATTATTTTTGTTGCTATTGTGTCTTCCTCAAGTCTTCATTTTTGCCTCTGATTCATCTTCTTTCCCTTGGCTGTGTTTTCTTTCATTCCTGCCACCACTTGGTAGTTGATTCACATACTCTTCTGGTGGGAACTGGGAAGTGCCCAGGAATTCTGAGGCAAAGAAATTTGGATGTGGGGGAGAGTTCATCCAGTATGTTCCATAAGAAGAGACAGGACTACAAAAAAGACTGTAAGTCTATATTCTGAAAGTAATTAACTTTGCACTGTAGTAAACAGACTGTGGAACACAAAGTAAGCTTGATAGGAACCATTTAGTAAAAGTATGGGGTTATAAGGATAGGAAAAAAAAAAAGAACAGAGCCAAATAAGATTACAGATTATATATAATTGTTCATATTAAAATAAATTTGTGTTATGGTTATGTTAATAAAGTAGTATATAGAAATCTATGCATTCTATAATTGGGATCTCTTTGAATGTGAGAAAGATAATAAGGAGGTAATTTGGCATAATAAACCATCGCTATGCAAAATTTGTTTCCTCAAAAGTCTTTGTTAAGTTCTAAACAATGGAATTATCTTAACAGTAGATGCAAATTTTCACTAAGCACTCAAGATAAGGAAAACATACCAAATTCAGGATTCTGAGCCACCAAGTCTTACTACTTGTTAGTTCTTTTAGGAGGAGATGGGAATGGTGTAATAGCTCTTGAAGATAGATACCACTAAGTACTAAGGTCAGATAATAGGGTGTACCAGTCTGAGAAGCAAAGTCATTTGGAGATTATATATTTACATATATGCTTACATATACATGACATAAACACATATGTATATATGCTTATGTATATCCGTAATTTTTAAAAGATTTTGACTTTATGCAATGACTGTGGAAGTTAATTGGGTAGTCCATGAGGCTGTTGCCTTTGCAACTGATGATGGAATTTGAATTCTCCTGGGAAGGCAGAGTTAGGAAGAGAGGATGTAAAGCATAAGAGGACAAGAATAAGCTGGAACCCACAAGCACAAGCTGACATTCCCTGTTGCTCTGATATTGATGATATGAGTGTCTGTAGAAGAAGCTGGCATTCTTCCTTACCTGGCTCAAAGAGTAGGAGAAGCTAGAGAAGAATCCAAGAAAAGGTAGAACAGTTGCAGGCCTGGCTACTGCTCCATGCCATTGTAAGCCCAGAGACTAGCAACAACATGTGTGAACTTCTACAATAATGGCTGTGGCTTGGCTTCTGCCCTCCAAATCTTACACAAGAACATGTAGCCAAATCCAACTGGCAACACGATGGAAGAGGAATTCTGGGAGATGTAGTTCACTCCAGCCAACTTGACACATTACAAAATCACCACAGTATGTTACTTGTCACCTTGGCACTTGAACTATACTTAATTTTCAAATAAAGATAATAATAAAATTATGCCTAACATGATACACCTATTCTGCACACAATGGAAACATGGTCACCCTTTGCCAAGAAGACAATACAAAATTCCCATTTTTGTCTGTGGAAAATGTTCATTCCTTTTCTAGTCAGAAAACTATGGTCTATAGGCTAAATTGATCTCTCAGTCTGATTTTATATAGCCTGAGAGCTAAGAACTTCTTAAAAATATTGTTATAATAATTTTATAATATAACATTTATATAAAATACTAAATAGCATCATTTATATATTTTATAATATTTTTAATGAAGAGTTATTTTTAAAAAGATGCTGCAGAGACTGTATATGGCCTACAAAGTCCAGAAGAATCCGAATTATTTAGTGTCTTATCCTTTACTAAAAAAAAAGTTAGCTCTTCTAGCTAATTTGTACTCATCCTTCGTTATGCTGTAACTTAAATACTGAGCTATCAAGTTAACTACCATTAACACATCTTCTGTAGATGGTAAAGGGATAAAAGAGGAAAAGTAAAAAATAAATTTAGTCTCTCTCTCTCTCTTTCTCTCTGTGTGTGTATATATATATGTATTTCTTGCATATTTTGATATGAATATAAACATACATAAATATGTTTATATATCTATATATATATAAACATATTCATATCAAAATATGCAAGAAATACTCATAACTGTTACAATTCTCATTTCCACCACCAGTCACTTGGTCATAGTATTTATAACCATCTTCTTTCTCAACCTAATCCATAATCCTTTTCTCTCAGCACACAGTTCAGCTGAACATAGTTCCCTATCTAGTGGGGGGGGTGCGGGGAGGGAGAAGCCAAGCCTCTATTATAGGATGTGGGCTGTTAAAAGAGTCCTGCCTGAATTGTATCATGGTATTTTTCCATTTATTTTAATCATAGGACACAGGAATTCCTGCAGAAGATCTGCATTACTGACATATTCCTCCCTATTTCCAATTTGCACTGATAGGATCTGTTACCCCAACCTGTCGCTTCTTTGCCTGTTGATTCACAAGCATGTAAACTCAAAGTGGTTAAGTGGCAGTCTCAACTTCCCATTCAGTGGGATCATTATTGTGTCCCCAGTTGAAGCTATCCTCTCTCTGAAAATAAGACTCCTAGAGCAACAAGACCTGAACCCGTAGAAACAGGAAGCAAAACTTGCTGCAGTATCACTAGGGGTAAGAGTGGGAGAGGCTACTCTCATTTTCACCACTTGATTCCTAGACCTGTGAATTAATTTTTTTTAAAGATTTTATTTGTTTATTTAACAGAGAAATACATATTCAGAGAAGGAACACAAGCAGGGGGAGTGGGAGAGGGAGGAGCAGGCTTCCCACTGAGCAGGGAGCCCAATGCGAAGCTTGATCTCAGGACCCTGGAATCATGACCTGAGCCAAAGGTAGACGCTTAAGGACTGAGCCAGCCAGGTACCTCTAGATCTGTGAATTCTGACTACAAGAGAAATAGGATCATACTTGGATATTTTACCACATCCTGGAGGATATTCTTTCAAATCCACAAGATAGTACTACCCAACTGACAACATAACTGAGTTCTGAAAGGCTATTCCACCATTCTGTCCAGCTATGTGCATTAGGATGATGGGAATATGGTAAGACCAACGAATTCCTTCAGTGTGCCTTCATTCCCACATTTCCTTTGCTGTGAAATCAATTCTTTGGTCAGAAGAGATGCTGTGTGAAATCCCATGATTGTAGGTAAAGCATTCTGGTCGTTTTTCCTAAAGATGTGCTGGAAGGGGATGTAAGTCCACATCCAGAGTAACTGTCTGTTCTGCTGTTAGGAATAAGTACTGCCACTTCCATTATGGAAGCAGTTTAACATGATCCACTTTATGCCAGGTAGCTGCCTAATCCCCCCAGGAGGTGCTCTATCAGGGTTTCTTGTTGGTCCTTGCTCTTGGTTGGCCAGGTGCTGAGGAAAACTTGTAGCCAAGTTGGCCTTGATGAGTGAAAGGCCTTGTTGAGCTCATATAAATCCCTCATCCTAGCTGCTTTGTTCATGAATCCACTGGGCAAGGGCAGGATGGCTGAGGAAGGAGGCTAATTGATGTCCACATTTTATGGGCATCTTATCCCCCTGATTATTAGAATACTCTCTACTGAAGTCACCTTTTGGTGAGCATCCACTTGAAATGTAAATATCTTCACACTCTATTCACATACCTCTTCCCCAGATCTCCTCCTCACCAATTTTCTAATCACATTCATTCCAAGTCCTTGGACATCCAGCCAAATCATTAGCCACAGCTCATGAATCAATGTATATTGATCAATCAATATATCAAATCAATGCCATACCTCTGGCAATATCTTCCCAGGCAAAATGTACAACCAGGTATACTTCTCTGCCACTTAAAGGATTTCCCTTTACCACTGTACTTGAGGGCCATCCCAGAGTGAAGCAAGGGTACTGCAGCCATTCCCTTCTATGTATTATCTGCATATCATGCAGAATCAGTGGGATGTAAAACAAGCCCAAGTTTTTTCTTCTTTAGCAGGTTATGGAGAGCTCTTTATGAGGTCATAGGTATGGAATGAGAAAGAAAGAGAGTCCAAGAAAGAAGCTATAGCCTCTTATAACATCGCTTCTCGGCCTTTTGGCTAAGATCAAGTGTAGTAACATAATCTTGGAAGTAACAATTCTGGGGAAGTCTATCAGTCACACAAACCTGAATTAATATGGGAGAGGACTACTCAAGAGTGTGGATACTGGCAGGCAGGGATCATCGAGGACCATCTTGGAGGTTGGCTACCAAACAAAAAGAGAACAAATTTAGGGAATGTGTTCTAGAGTCATTTATTGGAATATCAGATGTGGGAGGTCTCCAAACTGTAGCTGAGTACGTTTTAAAATGAAGGGGTTATGGGAATAATTTGGAGTTAAGCCATTTGGAATAAATGATTTTTTAAAAAATTTGGATGCAGGTGCTGAGTACTGACTCAGGTGTACCCCATACTAATTTCTTAATATGAAGTTTATGTTCTCATCCCTCTTGAAAGCTTGGACTCAAACGTTGATGTCCATCTTCAGGTCTCTTAACAGATTACCATCCCCTGATGATGAGCTTCTTCAAGAAGCAATCCCTAACTTAGTTGGAGTGAAAATATTCTAACATCGTTGGTTTACTTTAAACTATTCATATTTCAAACCATACTCACCAGCAAACTTAATCTTAAAAAAGGCTTAATGATACATACTTCCAAATTCAAGTGAATTAATTTTGTTTTAGAATAGTCCTTTCTTTTTTTGAAAAAGCTAGAAACACCCTATATCAGATTTGGTTTTGGAAATTAATGCACAAGATCAGGGATTTGCTCTATTGTTTTTCAACCATCCATCCAGCATCTATACATCCAACCTTCAAGTAGTACAAATACATGGGCCTGTACTAATATTTCATGGGGTTCCCATAGTGATTCCACACAGTTCTGCTAAGGGGCTGGACTAGAATTGTGTTACTGGAGTAAGAAGAAAAAGACAGAAGCTAGAGATATTTTAAAAGATAAAAGGGAAAGAAGATTTAGCAAAAAAAGAGGATAGAGATGATGAAGATTAAGTGACTCACATGTATTGAGAAAAGGAGAATATTTGGGCAATGATGGAGGTAGGAAGATGGAAAGGGGAAACAAGGACAACATGGAGTCGTTGGGTGGGATGTGGTGGGTCTGGCATAATGAGAGGTCACCCACATTGAAATTATAAAGTAGGAATGAAACCTATGCGACATACTGGAATTACAAAGAGTTTTTTCATGTGATTTATTCTGCAAATATTTGCCACACATATGTGACAATAAACATCATAGAAGTATGAAGATAAAAACAGAGTGAAGGAAGAAAACTAACATTTATCAGGCATCCTAACCTAATACAGACAGGCAACTTATGGGATACATTATGTTTTGTTAGGACGCTTTGGATTTTTTTTTTTTTTGAATGACTAATCTGTTTCTGCCATGTCAAAGTCTGTGTTATTTCAGCTACACCAGTCTGCCTCACTCTCTCAGTTTGTTTACACTCTTAAAAAGAAAAGGAATGCACATGTTAAAATACCTTTAACATAAAAGTGCATGTGTCCAAATTCCAATACAGGAACATAAAGCAAGGACCACCAGAATCCACATGAGAAACATAAACTCTAGTGGCTCAGGTTGTTCAGGAAAGCCTTAGTGGAAGAAGTAGCACTGGGACTGATTCTACAATGAAACAGAGATGGAAATAGAGTGTCCTTATTTTAAGAAGCAGAAATAGGGGTGCTTGGGTGGCTCAGTCATTAAGCACGGGCCTTTGGCTCAGGTCATGGTCCCAGGGTCCTGGGATCGAGCTTCACGTCAGGCTCCCTGTTCAACGAAAAAACTGCTTCTCTCTCTCCCGCTCCCCCTCCTTGTGTTCCCTTTCTCGCTGTGTCTCCCTCTGTCATATTAAAATAATAATAATAATAAGAAGAAGCAGAAATAACAAATGTAAAAGAAAGGAAACTAGGAAGTTTAGAGCTTTGTGTCTGATGCAGTTGGCTGAAGTTTAGAGTATGTGGGGTACATGGTTAGAGATGATAAGATATCAACTGTTGATAATACCAGCCAAAATCTGTAAACTATTCAGAAAGCAAAGGGAAAATATTGTTGTTGAATGGGAAATGATGTGATTAGTGCTGTTTTAAGAAAACGATCCTTCTGCTGGTCACCACAATTGGTTTAAGATGGTTGAATGACCCAAATGCAGCCACTAGACTTACTATTCATTGTTTGATTCTAGAATTGTTCAGAAGAAAGAATCTCTCTTTCCTTGGGATGTGAAATTGAAGGGTATGAACCTGAAGATGCTGGGAGTTACAATTCATTCATTTATTCATTCATTCATTCACTCAATATGAAGAAAACATTTACTCTGTCCCAAGATTTGTCTGGGTTTGGAGTTAGAGTAATGAACAAGATAGACTAAGTCCTTACTTTTGTGGTATTTACATCCTAGTTGAAGAGAAAAATAAATTTAAAAACTAAGATGATACATAAGTTAATTTCAGATAATAAGTTCTATTTTAAAACTAGACCAGGATAGCAAATTTAAGAGTACTGGGAGTTTCTCAGATTCAGATGAGGAGGTCAGGTTGAGTGTTACTTTAGATAAAGTTAACAAGGCTTGTCACTTGTGGGAGGAGATTTTTGAGTTAAAATTTAAGTGATGCAAAAGAAGAATAATTGCTCTGGGCAGAGAAAACAGCCTGGGCAAAGCTCCCAATTTGGGTCAACCTTTGGCCTATTTGAAATGCAGAATGCAGATCAGAGGAATAGGAGCAAGTGAATGATAGCAAAAATGATAGAAGAAGAATTACCAATTCATATTATTAATTGTTTTAAAATATTTTATAATGTGATGGTTCATTTTATGTGTCAACTTCACTGGGCCAAGGGGTACCTAGATATTTGGTTAAAAAGTACTCTGGTTGTACTCTGAGGGTGTTTCTGGATGCCATTAACATTTGAATCAGTAAGACTGAGTAAAGCAGATTGCCCTCCCTAAAGTGGGTGGGCCTCGTCCAAGCCACTGAAGGCCTGAATAGAACAAAAATGCTGAATAAAAGAGAATACGCTCTTTCTGCCTGTCTTAGAGTTGGGACATCAGGCTTCTTTCTTCAAAGTCAGACTCAGACTTGAACGTACACCATGGGCTCTCCCATTTCTTAGGCCTTCAGCCTTGGACTGAAACTATACCATCAGCTCTCCTGGGTCTCTAGCTTATTGACTGCAGATTTGGGGGCTTAGCCTCTACAACTGCATAAGCCAATTTTTTAAATAATAAACATACATATATACACACATATGTGTATATATAAAACATATAATACCCATTTTATATACACATGTGTGCATGTATATGTATGTGTGTGTGTGTGTGAGTGTGTGTGTGTGTATGTGCATGTGCATGTTTTATTGGTTCTGTTTCTCTGGAGAATCTTAACACCTTAACTAATATAGATACTCAAGAATTACTTCTATATTTAAAAACTGTTATATTTTAACCCACTGAGCCACCCAGGCACCCACCCTCCTTTTTTAAAGATTTTATTTATTTAATTGACAGGGAGAGAGATCACAAGTAGGCAGAGAGGCAGGCAGAGAGAGAGGAGGAAGCAGGCACCCTGCTGAGCAGAGAGCCCGATGCGGGGCTCGATCCCAGGACCCTGGGATCACAACCTGAGCCGAAGACAGAGGTTTTAAAAAACTGTTATATTTTAAAAAATAAAAAATAGAGAAACAATGGACACTTGGGTGGCTCAGTCAGTTAAGCATCTGCCTTCAGTTCAGGTCATGATCCCAGGGTCCTGGGATTGAGTCTCATTGGGATCTTTGCTCAACAAGGAGTCTGTGTCTCCCTCTTCCTCTGCCCCTCTGCTTGCTTGTGTGCTCAACCTCTCTCTCTCTCTCTCAAATAAATAAAATCTTTGAAAAAAAAATTTAAAAATTTTTTAGAAAATAGAGAAATGTTGAAATAGCATTGGCCAAATTATTTGGGCAAGTAATTTGATTTTAGTTTCCTCATTGTGAGATGATAGTAATAATAGTCCCTATCTTATGAGGTATTGTGAGAATTCAACAATGTTTATTCAGAATCATGACTGATAGAGCAGTTGCAGTTATCAGTTGTTGTTGCCAAAGAAGAGAATCAAAAACAGTTTGGTTGTTTCCTAAGAGGGAGGAGAGCAGGTGAAAGAAGCCAAAGAAAGAGTGGAAAGAAAGGAAGCATGACATTTAGGAAACCAGGGTATTACAAAATCTAAGTAAAAGAAAATACTAAAGAGTGAATGTTCAGACATTTTAAATGTTGCTGAGAAGGGCATACCCAAGATTTTATTACAACTAACTTCTACCGTACCATTCTCTATCAGCTTTCAGCAATCCTTTACCCCTATGGCGGCAACTTCTGAGCTCACTTTTCTAGGCTGACTTGCTCTTACATATGATGTAAGTCATGTTCACTCGTATAACATCTGTGTATCATTTTTCTCTGTGTATGATCTCTTCAAACAAACAAAGCTAAAACCATATTTTTCCCCAAATAATAAACTTCTTACTTTCTATTCTCCTATTTCATTTTGAATACACACACACACACACATACACACACACACACTCAGTATGGCCACGGGAGGTCATCAACAAAGATGTGACCTACAAATGTTGATAAAGATTGAGGTGCAATTTTTTAAAAATTAATTTTAAATACTGACTGTCCTTTGAAAAAATTTTTAATGAATGCTTTCTATAAGAGCACTGAAGCTTATATGCTTCTGCCCAGAGTTTTGTTTTGATAAATTTTAGATTGTATTCTTATCACAGAAGATAATAAAACCAATATTCTCTCTTTTGGCTATAAAGTGAGTTGCTCTCTTAATCCACCAACACGATCTCATACAGGTGTTACCTTAAAAGAGATTTTTTTTTTAATAAAGAATTTATTTATTTATTTGACAGAGAGATCACAAGTAGGCAGAGAGGCAGGCAGAGAGAGAGAGGAGGAAGCACGCTCACTGCTGAGCAGAGAGTCTGATGCGGGACTTGATCCCAGGACCCTGGGATCATGACCTGAGCCAAAGGCAGTGACTTAACCCACTGAGCCACCCAGGCGTCCCCATCTCAAAAGAGATTTTAAGGAAATAATTTTTATTGATTATTTCTAGTAACTAATATAGTAAGTTTCTTCCTTTGTCCCTTCCTTTGTTTCTTCCAGTAAGAAATTTCCTAAGTTTCTTCCATTGTTTCACCCTTTTTTTTCTCCCTGCTTTATTCAGTTACTTTAGTAATTTCTACTCAGATGAGTAGAAATGAGTGAGGCGCTTTTATTTTGAAATATATCACTTTTATGTTTGCAGGCATTATCAAAGTTTTATAAAAGTTTGGCTTATAGCCCATCATATCTATAATGAGCATTTTCCTTTTTAAATCCCAAAAAGCAACATTTAAATTTTATATGATAAAGTAAATCATCCTCATTACAATGCCTTCCTTGTTTCCTTAAAGAAATTTAGAAATAAACTTTCATAGTGAAAAATCTCAGAGTCTTTAAAAATATTGTAATATAGATTTGTGTATAATGAGTATAGAAAATAAGTGATAAGTGATGAAAATAAATCTTCATTGTGCTATTATAAAATGAGTAATTGTGTATCTTGAAGTCTTCATCTTGGCCTTAATTTGGAAGACTCACTTTCAGTTGATGACTCTGCTTCTTATTTCTCTGAGAAAATAGAAGCAATCTGTACGCGTCCACCAGCAAAATAGCAAACTTACCTACATCTAAATCTACATTTATATTCTGGTTTCCCTGCTGTGACTAGAGATGAACTATAATATGAGTCATAGCTCCTACCCACCTAAGGCCAGGACTTCAATAGATCCTTTCCCCTCAGACCTCCTCGCTTGTACCTGCAACTGTCTCCTCTGCTTCCTGTGTCATCAATTTTTCCCTCTTTACTGGTCATCAAAATAGTGATTCTTTGAATCCAACTTTCATTCCATCTACTTCTGTCTTTCACTGCCTCCTTTCTTAGCAAAATTTCTCCTCATGAGACTCACCTATCCTCTGTCCAAATTTTTTCCCCATTCACTTGAGAACCTACCATAGTCAGGTTTTTGTCCTACTGTCTTGCATAGGTCATAAATGACTTTTGCATTGTTGTATCCAATGGTTTGTTTGTTCCTATCCTCATTTTTATTTGATATACCAGCATCACAGACATAGAGAATTTTTCTTGAAATACTTAGTTTCTTGAGACTCAGGAGAATAGTGCTTTGGCACTTTTCCTATTTCATGAGTCACAACTAGGTTTCCTTTGTTGGGCCTCTTTATTGTGCCAATATTGAAATTTGGGGATTACTCAGAGCCAAGACACAATCTATTCTCATTCTCTATGTGATCCTGTCCCATGGCTTTTTGTATCATCTATCACCAATAACTTCCGAATTTGTATGTCCAGACCTGGCCTCTTCCCTGGGTTGCAGATTTGTATTATTGGGCCGCTTATTCATCATCCCCATTTGTGTGTCCAACAGCCACCACCAGATTAATCAAAAACAAAGTTTTTATTTCTCTTAAAACTGCTGCTTCTTTACTCTTGCTGCAGCAGATTGTACCTCTATTCCTTCTACTTGCTGAGACCAAGAAACTTGGAATAATCTTGATAACACATCCTATCTATGAAAAATGTACCTAATCACATCTCGTCTTCCTCCAATATAGCTATCATAGTATGAGACACCATTAACTCTTTCTCTCTTGATCTGCTTTATTTTTCTTTGGAATACTTACCAACCTGAGGTTATGGGTTTAATTGCTCCCCAAGAAGACATTTTGAAGTCCTAATTCCCAGTACCTCAGAATGTGAGCTTAATTGGAAATGCTGTTATTCCTGAAGTAATTAGTTAAGAGGAGGTCATACTGGAGTATAGTGAACTCCTAATCCACTGTGACTTATCTGAAGATGGTCATGGGATGCCTGGATGGCTCAGTGGGTTAAGCCTCTGCCTTCAACTCAGGTCATGATCTCAGGGTCCTGGGATCGAGTCCCACGTCGGGCTCTCTGCTCAGCAGGGAACCTGTTTTCCTTCTCTGCCTGCCTCTCTGCCTACTTGTGATCTCTCTCTCTCTCTCTCTCTCTCTGTCAAATAAATAAATAAATAAATAATCTAAAAAAAAAAAAAAGGAAGATGAAGAAGATGGTCATGTGAAGACATAGAGAGACACACAGGGAGCAAGCCATGTGAAGATAGAGGCAGAACATGGAGTTATGTTGTTACCAGCCCAGGAATATCTGGGGCAGCTGGAAGCTATAAGAGTCAAGGAAGGATCCTTCACTAGAGACTTTAGAGAAAGAACAGCCTGGTTAAGACCTTGATTTTGGACTTTTAGTCTTTAGAACTGTGAGAGAATATATGTCTGATGTTTTAAGTCACTTAATTTGTGGTACTTTGTTATGACAGCCCTAGAAAACTGCTGCACCTGTCATATTATGTATTTTATTTATTTATTTATTTAGGCACTTGGTCATTCCCTACCTAGTTAAAATGTGAGCTCCCTGAAGACAAGGATTTTCCTGGAGTTTTTCATTGCTTCATTGCCTTATTCAAAAGAGTGATTGTGGGGTGCCTTGGTGGCTCAGTCGTTAAGCATCTCCCTTTGGTTCAGGTCATGATCCCAGGGTCCTAGGACAGTCCTCCATTGAGCTCCATGTTCAGTAGGGAGCCTGCTTCTCCCTCTCCCTGCAACGCCTCATGTTTGTGTGCTCTCTCTTTCTCTGACAAATAAGTAAGTAAATTTTTTAAAAAATAATAATAATAAAATAAAATTAAAAAGAGGGATTGGTCTATTGTAATTAGTACAACCTCGAAGAATAGGTATTAGATTCCATTCTATTCAGTAAGCAACAGTACCTTTTACATTTGCTATATTTTTAAAGGTTGCTTGCACTTTGGAAGAAAAAGAATATTAAAACTGATCTGGTGCAGGGTACCTCGGTGGTTCAGTTGGTTAAAGTGATTGTCTTTGGCTCAGGTCGAGTCCGGCATTAGGCTCCCAGCTCCGCAGGGAGTCTGCTTCTCCCTCTGACCTTCTCCCCTCTCATGCTCTCTCTCACTCATTCTCTCTCTCAAATAAATAAATAAAATCTTAAAAAAAAAAAAAAAAAAAAAAAAAAGACCTGGTGGTGCACCTGGGTGGCTCAGTTAGTTGGGCATCTGCCTTTGGCTCAGGTCATGATCCCAGGGTCCTGGAATTGAGCGCTGCATTGGACTCCCTGCTCAGCAGAGAGTCTGCTTCTCCCTCTCACTCTGTCTCCTGGCTTATGCTCTCACTCTCTCTGTCAAATAAATAAATAAAATCTTTTTAAAAAAATGACCTGGGGAGGGCACCTAGGTGGCGTAGTCAGGTAAGTGACTGACTTGGCTTTGGCTCAGGTTGTTACCTTAGAGTTGTGAGATGAAGCCCCACATCAGGCTCAGTGTGGGGTCTACTTGGGATTCTTTCTCCTTCTCTCTCTGCTCACTCTCTGACTCTCCCTCTTTTAAATAGAATAAATAAATCTTTTAAAAAATGACCTGGAATAAGAAAAAATTTCAACACAAAACCAAGATAATTTTCAGTAAGAATGTACAGAACATAAAGATAAAATTTAATAAGATATAGAAGTATAATGCCTACAAACAAAACATAAAAAAAATAATGTTGAGATTGTCATCTTTAAAACTATCCTGCTACTCTAGCAAAAATAAATCCAGGAAGGAAAAATAAAATGTTAATTAAAAAAAAAAAGTGTTTATCTAGAAAGGAGGGGAAACTATGGTGGAAGAAGCAGGGATGAAGGTAAGACTTTCTAAATATTTTATATTATTTTGATTTGGGAAACAAATATTTTGCCACATTTGTAATTCATTCATTCATTAAAAAATTCATTCATTAAAAAATTCATTCATTAAATTCATTCATTCATTAAAAAATTCATTCATTAAAAAATGAATTTTAGGGCGCCTGGGTGGCTCAGTGGGTTAAGCCGCTGCCTTCGGCTCAGGTCATGATCTCAGGGTCCTGGGATCGAGTCCCGCATCGGGCTCTCTGCTCAGCAGGGGGCCTGCTTCCCTTCCCCTCTCTCTGCCTGCCTCTCTGCCTACTGTGATCTCTCTCTGTCAAATAAATAAATAAAATCTTTTAAAAAAATTTTTAAAAATGAATTTTATGAATTCATTAAAAAATGAATCCTGAAATAAGAGAAAACAAAATTATTTATACTAAATGCATATCAATTGATGGCAAAATCACATACACAAAATAGTTACTTCAAATCATATGTTCTTCGTGAAATATATCCTACAACATTTAGAGTTGCAAAGAAATGATAATCTTTATTTAGTCATCTAGTAGTGGCAATATTAATATTGTTAGTTTGAAATTATTTTATGTACGTGATAGGCTAAGGCAAATAAGTAATTATGTTACTACCATTAGGACCCAAGATTTTTCAGTATAGAATAAAAGAAATACAAACATAAAATCAAAGGAGTTAAGTTAAAATGCTATCACTTTCATTTTATTTTCTTATTTGTATTTATATTTGAATTAGAAGAGTAACATTAATTCATTTAACCTAATTGGGTTTTTTCCCCCCAAAATAAGTTTGTCTTAGCTTTGTCCACTGAAAAGTCCTAGTAGGAATGACAAGCTAAGAAAAAGAAGCATACCTAGAGCTAGTTTGTGGCATTTGAATCCAGTCTCCACTAAAAGGGACCAGGACCTCATTGAAAAAAAGCCTAATTGCAGGTCAGCGGCAGAAATTATACAATATGTGCTGGGATATCTTGGTGGATTGGAAACCAAGGTCTCCATCAAATCCCATGATGTGTCAGATGGACCCAACTGTCAACAAGAAGGACCTCCAACTGGCCAATGATGAGACCATTTGAGGATCAAAAAGAATACTTAATGTAATTGGTTGAAATCTTTAATGTTGTCTTATGAATTCAAAATGATCTTTTTAAAAGTGAGAGAGGTGGGGAAAGAAAAAACTCTGAGTAAGGAATGGGGCAACATATTATTGAACACCACTGAAAGTAATTAAGCACCAACACCTTACTCTGAAGACTGACATCTGAAAAGAAAGAAGCATTTATTCTGCTTTTCTTGTATAAACTGCTTTGCAGGCTAGTCGGATGGTCCTATTGATGAGGGGGGAAGAGTTTCTTTTTATAAGCAAATTCCATAAATTTGCAATGGATGATAGGATTGGAAAAAAGACACTATTTTCAATATAAAGTATTTGATTTGGGCAAATCCCATCAATGGCTGAACCATTAGGTGTAAAGTTTGTGTAGAAATCAGGAGACCAACACTTGAACTCATTGATCAATCTTAGCAGCACTGAAAGTGGGACTTAAGACTCTATGTGCCACCTGATATGAACCGCATAGCACTGTCCATAAATTATCTTTGCTGTAAAATGCAGAACTTGAATCTAAATAAACATTTAGGGGAAAGCTCTATGCTCAGCAAATACAAAGGGAATCAGAACAAACTAAATGACAACACAAAAAAACAAACAGATGACTCAGCCTGAGATGTTCTTCAAATCAATTGACCAAGTTTCTTTAACAAATCATAGGCAGGGAAGGGAGGGGGGAAAGAAAGAATAGAAGAGAGGGTTTTTGACCATCAGAGTCTTCAGGAACATATCAAGAAAATTTCATATGTGGCCCTTGTTTGGATCCTGATTCAAGCAAAACAATTATAAAAAGACATTTTTGAGATAACTGGGGGGAAATTTGGTTATCATACTGGTTATTAGGTTACATTAAGGAGTAATTATTAATTTTGTTAGGTGTGATAATGACATTCTAATGATAGAAAAAAAATGTCCACATTTATTTAGAAAAATGTACCAAAATGTGTAATGGTGAAATGACATGATGTTTGGGATTTGTTTTTAAATAACTCAGCAAAGAAAAAAGAAAGAAAAGACAAATGAAGCAAATGTGGCAAAATCCTGATAATTATTGAATATAAGTAACAGAGAGAGAGCTCATCATATTCTTAGTTGCCTGTACATTTGAAATTTTCCATAATAAAAAAAATGTTTAGGCTCTTGCATTTGAAAATTAAGAGGTGATTCTTCAGAGAAATTCCAATTGGAGGGGCAGTGCAGAAGCAGGCCTGAAATATAGTTAAGGAGCACACTGGCAATGAAGAAGCGTGGGCAATAAGTTTAGATTCTTCTATACCCAGAACAGTCAAAGAGGAAAGTTAAAGTGGAAGAACAAGTTGAGAGAAGAGAGCGTGTGTACATGTTGTCTGTGCATTTGTATATGTATGTTTGTGTTTGTGTGTTTTAGGTTAACAAAGAACATTAAATGTTTAGAAAGGTTAAAAAAAAATCTACTGAAGAGTAATATACCCATTATTTTCTAGCATGTAAAGTTTTTGAGATTTGGGTTTATCCAATGTAACTATCTCCCATTCTCACAGACATCAAACAAAAGTAATTAATTGAACTTGATGCTGGAAATATGTATATTGGACTAATTTTGAATTTTTTTGTCTAAATGCACCTCTTCCAAATGCACCTGTCCTCCCTGTGCTTTCATGTCTATGCCAGCACCCTCTCAGCTGGTAGAGTGAGGCTGAGGGGCTCTCCGTCTCCAGCTCCCTCTTCCTTCTACCAGCCCACCCAGCTGTTCTTTTACCTTGTCACGCACTTACGAAACACCTTCAGTGACTCTCACCGCTTTTGGAAGAATAGGAAAATCCATGACTCAGTCTTTAAAGCTCCCCACTGCCGAACCTAGCTTAAAACCACTGCCTGAAAGGACAAGGTCCAGTGATTGCTAGGCTTTTCCCTTTCTCTGATTCTCTATCAGACTTTCTATGTAAAACATCCATGAAGCATTTCTTAATTCATATTTTTTATAACACAAAATATTATTTGGTGTAGCATATGACTATATATAATAATATGAACAGGATAGCTAAAACGAAGCTAAAATCAAGTTTTAAAAATTACATAAAGGGTATATTTTAATCAAGATCCAAGGATGGCAGTTGGCTTTTGGAGCAAGAGTGTATTATGCTAAGCAAAATAACTCAGTCAGAGAAAGACAAATACCATATGATTTCACTCATATGTGAAATTTTAGAAACAAAACAGATGAACATAGGGGAAAGAAAGAAAAAGAGAGGGAGGCAAACCATAAAAGGGACTCTTAACTATAGAGAACATAGTGAGGGTTGCTGGAAGGGAGGTGGGTAGGGAATGGGCTAAATGGGTAATGGGGATTAAGGAAGGCACTTGTGATGAGCACTGGGGGTTATATGTAAACGATGAACCACCAAATTCTACTCCTGAAACTAAAAATAAATAAATAAATAAATAAATAAATCGACATTTATAAGATTCCCTCAGTAAGTCATGTCCACATTAAAGTTTAAGACCTGGAATAGTGTAGCCACTTCATATAAAGTATGTGAGTGATATGTGATATATATATATATACACATATATATATGTGTATATATATGTATATACACACACACTTTAAAATACTATATATGTATATATATACTTAAAAATATGGAAATGTTTTATTGTTTTAAATATAAAATATATATAATACCTAATATTAAAAACATCTCACTATATTCAATGTATATATTTTAAAATATTGAAATGTTTTATATATAATGATATATATGTGCATATGTGTTAGTTAAGAAAATTAAAGATTATAGTTTATCAAAGTGTAAACTATTTAATTTCCATGCTTCTAAAAATTGACTGCCTCTAAGACAAATGTTCAGAATTTTCACTGGCTGTTGAAAAATGTAGCAGTTAGGCTTTTAACAGACATCTTTTACTGTATTCATTGTTTTAGTCATATTTTAAATCTATATGCTACATTGGTTTTTTATTAACAAAACTCCAGTATTTTTTTCAGTCTTTTTCTTAACAGTCCTAATTTTACTTTTGGCAATCAAAAATGAAAGCAAGTTTCATTATTTATTTTCTTGCCTTATATATCTATTGATAGATTTTAAATGCCAGAAGCTGTGTTAATATTTTCACTTGAGCTACTTAAGCTACAAAACAATATCCATGTTATATTTTTTATAACTTCCCTCTAACATCAGAAAAAAATTTTTCTTGGTTAATACAGCTAAAGATTTTCATGAAATTTCAACTTCTCTCTAAAATGTTTCAAATTACTGTTAAAAAAAACAACACAGCAACTAAGAAATGAGTCTTTATGTAGAAAGTTGCTGATGGAGAAAGTTTTACTGAAACATTAAACAACAAGGAAATACACTCTGAAATTTTAGTTCATCCATCGTCTAATCTGGTTCTTGAAAATCTACATGATGTGAACAGTCTGCAAATGTATTCATTTATTCTTTCTTTAGGTCTATGTACAAATATTTATTGCTTCCTAATATGTGGTAGGCAGATATCTCAGCAGAACATATTCGGTATAGATCAAAATAGAAAAACCTCCCCGCCCCCATGGAGTTTAGAGCCTAGTGAGAGAAAACAAAGCATAAACAAATATACAATTGCATATCATGATATGTTCCATGAAAAAAAGGCAGGGGCCGGGGGAGCCGTAAGAGAGGGTTTGATGTAATAGAATACTTCCAAGGAAGTGATATTTTAGGCTGAGGCCCAAAATACGAAGAAAGAACCAGAAAAAGAAACAAAGGAAGAGTATTCCCAGGTCAGCAGAAAGGTAATAAAGAAGGCCAGAGTCTTGGGGGGCAGAGCAAAGCTATGAGAGAGGGGCAGGAATACCATGGGAGAGATAGGTGGGGGTAATTTACACAGGTTTCTGCAGGCTAAGGTAGGAAATGCTGTAAAGAGTGTTGGGTTAAATATATATTTACATATATAGACATACACTTTTAAGTGCTTTTTTATGGTAAGTGTTTAACATATACCAAGAAAACAGAATAGCATAATTATCTGTCTTCAGTAATTTAAATATTTTGTCATTTTTGCTTTACCTATACTTCATCCCTTCCCTATCCCCACTTCATTATCACTTTATTTATTTTTTAGGTAAAATTTATATATTTTGAAATGCACAAATCTTAACTATACAATTTTGACAAATGGGTTCACCCATGAAGCCTAGATTTCTATCAAGATGTAAGGTGTCTATCACCCCCCAAAATTTTATAATAACAAGTTGTAAACAGCTTATTGAGATAGAATTCACAAAACATACAATTTACCCACTTAAGTGTACAATTCAGTAGTTTTTGGTAAATTCACAAAATCACACAATCACCATCACTATCTATTTTGAGAATATGTTTGTCTCCCCAAAAAGAATCCTTATGTTCATTAGTAGTTACTCCCCTTGTCCCCAAATTCATCCCCAGGAGTAGGCAACCACTAACTTACTTCCTGTTTCTGTACATATCTTCTCTAAGTGGAATCACACAGTATGTGGTCTTTTGTGACTGGCTTCTTTCACTTAGCATAATGTTCTTAAGGTTCATCTGTATCCAGGTATCAGTACTTCCATTCTCTTTATTGACAAATTGACATATATTAATCCATTGTATGAATGTACATTTTATTAACCTGTTCAAAAACTAATGGACTTTCAGAGCGGCTGAGTGACTCAGTCGGTTAGGTTTCTGACTCTTGATTTCAGCTTGGGGTTGATGGGGGTTGAATCCCCCATCGGGCTCTACACTGGGCATGGCACCTGCTTAAGATGCTCTATCTCCCTTTGTCCCTCTCCTTCTTCTCTCTCTCTCCCTCTCTTAAAGAAAAAAAAAAAAGAAAAAAAAGAAGGAACTTTTGACTTGTGTTTACTTCTTAGACACTGTAAATAATGCTGTTATGAACATTCAAGTACAAGTTTTGTTGTTTTTTTTAAAAAATTTTATTTATTTGAGAGAGAGAGAGTATGAGCAGCTAGAGGGGGGCAGAAGCTGACTTCCCACTGAGCAGGGAGCCCAACACAGGACTCTATCCCAAGACCCTGGAATCATGACCTGAGCAAAAGGTAGATACTTAACTGACTGAGCTACCCAGAGACCTCTCAAGTGCAAGTTTTTATGGAGGCATATTCTTTTTATTTCTACTGGTTACATACCAAGGAATGAAATTTCTGTGTCATATAGTAACTCTCTGTTTAACAATTTGAAGAACAGCCAAACTGTTTTATAAGGTGGCTAACCAATTTTACATTTCTATCAGCCATGTATGAGGGTACCAGTTTCTTCACATCCTTGCCAATATATTATTTTCTTCCTATTGTAGCCATCCTAGTGGTTATGAAACAGTCTCTCATGTGGTTTTGATTTGCATTTTTCTAATAACTAAGTATGTTAACATCTTTTCATGCACTTATCATCCATTTGTACATCTTGTTTAGATAATTGCCAGTTCAAAACCTTTGCCCATGTTAAAATATGGTTATCTTTTTATAATCATGTATGAAAGGTCTTTATATATTCTAGATACAAGTCAGTCATCAAGTATATAATATGTAAATATTTTCTCCCTGTTGTGGTTGTCTTTTCACTTTCTTGATGTTATTGTTTGCAACATGAAAATTTTTAATTTTCATGAAGTTCAATTCATCTGTTTTATCTTTTGTCATTTATGCTTATTGTTGTCCTAAGAAACCATTGCCTAACCTAAGATCATGAAGATTTTTTCCTATGTTTTCTTCCTAGAGTTCTGTAATTTTAGCTCTTACATTAAGCTCTTACATTACAAAGTCTATTTTAAGTTAAATTTAAGTTATTATTTAACTATTTATTTATTATCTATTTTAAATTAAATTTGGTCAGCATAGAGGTTCCTCAAAAAGTTGAAAATAGAGGTACCCTATGACCCAGCAATCACACTACTGGGTATTTACCCTAAAGATACAAATATAGTGGTCCAAAGGGGCACGTGCACCTGAATGTTTATAGCAGTAATGTCCACAATAGCCAAATTATGGAAAGAACCTAGATGTCCATCAACAGATGAATGGATAAAGAAGATGTGGTGTATATATATACCATGGAATACTATGCAGTCATCAAGAGAAATGAAATCTTGCCATTTGTGACAACAGGATGGAACTAGAGGGTATTATGCTAAGCGAAATAAGTCAATTGGAGAAAGACAATTATCATATGATCTCCCTGATATGAGGAAGTTGAGAGGCAACATGGGGGATTTGGAGAGTAGGAAAGGAATAAATAAAATAAGATAGGATTGGGAGGGAGACAAACTGTAAGAGACTCTTAATCTCACAAAACAAACTGAGGGTTGCCCTTGGGAGGGGAGTAGGGAGAGGGTGGTTGGGTTATGGACATTGGGGAAGGTATGTACTATGGTGAGTGCTGTGAAGTGTACACCTGGTGATTCATAGACCTGTACCCCTGGGGCTAATAATACATTATATGTTAATTTAATAAACAAACAAATAAATAAATAAATAAAATTTGTGTTTGGTATAAGGAATGGTCCAGACTTTAATTATTTGTATATGAATATTCATCTGTCCCAGCATCATTTGTTGAAAATATTTTTCTTTCCCCATTGAATTTTCTTTGAACTGTTGTCAAACGTCAATTGAGCATGAATTTATGGGTTTATTTCTGGACTTTCAATTTATCTCCATTTATCTATATATCTATCGTATGCCAATGTCTGTCTTGATTACTACGGCATCACTCAACATTTTATACTTTATGTGATCAACCCCTCAGTGTTGTGTGAAATGAACTTGAAGAGTGCCAAGAATGGAAACAGTGAGAATAGCTAGTAGGTCATTGCAACAGTTCCTGTGGAGAATTCATGATGATATGTACTGGTGTCATTACAGGGTGAGTAAAAATAGACAGATGTATTTTATTTTTTTTTAAGATTTTATGTATTTATTTGACAGAGAGAAATCACAAGTAGATGGAGAGGCAGGCAGGCTCCCTGCTGAGCAGAGAGCCCGATGCGGGACTCTATCCCAGGACCCTGAGATCATAACCTGAGCCGAAGGCAGCGGCTTAACCCACTGAGCCACCCAATGCCCCGACAGATGTATTTTAGAGATAGGTCTTGGAGAAGGATTGCATTTTGGGAATGAGAGAGAGAGACAACAGAAATAAATTCTGGGTGCCTTGCTCAATCAATTAGGTGCATGAAGAACCATTTACTGAACTAGGGAAGATCAGAAAAGAGGCACATTTCTGAGGGGTGATCTAGAATCTGCTTTTAAGATTATAATCAAGAGGTGTGTTTGAGGTGCCCAATTAGAGGTACTATATATTTATAGCCTTGGTTATAAAATTATTTCTGTTTCTTAAATTAGCCAAGATTAGGATTATTATACTTAGAAAACCCTTGCCCTAGACTTTAGCTTATTCCTTCTCATTATTCATATCTAGGGTTCAAATATTTACCTCCCTGGAAAGATGATATCTGAATCCTGCTTCCCATTCCCTTCAAACCCCTGACCCCTTCTAGTTTTACTTTGTCACTTTATCTGTTTCTTTTCCTCATAGCATTTACTACAATTTGAAATTACTATTACTTTTTTTCCCCACGGACTTACTGTTTGCTTTCCACAACTAGAATGTAAATTGCATAAGAAAGAATTTCTTATCAGTTTTGTTTACTACTATATGTGTGGGGTGTTAAATTAGTATTGCTCCTATGGACTGAATGAACTGTTTACCTCCAGAAATATATTTTGAAGTCTTAATTCTCAGTGTGATGGTATTTGGAGATGAGGCTTTGGGGAAGTAATTAGGTAAGTTCATGAGGGTAGGGCCCTCATGTTAAGATTAATGCTTTATAAGAAGAGACACCAGAAGGTAGCCATCTGCATGTCAGAAGGAGAACCCTCATCAGGGAAGTGAATCAGCCACCACCTTGATCTTGGACTTCCCACCTTGGCCTCCAGAACTGCGAAATAGAAATTCCTGTTACTTAAGCCACCCGATCTGTGATACTTTCTTATGCCAGCCTGAGCTGACTAATACCCCTGAAATGGAGATGTTGAAAAAAAAATTCTTTAATGAATGAATCCCAGAGCTCAGAAGATTAAATGTTGGTGTGGGAAAGAAAGAATTTGGGGAGTTTTCAACATTTGGTTGGTGTTTAAACCTAAAACAGTGGATGATATTAACCAAGGAGATAGAGAAGAGAATCCAGAGCAATTTCCTAAAGGAGTCTATGAAGGAATGCTAGAGGACAGGAGAAAAATCAGCCAAGACAATAGTTTGATTTGAAGAAGGGTAGAATGTCAATAGTGCTAAATGCTATTGAGAAAGCAAGTAAATTACTGTCAGCTAGGTCATTAATTAATTAGATATCTATCAAACACTTCCTAAATAGAAAGTCGTACCTGTGGGTGGGGCACATGCACAAATTATAACTACAGTACTGTACGCAGTGGTTTATGACCTAAGTCATTACAGTAAAGGTGAGCTCTAAAGAACACATTGGACCCTGGGAGGAGAATGTAGACAGAAAGAGATGCGTTCATCCAGTCATGAGACAAATATTTCTTGAGTACTATTCCAGGAAAAAAAGATTCATATGAATGCAGATCCATAAACTTAGAAGAGTTCAGGCTTTTCTTTTTATTAGAATAAAGGACAAAATACTGCTTCCAGAGTTTTCAACTTGCAAGTGCTATAATTCCCTTTATCTTGTCTGTACAGAAAACAGTGTATTTTCCTGAGGATAGGAAAGAAAGTGATTGATGGACATTGCGGAACTCACAAATGCAGTACATTTGCAGGACAACTCAGAGAGGACTGAGTTCAATCAAGCCCTTTTTGAGTACCTAATGTGTACCTAGCATTAAACTTAATTTCAAAGTGGTACAAAAGAAGTCATGGAAACTGTCATTATAAGTTTACTCTTAGAGAATAATCTAGTGCTAAACAATGGCATATAATGAGACATAAAATGAGCACGGCTTAGTTAAAGTTTAAAATATATTTTCCTAAAAATAAATCAAGATATTGTTCAGCAAAACATCCCGAATCATTAGTCTTCTCCTCCTTATTTTACTTAGGCTTTGCCAAAGATAGAGTGATTTTTGTTCCATTATGTGGAAGAGAGATGCAGCCAGATTTGCCAGGCCTTTCCTGTAGTTCTCACTAGGTGAAACAGACAAACAAAAACTTACCTCTTGGAAGGGATATGACAGAATATCTGAGGCTGAAAGAATTTTAACATTTACATTTTAAACAACCCCATTTTCCTCCAAGGGCAAAACGTAGTTATAAAAAGGCCTTTTCCCTGAGTTTTGCCCAGGCCATGATCGTGAGACTATCCGCTATAATGAGTGCTATGTGGCCGAGTCCCCATCCATTGCACTGAATACTTATCCTGACAAAGTGTCTGTAGACATAATGAATGTAACAGCCACATTAGAATTACGGGCTGTAAAAAATATTGCAGTATGAATTATTTGTCAAGAAATAAAAGATGCATTGTAATTTGCCAAGAAACAACTGTCTAATGTGTTCCCCCCCCCTTTTTTTTTAGAAAAAATGTGCTTGCTTGCAAAATATTTGGAAAGTAAATTATCTATTACTATTGCTTGCTTGCTAATTGTCAGTAATAATCCCTTTCAATTACTATGGTGAAGTAGGTCAGCCAATTTTTAGTGCTTATGAAACTCGCAATTTAGAGCAAGGCAGCATATCAGCAAGTTAGGTTTTAATATGATTGAGCAAATAGATTTCCTTTTAGTCCTCTTAACCCTAAACATGGATGCAGACCAGCTGTAATACTTAAAAGTAATTATGCCTAATTTTATTTATATTATTTTCATAAATATTGGTAACAATGACAATCCATTCCCAATACATTTTGTTTTTTTAGCAATAGATTTTATTTTTTAGAGAAGTTCTAGGCCTAGAGAAAAATTAAGAAAATCCATACTATTTTCCCATATATCCCCTCTCCTCCATTCACCAACAATTTTTATCTACCCAAATCCTTCTTTGAGTATTTAAGATTCGCAGGCAGAAATTTGAGACTACCTTTGTATAGTTTTGGTCAAGTAACTTACCGTATTTACTCCCGTATTTCCCCTGATGTCTCCCGTATCTTGTCTGCAGTATTTGTTACATAGTTCAGCTCTGTCAGCTACTGAAGAGCTTTGGATTGGTCATTTTGCTAAATGCCCCTAGCAGCAGTGAGTGCAGAGGTTGTACTGGACCCGGAGAGTCTAGAAGGAAAACCATAGTCTGCACAGAACTGACAAGGAATTGAAGTAAAGCAGGCATAACTGGGCTGGAAAGGAAGTGACAGACTGGAGAGCATGTGGGGGGCAAATTCAATGTGACCTAGCATGTGGGGGGCAAATTCAATGTGACCTAGCAATAAGATAGATGTGTGCAGAGAAGGAGGAGAGGAAAGAAGCCCTGGGTTTCTGGCTTGCGGTACTGGTGTGGCCATTAACAGAGATGGGAAAATTTGAGATGAGGCAGAGATTTGGGGAGGTGGGAAAGAGTGACTCACCATACTGAAGGGACCTCCAAGTGAAGAATCCACTTTGCAGTTGAAACGGGGGCATGTACCTGAGAGGAGCTCTCAGGACTAGGGTGAAGCCGAGTGGATGTCCCATGTAGGGAAAAACAGAGGCATGGCTGGGTAGGGAAAGAGAAGATCAGTTTCAAAACCACCAAATCCATGGGTCTTTCTGGCATTTGGAAGCAGTAAAGGAATGAAAGAATTTCAGGTATTAGAACTTGGAATTGTAATTCTAATCCCATCTTCACCAGCTGAGTGACCATAGGCAAGTTTCTCTTTCTCTCTTGTCACTCATTGAAAAGGGATAATGAATTTTGCCTAATTTACCTCATGGATTGGTGTAATGTATGATCAATTAATAGGTGTGGAAAATATTCTCAGAAGTTGAATATAAGACATCACTTGTCAGCCTCTGCCTTCGGCTCAGGTCATGATCCCAGAGTCCTGGGATCGAGCCCCGCATTGGGCTGTCTGCTTGGCAGGGAGTCTGCTTCCTCCTCTCTCTCTGTCCACTTGTGATCTCCGTCTATCCGATGAAGAAATAAAATCTTTTTTAAAGGGCGGGGGGGTTTGGGGGGGGGCGCCTGGGTTGCTCAGTGGGTTAAGGACATCACTTGTCTCCTTAGGTTGGAAGTTCTTTGGAAATTCTAACAGGGAAGGAAGGGGATAAAGAGAATGAAGATGTAAGAGAGGGAGCAGAGCAGGACTAGAAGAGAAAGGGCCCAAGAACTGGACTGGCAAACAGCTGGCAGCTTCTTTAGTACTAACCCTTTATCCTGTCAAGGATAAAGTGTCTCCCCAAAGAGTATATATGGAGTCCGAACCCCAAGTTCTCGGAATGTAACCTTATTTAGAAATAGACTTGTTGCAGATATGGCTAGTTGAGATGAGTTCATGTGGGAAAGCTCTGACTGATGTCCTTATGAGAAGACAGCCTTGTGAAGACACAGAGAGTTAGGGGATAAAGCCATGTCAGATGGAAACAGGAATGATGTGGCTACAAGCCAAGGAAGGGGAAAGATTGCAAATAAACCCCCAGAAGTTAGGGAGAGGTGAGGAAGGATTCCCCCAAACAGGCTTCCGAGGGAGCATGGCTCTGCCCACACCTCAATTTCAGACTTCTGGCTTCCAGAACTTTGAGACAACAAGTGTGTGTTGTTTTAAAGTCTCCCAGCTTTTGGTACTTCGTTAGAGTAGCCCTAACTGACTAATCACTTTCTGTTAGAAAGTCTTTAACAGATGCATGGTTTCTGTTCTAAAGCAGATGAATAAAACAAACATAGTAGTGGGGTACATACAAAAATACTACACAACAATCATACAAAAATAATAAATGTTGTGACTTTTCCCCCTCAGTTGCACAGAGGGATTGTATGTGGGTAAGTAAGGTCAGTCTTACTAGCACCAGACGCCATTTATTTCAGACATTAGGCCGTAGAGTCAGCTGGATGGGCAGTTTGATCAGCCTGGATGTGATGAATTTTCAGAGATTAAACCAGTGACCCAAAAGTCTTCCCAAAACCCAGAGATGTGAGGTGAATATGTCCTGGTGTCATCTCTGCCTAAATAAGTCTTGCAATTGGCATTGATTCATTAGGATTTCTACTTCCTATAGTGTTGAGACAATACAGAAAAGACACCACTAATTCATATGACATATACTGAAGAACACTGGTAAAGGACTTAGAAAATATGTTTCAGTCCTGGCTCTGCCTCTTTCTAGGTTTTCAGGTAAATGCTTGAGTGGACATCTGTCAACTTTTATCCAGTTAGCATATTTTCTCTTTAGGAATTGTATCCCCCTCCCTCATGTTGACACCAAATGGCTCACTCCCCTTATCTCAGGAATACGTGGGGGGCCATTTCAAGTTCCTGCTTCTAGATAAGCCAATCTAAATGGTTTGCAAATGTTATATGGACAACGAGGTAGCATGACCATGAACACTCAAGGCCAGTGCTGGCAGCTGTCTTGCTGCCACATGGGACAAGTTTGCTTAAGAACGGCTCGGGTCATGATCTCGGGGTCCTGGGATCGAGTCCCGCGTCGGGCTCTCTGCTCGGCGGGGAGCCTGCTTCCTCCTCTCTCTCTGCTTGCCTCTCTGTCTACTTGTGATCCCTCTCTCTGTCAAATAAATAAATAAAATCTTAAAAAAAAAATAAAGTATTAAGAACAAACCAGTATGGAGGAAAGCAGGCCCAAGAGATGGAGGGAAAGAGAGACATGGGAACATCAGTTGAACAAATAGATGCAGCTATGCCTTGAAGCCCTACTGTCCACTTGGGTTTTCCACTTATGTAAACTAATGAATTATCCCCCCCTTCTTTTTTCCCTTTACCTACTTTGAGATGGGTTTTATTATTACTTAGTCTCCCTGACTTTGAATATTCTCATCTATAAATTAAAGGGATTACCCTTGAACTTCTACCATCACCATGAGAAGAACATGCTTTGGCTGAATTCTTTGGCATAAGAAGCGCAAGAGACATATGTAGCAAGGTCACCCTAACTCACCCAAAGATCAGTGACCTAAAGCAGAGCCACCAGCAGAGCCCAGCCTAGATCAGCCAAATTCAGTAAACCTGCCAATAGATGGGCAATAATAAAAAGATTTATTTGTTAAGTAGTAATAACAAGAGGATAAGAGGATGTTTAAGACAGAGTTAACTTGGGGCGCCTGGGTGGCTCAGTAGGTTAAGTCTCTGCCTTCAGCTCAGGTCATAATCTGAGCCGAAGTGTCCTGGGTCCTGGGATCGAGCCCCACATCCGGCTCTCTGCTCAGCAATGAACCTGCTTCCCCCTCTCTGTCTGCCTGCCTTTTTGCCTACTTGAGATCTCTCTCTCTCTGTCAAATAAATAAATTAAAAAATCTTAAAAAAAAGTTAACTTTACATATGCTCAGGTCAAAGAATAGATCATTGGTAAGTAGATGCTTTCCCATCATATTACTACAAACTCAACTTTCTCATTAGGTCTCTGGACTTAAGTCTAAAATTGTTAATAATTTATTTATTTACTTATTTATTTATTTTTTCAATTTATTTATTTTCAGAAAAACAGTATTCATTATTTTTTCACCACACCCAGTGCTCCATGCAAGCTGTGCCCTCTATAATACCCACCACCTGGTACCCCAACCTCCCACCCCCCCGCCACTTCAAATTTTTTTCATTTTCTCAATGAGAAACAAAAACTGCATTTGTTATGCACCAATAAAAATAAAATAGGCCCAAATATCAGGTTGAGCTCTTGCATTTTAGAGGCAGAATGCAACTTGGAGATTTTCTAGTTCAATTTTCCTCTTTTACAGATGAGAATCCTGAAATCTAGGGAGGTTTCATGACCTCTCAAAGATCACTCAGCCAATTAATGTCCAAGGGGACTAGACCCCAAGCTGTTTAATGACTACTTCATTAGTCCTTCTATTATGTTAAATCTCTTCTGGTGTTTACCGAACTTGGAAGGAGTCAAAGCAAATACTCCCTTCTGATCTCACTGTTTCTAATTTTTCTAATCATATTTGGAGCTTTTGAAAGATATAAGCTTGCATATCAAAGTTTCTTCTTGCCCCCAAAATGAAGGAATAAATGGAAGCAGCCTGTAAATCTGATGCTTTATTATTAACATATTTATGTGCCATATGTTTTTTTATTCCATAAGAGTACGATGTTTCTGCCATTCAAAAAAAAAAACAGTTTTAAGTCACCACTCCATCTCTGTCTTTTATGACAGCAATTTTTTAAAGGTTGAGCAGAGTTACCCCCATACCTGTTTCTTTTAAACTGAAAGGGACCCAGCTGCACTCTGCAGGGAAATCACAAAGACAACTGGAGATCTTGTCAATTTACAGCCAAGCTTGGCTGGAGAAAAGTGGATAGCTGATTTGAGAAGATAAGGGAATAAGTACATTTACCTGAAGATGAGCATGGCCTAGCTGAAGAGACCAGAGATAATGAGGAAGGCTTCCTTTGGTTTGGTGGGAAATCCATGATTCTGTAACATCAATCAAGAGAGTTTTATCTGATTGCTAAGTTTCGAGAAAACCAGTGAACATTTAAAATAACTATACAGAAAGAGAAAAAAGAGAATAGGGGAAGGTATTTATAATCATTCTCTGTTATGGAAAGTTGGAAATGAAAGCCCTACATGGTATGGAATTAATACTAAATTTCAATGTTATCACATTGAAGTAGTGAATTTAGGTTAATTTTTGTAAGAACAAAGAATCTCCTTGTAGATTTCCAGGTCTCATCTGCAAGGGATTTTGACTCCAATTCAACGCACATAGAAGAGAAACAGTGCACTGGCATGCAAAGGCTGGGATAACAAAGTGAACTTTCAAACTGAATGTTTTAAGAAGTCTCATTCAGAATAATCACACATCATATATTCTTCTAAATGCTCAATAAATGTGGATTTAATCATTTGCATTCTGCTTATTAGCTTGTATCATCTTCTCATTTACCTGAGGACTGTAGCTGTAAGTAGCTTATCCCTGTACAATAGGCAGCAACCAGGGGTATCATCTGAAAATGTTGAAAGAGCCCTTTATCCCTTCCCCCAACACACACACACACACACACACACACACACACACACACACCCTTATACTTGCTCTGCACGAAAAAATCCATGTTAACTTGACTTTAATACTCTGGCTCACTTATGGCAGGAATTAATCTCTCCTATTAACCCATTAAACTACCAGGGAACAATTCAATTTTTGACATTGTGGGGAAATTGGCAATACAGAGCCAGCTAGTATCATGGTATAGGTAGCAAGATGCTAGGAACTGGTAGTGGGGGAGGGGCGTTCACAAAGAAAGGAGAGGAAAGCATGAATGTCAAATTATATAAGCAACAAAAAAGAACCACCTTTTTTCCCCAACGAATATTGGGAAATATTATGAATATTATGAAATATATGAAAATATTGTGAAATATTTTCAAAATACCAACCGATTGTAAAGGATACACAAAGATGTTAAAGGTCTCTATAGTTAAGGTGGCTACTCTATGATTAAGAAGGTAATATATACACATCAAAATATTAAACTATACAAACAATGAATGGCAATGCCGAATGACTGGTTTTGGCACTAAGAACCATAAATGTTTGAAGACGAATGACGCTATTTCAAGGTAGGTATGGAGGATGGAGTTCATCTAAGGATTCAGTATTAGCTGAGTCTTGAAGCAGAGCTTCAAGGATGGTAACATGCAGATCAAGATGAATGTGAAGAAATTCTATGTGAGGGGAAAGATGTGAGCAGCATGGGGAGGTGAGGACATGTGGGCTGCAAGCTGGCACTGCGAGGGTAGCACCACGGACACCAGGAGGAAAAGTCTTGAAAAGAATCTTGTGAGCCAGGAAAAGACTGAAATGATAAAGGAATGGGCTTTGTTCCATGTAGAATATGGGGAGCCCATTTTAAAGGAAAAATCGCTGATTCCTTTTAGTCTGATTGATTGACTTCTAATTACCTAGGCAAGGCCCCTCCTCCATAGAAGGACATTGTCTAACACGTCTGTCCTCTGAGAAGTGCCCCCTCCCCGACCCCGAAGATGATTTTACCTAAGACATCCCCTGCCCAATGATCCGTTTGGACACTGAGAGGAGCCCAGGGTCAGAATTGGAATCTGCAGGGCAAGTAGGCCCCTGCCAACAATACCATTTTGTTTAGTTTCTCATAACCAGATGTCTTTCCAAAAATCTACCCTGGTAGCAACAGTTCATATTTCTAAATACAGAGAAAAAACAGGACTCTGCCTGCCTCAGTCAGCCATTAGGGAGTACTTTTTCTCCCATTGAGCATCAACAAGAGGACCTCCCTTCTCTTCCTGTTCTTGCCTGTTTTGTAGTGTGATCAAGGAAGAAATAGATTGATTCTCAATCCTTCCAGAAATGCCAAGGAGTACCCTCTTTCGTATTTAGCTGTTAATATATTTTCAGTATATTAACTATATATTAACAGTATTTAGCTGTTAATATATTTTCATTTTCTATTGAATCTTCCATGGGAACAAGGCCCTGCCTCTCAGTCCTTAACTTCCAATCTCCTACCTTCTCTCTTTTATGATCACAAAAGGGGCAAACAGTTCATTTACATCCTTTCTAATCATGTACTGTGGGCTAAATTTTATAGAATGTATATAATTTTCAGGAATATGAGAATGTGCTCAATACTGAAGCTTCTCTTGAAAACACTAAGCTGACCAGAAATTCTCACAGTGAATGCTTTATGAAGGGATAGTGGCATCTTAAGCAAATAATCTGCTAAATTAATAAACCTCATAAATTACAAAATCCCTGAATACCAACTGCTGAAATACAATCACTCTCTGACCTGAACCTATTAAATGAAGAAGTCTGCTGTGCATAATTTACAACAGTGCTGTGAATGAAAAATAGCTCCTTAAAAGGGAGATAAAATACAAAAATGGTCTGGCTGTAGAAACAGAATTACTGGTTATTTCAATTCTTATTTATTCTAATATTGGTTTATGGGTCATCTAATAATTTTTATCTTTATCGTTGTTTTTCTCTCAATTGCTCAATAATCCACAATACAGACAATATTACATTTTGTTGGTTGGATGGCAGAAGTGATGTGAAAAAAATATTCATCATGCTTATATTATACATAGACATAATGTTTCCTTAAAGTTATAAAATACAATATTGCATACAGATACCTATCTATTGGTAATAGTGTTGTCAATCAAATTCGCCATCTTGCCTAAAGAAATTATTTTGAAGGAGTGAAATCAGTGGTTCTCAAGTGGAATGGTTTGACCCCCTAGGAGATATTTGCCAATGCCTAGAGTCACTTCTGATTGTCCCATCTGGGGTAGGAAGTGTGATACATCCTATAAGGCACATCCAGCTAAATAAAGATTTATTCAACCCCTAACATCAGTAGTGCTGCTGTTGAGAAACCCTGTATTCAAGTACAAAAATCAGCCCAAATTTCTAGGTATTCGGAAGAAAAAGGATGTCTCAAGAATAATTTCTTGGCAAATTATTTTGCAGAACTTTTTCTCCCAAACAGACTATTCTGTATCAGCCAAATTGAGTTTAGAACTTACTGTCCTAAGTCTTGTCTGGGAATTGAATAAAAGGATTAGCAGCAGCCATTCTTATTTGTTCAAGGATTGCACAAGGGACTCTTTTCCAGGAAGATGTAACCTAAACTGTGAGAAAAAATGGCAGGATGTTGGTTGCAGTATATTTCACGTGAGTAATTTGGACTCAGATGAGTTAAAAAAAAATACAGAGAAAGAAAAATAACATGTAATGTCCTTCATGCTTATTCTATTAATGAAATCATTTTTAAAACCTCAGTGTACTATTTTGGGACTTTGAGGGAGAATACTTGCCAGGATTCATTGATTAAAAGAAAAAAAAAAAGAAAAGGGGTATGTAATATAGCTATGGAAGCAACCCAATGGTCCATCAATAGATGAATGGATGAAGACACACACACACACACACACATATACACACGGAGGAATATTATGTAGCCATAAAAAGGTTGAGATCTAGTCACTGGTAACAACATGGGCAAACCTAGAGGGTATTATCCTAAGTCAAATAAATAGGACTGAAAAAGACAAATACCACATGATTTCACTCATATGTGGAATAAAAAAAAAACACAAATGAATAAACAAACAAAAAGCAGAATCAGACCTATGAAAATACCCAAAACTGAGGTCTGCCAGTGGGAAGAAGGTGGGGCATGGGCAAAGTAGATGAAGAGGAGTAGGACATACAGGCTTTCAGCTATGGAATGAATAAGTCATGTGAATAAAAGGCACAACCTAGGGAATATAGGCAATGGTATTATAATAGTGTTGCATGAGGATGATGGCAGGTGTCATAGCATAACATATAGAGAGGCTGAATCACTATGCTGTACACCTGAGACTAATGTAACATTATGTGTCAACTGTACTCAAAGTTAAAAAAAATAATAAAGTGACATGGATTAAATGAAAAATAAATAACTCAAAAAAAGAAAAGGGGGGGGCGGTGGCTGGGTGGCTCAGTGGGTTAAAGCCTCTGCCTTCTGCTCAGGTCATGATCTCAGGGTCCTGGGATCGAGTTCCGCATTGGGCTCTCTGCTTAGTGGGGAGCCTGCTTCCCCTCTCTCTCTCTCTCTCTGCCTGCCTCTCTGCCCACTTGTGGTCTCTCTCCCTGTCAATTAAATAAAGAAAATCTTATATATATATTTTTTTAAAAAAGGGTATGTGATCAGGGCACTCAGTTATTTGTACCGCTAGGTCAGATCATAAAAAATTACAATTGAGGGGTGCCTGGGTGGCTCAGTCATTAAACATCTGCCTTCGGCTGAGGTCCTGATCCCGGGGTCTTGGGATCAAGCCCCTCTTTAGTTTCCCTGCTCGGCAGGAAGACTGTTTTCCTTCTCCCACTCCCCCTGCTTGTGTTTCCTCTCTCGCTGTGTTTCTGTTTAAAAAAATAAGTAAAATCTTTATTTAAAAACCACAATGGAAATGTGCAAACCCTCTTCACCCTTTTTTCCAGATCTAAAATCAGTTTAGCTCTGGAACTCTTCCACTGGATAAGCATACATGCATACATGCATACATACACACTCTCATCATTTCTACTGATGGAAAATTCCGAATCTTTTCATTTGATGGTCATCCTACTTTTCTAACTTAAAAATGTGTGTTCCTAGTCAAATTCAAGATTCAGACTCAGTCCATTCAAGTTTCTCCCACTCTCCCTTCTCTTGGTCTGTTCCAAAAAAGTTGTACGTTCTCTGGGACCCAGTATGACTGTAAGAGCAAAAGATTGCTTGTAAATGCAAGTATGAAAGGCGTTTTGAAGAAAGGAGTGAGTGTCTGCTGGAAACTAGCTTTCCAATCTAGGAATGGATGTTTTCAGCTCTTCTGCCTCTACTTCCACCTGTCTCCCATGGTCAGTGGAATGGTTTCTTTAACCACTTCAAGATCTTGTCTTTGACTCTCTTTTATGGCACTTTTTACCTTCTGTGTTTTCAGTGTCAATGAGCCTCGCTGATTTCTCCCCCCAACCCAGACAAGTGCCAATATATCCAGCTTGAATTTTTTTTTTTAAATCTCACTACTCTCTTGGAGATTTCCATTAAATTCTGTGGAAATCTCTAAAGTTACTTCCATGGGCTCAAAGGGGCATGTTCTTGTCTGAGCTCAACTTCCTATTTATCAGTTCCCATTTAATTGAAGGATAAAATACAATCTCAAGATAATTTTTAAAAAAGACATCTTATCCAAACACCAGTCTAAGCCTGGGTTCCTTGCTTTCATCACATCTAAGCCAGTACGCTTTCCATGGACTTCTGCATCTTCTCCTGCTACCCTGACGGATGAGGTTTTGATCCTTAGTTTGCACTCAATAAGACAAGTACACAGTAACAGAAATGCATTCACGTCATTGTGTTGAGGGTGATCCACTAAGAGTAGGGCCCTTTTGGCTTGTTTTCCAGACAAGAGGCACCACATTTCACAAGTGGTCTTGGACCAATATTAAATACAGTCAATATTAAAAATGACATTTTATTTTTTAGATTTCCTTTTTTGTTCAGTCCATTCTGAGGTCTCTAACTTACTAAGGGAAGAAAAGTGGTATTTCCCCACAGTTTCTACCAAGAGCTGAATGGGTTTATTTTAACTCCTTTTCCACCATGATCAGAAGAAGTAGATTGGAGAATAAAAGTCCAAGGTGGTCTTCATCCAGGCTCCATTACTTAGATAGTAGGACTTGGTATTTTCCACATGCAGGGAAGGTGGTATGTTCTGTTGCTTAAGAGGTATAGGAGAAAGAATTATCCAAAAATAGTACCAACACAGCTCATGTGAAAAGATGACACATTTATTCTCTCGGTTAAGATATTGTTCACCAATGAAATACCCTTAGTAGGAGATCGCATTTAGCTTTGCCATTTCTTACACTTTGATGTAAATCATTTAACACTTGGATATATAACAGGCAAGTGGTAATTTGGGGGGGAAGCAGAGGATAGTATTAAAGTCATATAAATTTTGGGACGCCTGGGTGGCTCAGTTGGTTGGACGACTGCCTTCGGCTCAGGGCATGACCCCGGAGTCCCGGGATCGAGTCCCACATCAGGCTCCCAGCTCCATGGGGAGTCTGCTTTGCTCTCTGACCTTCTCCTCGCTCATGCTCTCTCTCACTGTCTCTCTCTCTCAAATAAATAAATAAAATCTTTAAAAAAAAAAATAAAGTCATATAAATTTTTATCTATGCAGTAGAGATAAAGGGGGCTGCAAAGTAATCAAGTGCACACCCATACATTTTTAGATGAGGAAGCTAACATTCAGAGAAGGTTGACTGGACACAGAAGTAAGGGCTCTGATCCCTAGAGCAATGCTGGAGCCCTCCTCAGGCGTGGGACAGGCACGCAAACACCGGCAACCATCTTCACATGCTGTTGAAAAATGCTGAAGAACTTTCTCATACCCACTAAGGAATGGATTCTTCTGGGCAAAAGAGAAAGTTCAATGTAGAATGTTAGGGCTGAAATACACCTGAGCGATCAACAAGTCTTCATCTCTCAATTTCAGTGTGATATAACTGCTGTCCAAGATAAGTAGTGGCAGATCCAGGGCAAAAACTAGTCACCCAATTCCCAATCTACTTCTCTTTTCACTTTATCATGCTTCTGCAAAGACTAGAACATATAAGTGGTGGCCTGACTTTCGTGGAGAGAAAGAGCAGAGTGCAAAATTAGGAGGGGCAGGTTACACGAAGAGCAGCCTCTGACAGGATATCTGATCTGGAAAGTGGAGAGATCAGAGAGTGATGCAGGAGAAGAGGATAAGAAGGTGGCATTGCTAGGGCTGCATTCTCAACCTGTGATCACTGGACCACCGGCACCAGCAAGACCTGAGAACCTGTTTAAAATGTAAATCCTTGACCCAGCCTGGTTACTGATGCAAAAATTTAAGGGGTGAACTCTTTCAAGACTTTTAACAAATCTATCTGGTAATTGGGATGCACTTTAATGTGTGAGAACTGATGTGCTTGAGAGGTCTTTGTGAAACTCCTTTGGACCCAGTTCTCTGGATACAAGAATCTTCTGACTAGGAAAAAGCCTTCTTTTTATCAGGCATGTCTTTACTCTTCCTGATCTCTTCTAACTGTGAAAATTTATCTGATTATTTCTAATAAAACAGCCACAAGCTTTTCTTATGATGTAAGTTTCAGGTGTACAGCTTTAAAATTTGACATCATTATACCCTACCAAGTGAACATCACCTGTGGAGGTACCATCCATCACCATACAGTTAAGCTCCTTCACCCATTTTGCACATCTCCAACTCTCTTCCCTCCCCTCTGTTAACCACTATTCTGTTCTCTGTATCTATGAGTCTGTTTCTGTTCTGTTTATTCATTTGTTATGCTTTTATTTCAGATTCCACAAATGAGTGAAATCATATAGTATTTGTCTTGTTCCATCTGATTTATTTCACTTAGTGTAATACCCACAGGTTTTATCCATGTTGTTACAAAGGGCAAGATTTTGTACTTTTTTATGGCTGAATAAAAAAGTTATATAAATGTACGACATCTTCTTTATCCATTCGTCTATCAATGGACACTTGTGTTGCTTCCATATCTTGGCTAGTGTAAATAATGTCGAGGTGAACACAGGGGTGCATATGTGTTTTTGATTTAGTATTTTCCTATTCTTTGGATAAATACCCTGAAGTGGAATATCTGGTCATATGCTTATTCTATTCTTAATTTTTTGAGAAATCTCTATACTCTTCACAAACTCTCCACATGGGTAAAATATTAATTTTTTTAAACTCTAAAATTCTTATTCTTTTTATAATTATTTCTCACTTTGTCATTTGGCGACTTATCTATAATGATTTGGGTTTTTTCCTCCTATTGTTTCCATGCATCCATATGATTTAGAATGACAACATATGGTATGCTAAAATTATTTGGATTCACCATATCAGAGAAAGAGTATATTAAACTAAAAAACATTTTTAAAGAATAAGCCAGAGTTATCTTCTTATTCCTTTATGTTAACTCTATATTTGTAACCTTTATCATTTGAATCTTGAAGTCAGTATGGTCAAGTTCTCGTATAGATATATTTAGTTTCAATATGCTAACCTACTGATTTTCACACATTTTTATTTACTGAATGGAAACAAAGAAGTCTGGTTGATAATACAGGTAAAAAATATAGGGTGGGGAGGAGGGGAAATGACCCAGAAAAATGAATGCAGGAAGCCCTCATTTAAACAAGGTGGAAACAGCATTGTGCTGTAGGTTAAATACACCTGGGTTTGAGTCCCTGCTCTGCTGCCTACACAGACAGCTGCCTGGAGCATATCACTGACCCTCTCGGTCTCTATCTTCTTATCAGGAAAACAGGAATATGCACACCTGTTTCGTGGGTTGCTTTTTGTGTGTGTATTAATCAAATGAAACAATTTATGTAGAGTATTAATGATGTTTTTTCATTTGCCCCTGTTTTCTTAAGTTTTTGTTCTACTATTTTCCTTCTTCAATATGTTGCTTTGTACTGTTAAGTGGCTTTCAACCATCTTATAGATTCATTGAGGGCAGTGGAGCTGAGACATGTAAAATTTGTTTAGCCCCTTATACAACACTCTGCACATCTAAATGCGGTGGACCTCCAATTACTGAGAGATAGTCAGTGTGCAACGGCCATGGAATAGAAAAGTGTCACTGACATTTGTCCATGGACTACTTAATGTCATTCCTGATGTAAAGGCTTGTGCTCTCTCTGGAGTCCCCGCTCTCTGGCTGTCTGAAACAGACAGCAGTCATAGGATTTAGCCACATCAAAAGACCCAGAAAGGTTTTTCCTGCAAATAGAAACTGCAACTTGGTCTGATGCTCTCATTGTACTTTACGGTGGTTCTCAAAGGGAAATCTCAGGAGGAACAACATCAGCATTAGCCCAAAACTGAATCCTCAGCACCCCCTGCCCTACAAAATCAGAAATCTGTATTTTCACAAGCTCCTTTAGGTGATTCTGATACATGCTATATTTTGAGACCACTGACCTTAAACAATGCCCTTGTTTTTATTTCCTAGTTTCTAGGAATCCTGACTAGCATCAATTGTATTCTTAAGGCAATGTCTTATCCAGGGTAGATGATAGGATAACAATGCCTATATTACATCAACCGGTAATATTTAAGTACTAAAATGGAACATGGACTTTCTCAAAGTGTGTTTAATAGATCATTAATTTATAGGCTATTGATTTTTTTTTTAATTTCTTTGAAAAACAAATTTAGGGTAATAAGTTTAATAGGGCTTCTTCCCTGAGAAATTTTCATTTTTTTAAAGTATGCTCAAAAAACATTCTAAATCCCCAAAATTATTTCCCCCAAACTTATTTGAAACAACCTTTCTTTTCAGATAAAAATGTATTTGTTGATACAAAGACCTCTTTTGTGGTTGAATTTCCCACATCTGAATTTTGTTATAGCTTATCATTAAGAAGTGTTTGACACTACACTATTTTTAACTTAGTTTTTAAAAAGTTATTAATGCAGTCGTTCTATACCAATACCCCCCCACCCCCGGGGATAGTTGGCCATGTCTGGGGACATTTTTATGTGTCATAGTTGGGTAGGGGTGGGGTGAAGTTGTCTGCTACTGGCATCTGGGGAGTAGAGTGGTGAGAGATGATGCTAAACCTCTTCCAATACACAAAACAGCCCTCCCAGCAAAGAAGTACCAGTCCCAAATGTCAAAATGTCAAGGTCAAAAACCCTGTATTTTTCAATCAAATATTTAGCGAGTTCCTTCTGTGTATGCACCCCTGAGCTATAGTGTAGACTTGTCTTCTTCTATCTTCAGAATTTCAGTACCTACTACACTGCCTGACACAAGAGACTCCCAAGAAGAGCTCATTGAGTGAACGGATTAATAGAAGAATGAATGATTGGGGGAAACAGGACTATTGTGTGAAATAAGAGCAAACCTTGCAAGACAATATAAAAATCACTTTATTTAACATAGCCAGTGAGAGCCATGTCCAAGAAGGCTTTGAAAAGAAGGGCAGGTTGTAAATGATCTTAAATGATCAGAGCAGATGTCTCTGTGAGCAGAGCAGTCCAGCCGAGGGGGATCTGACAAACCAAACAGAGAACAAAATTGGGTCACCTTGAGGGTCAGTGCTTCACAGTTTTATTCATGCGGTTCTACCTACAGGTTCTATGCCCCTCCTCTGATCCTACCCATGTCCTATCACTGACAGACAGTGGCAAGTGGCAGAGATTACCAACTAGTGGCCTGAAAACCACCCGAAAGTAGGCTTTTTTGTTTTTGTTTTTGTCTTCCACTCTACGAGTTTGTTTGTCTGTTTATTTTTGGGAGTTCTGTTTCCTCTTAAGTTATTTAAGCCAACATATTATATATCAGTGAACTTTTTTTTTTTTAAATGATTTTATTTATTTATTTGAGAGAGAGTGAGTGAGAGAAGGAGAGAGCATGAGTGGGGGGAAGAGCAGAGGGAGAGCGAGAAGCAGATTCTCCACTGAACAGGGAGCCAGATGTGGGGCTTCAACCCAGGACCCAGGGATCATGACCAACCAAGCCACCCGCGGGTCTTATCAGTAAACCTCTAACAAACAATTCAAATAAAACTCAAGTTTCCCCTTGACCTTCACCCAACCCACTATTGGATGTTGGACACCATGTTTATTTGTTTGAATACCCTTACAGGGATACTCTCCAATCCAGCACAGTCTCCATCTTCTGTTTCACACCCAAACCCACTCTCATCATGTTCCTACCTACCTGGCCCCTGAAGTCCCTGGATCTGGGAGAAAAAGCACTATACTTGGAGTCAGATGATCACCTTTCTCTGAGCCCACAGCCGACCACTAAGCACATTGAGCTGTGTTTGGCTCATTTCTACAACCCCCACTCCCAACATGACAAGATTGTTGTGAAAATTAATGCAAATGACATCAGTAGAGGTCCATGGAGAGTCATACTTTTCTAAGTAGGAGGTGCACCAAGCCGGAGAGCATATATGTCAAAGAAGTCTGCAAAAGGGCAAAACCTTTCCCATGCCCTGATCTATTTGTGAAAATCAAAGCTTGAATTCCATAACGAGCAATAAATTTCATTATAAACAATAATATATTTGAGGCACTTAGACATTACTAGGACAAAAGTGGTTCACAATTTTAGTATGATTATTAATGCTTTAAATGATAGCAATATTAAATCTCTTTATTTTTATATAAAAATATTTTACTTTCTATTAAGTAAAACTGATACCACAGGAAGTGAGTTATGTTTGTCTTCCAGCTTCAGATACTTCCTGACACCCCACAAAACACTAAAAAATGTGAGCTGTTATTATTATCAGTCTTTTAAGACTAGGCTAAAGAATTCTTTCACAAAACCTTCTCTGACATTCCAGCCTAACTCTGCTGAGTTTCAGTAGTGGTTATTTCTCCCTAGTTTTCTTGGTCATTATGTGTACACATGACCTTGTATTCCTTCTATTGTTGTCACACTATTATTTAAATATTTGTGGAATTCAGATTCTAAGTCTTTAATTGTTCGTGTGTTTATCTCATCTCTCAACTGGATTATGGGCTTCCTTATGTCAGAGGCCACGTTCTCAACCATACTTCGCAACACACCACACGTAGTAGGCGCCCAGTAAGTGTCTTTGATTTCATCTGAAGAGAGTGTTAGATCCTAGAAGCGCCACAAGAATGTGTCTCTTAAAACCCCTCATCTATAACCTTGTCCCTCCTGGTATGTAACCAGAGAATAGCTTTGAAGTGAGGTTACAATGTTTCTTTCCTACTTGTTCCTAGGAACGAAAGCTCTTGTTTTCTACCCTGGAAAAGTAAGATGATTTGAATCTGTCTAATGCAAAACCCTGTACATGCGGTTCTTTGTATTGAAGGTCATCCACTAGAATCTAAAAGTATCTGTTGGCAATAATTATTTGAGTAGTGTTTTTCTAATCTTCAAAGGGATAGTTCTGTGTTTAAAATTAATTTTCTTATTTGTCTATGGTTGCAACTTAAAACACTTTTCCTTAGATGCACTATAAAATGTTAATAGCTACATATAGAGTGACTTTACGACTGTAGTGTCATTTTTCTCAGCTTGATCAGCTCTTTTGAATGGCATCATTATGATCAAAGTTGTTTACAGTAATAAAGTATGAATAGTTTCGATAAAAAAGTAGGCACCATTACAATTAAACAGTATCTGGCATTTTAAAATGTGATAACTACTCATAATGCTGTAATAGAATAAGCAAGTCTACAATATAAACATAGTGACAAGAATGACCTAAACAAGTCTTTGAAGCACAAACAGAAATATGAATTGGGGAAGACATGGTGCTACGGGGTTAAAGGAGGAAGCAGAATATTCAATACACCTGGAGTCTTTCAAGAAAATTGTGAGCAGTTTATTAGCATTTTGTTTATACTGGTACCCTTCATCTAGTCCTATTTTTGCAAGGAACAAGCAACTTTTAAAATTGGGACAGTATGCCAAATGTCTCAATAAAACTTGGGTCTTAATACTTTGTTTGATAAGGTATACTGCAAAAATCAGCATATTCATATTCATAGGGTATTTATTCAATTATATTACCATGTTATTGGAAAATGTAACAACTAGGACATATAAAATAACTATAAATCCTTACACTGTACACTAGCACCTCTACAAATGCAATGCAGTTTTCTTGATCCAAGCACTGATTTCTGGTTTTGGTTCCTTTCCTTTTTTTCTGCAGATTGACTTACTTCTGATGTGTGTGTGTGCGCGTGTGTGTGTGTGTGTATTTATATTTATTTATATATTTATTGTCACCACCATTAGTGGGGTAGCAGATAAGAGAAATTTGATAAATTTCTAGTTAATGTTGGTGTCGGTTTGGGCTTCTAAAACAATGTTTGAAATAAAAAATGGCTGGTTTCAGCAATTTTAGGAGGGTAATTGTCTTCCTAAGTGCAGGAATAACATAGAGCAGTTAAATAAGAGAATATGTAGGTAACTTTCTTGAAGAAGGAAAAGAAGTGTAACATTTGACATGATTCGTAAGACATAAAGTAATTAGAAACCCAAATACAAATAAATGAAAGGGTTGCTAAAAATTTACTTCTACAAATTGTACATGTATCAATCACACTAAAATATAACTCAAGATGTGACCTCTTTATTAATACATTATTTTTAGGGAATAACAGAAGTGTTTTCTCATGCCAGAATATTTTCATTTGCCAAACAAACAAAGTCACTCTTCTTAGACCTTCATTTCGGGCTTTTGAGAACCTGACTTATGGCTGCTTCCCTTTACGTGGACCTCCAGCCTATCCATATCTCCTTGAACTTCTATGAATCCCAAATACACACAACCTCCACCACCCAACCCCAGCTTCCTCTCCACATATCTAAACCATATCTTTCCTATGAGGCTATTTAATTTCCTCCTTCTCTTTTGTAACCAGCCTCTCCAAAGCTCCTTCTTTTGTTTAATCTTCTATTTTCTGTACCATCCATTTGGCATGTATCCAGAGCTTTTTTAGATTTCTATTTAGCTACTTCTGGTTGCCTTTCACATAATATATCCTGAAAACTATTTAGTGAGAATTTTTAATATTCATGAGATATTCCAATTATAGCACAGTGCTATCCCAAGTGATGAAGCAAAAATCTATGTCCTTAGTCTATAAGTTTGGAACAAGTTTCTTATGGAACTGGTTTTTCTACTTCCCTTTAGAGTTCAGAGTGTTCTCTCTTTCCTGTACTCTCTGCAGGGGATACCTAAGTTAAAAGTAAAGCAAAAAAAAAAAAAAAAAAAAAAATCTAATCACTGAGATATAAGAATGCCAGCTGAAATACCTAAAAAAATAATCTTCATTTGTGTAAACAAACAGACGAGAGCCAACTGCAACAGCTCCCATCTGCAACAAGGACAACAATCCAAAAGACAGTCGGTGCTTTATGTTTTTGATTTCTACCCCTCCTGAGGGGGTAGATGTTGAATAGCTAAATGTGTAAATCACCAAGTGATTTCTAGAGAGGGAGAATAAAATAACAACACAGTTTTATCATCACTTAACTAGGCTTAATAAACATTGTTTTAAAGTAAAATTAGGGGCGCCTGGGTGGCTCAGTGGGTTAAGCCTCTGCCATTGGCTCAGGTCATGATCGAGCCCCTGGGATCGAGCCCCTCATCAGGCTCTCTGCTCAGCAGTGAGCCTGCTTCCCCCTCCCTCTCTGCCTGCCTTTGCCCAACTTGTGACCTCTCTCTCTGTCAAATAAATAAATCAAATCTTCAAAAAAAAATAAAGTAAAATTAGAAACTTTTAAGTTAGCAGTTACTAGTTTAAAAGATCAGGAAATCCATTAACTTGAGAACAAACATATAAATCATGCGATAAGTTGGCCAATTCCAAGATCGTCTTTGATCATGATGTTCATTTTGTTTGCCACCTTTGCTTAAAGCGGTTGGAGATGGGGAAGTTGAGGACTTTGGTGTTAGACCTGTTGATTATGTTTTTTTTTTTTTTTAAATTTCTGACAAGTAAAAATTGTATATATTTAAGGTGTAGGTTGTAATGTTTTGATATATGTATGCATTGTGAAATGATTACCATAATCAAATTAAAAAACATATCTATCACCTCCCATAGTTACCTTTGTGTATGTGTTTGTGTGTATGTGTGTTGTGGTCGAACTCTACTCTCTTAGCAAATTTCTATTTGAGCTCTACTCTCTTAGCAAATTTCAGCTATATAATACATTATTATTAACTATAGTCACTGTGCTATAAATTAGGTCTTCAGAAATTACTCATCTTATAACTGAAAGTTTGTATCCACTGAATTCAGTAGCTTTTCTACCACCCAGCTGCTTTGGTAAGCTGCTGCTATGACTTTGACCGTCCACCCCTCTCTTTTTTTTTAGCTTTGACATGGAAGTGAAATCATGTGATATCCATCCTTCTGTGTCTGGTTTATTTCACTTAGCATAATAACCCCTAGGTTCATCTATGTTGTCTCCAATGGCAAGAATTCCTTCTTTTAAAAAATGAATAATATGCCACTGTTTATATATGCCACATTTTCTTACCATTCATCTATCAACGGACACTCAGGTTATTTCTGTATCTTAGCTACACTGAATAATGCTATGACTATGGGAGTGCAGCTATCTGTTTGAGATAGTGATTTTATTTTCTTTTGATATATACCCAGTACTGGGATTGCTGGATCATATACTAGTTCTATTTTTAATTTTTGAGAAACTTCCATATAGTTTTCCATAATGGCTCTATCAGTTTACATTTTGACCAGCAATGCACCAGGGTTGCCTTTGATCCACATCCTCATCAATACTTGTTATCTTTTGACTTTTTGATAATAGCCATCTTAAAAGGTGTGAGGTGATATCTTATTGTGATTTTGATTTGTGTTTCCCTGATGATCAGTGATATTGAGCATCTTTTCATATATCTATTAGCCATTGCATATCTTCCTTGGAAAAATATCTGTTCAGGTCCTTTGTCATTTTATAATTGGGTTGTTTATTTATTTACTTTTGCTATTGAGTTGTAGGAGTTCCTTATACATTTTGGATATTAACTTCTTCTATTAAACTTTGAAATTACCTCTTCCAAGTACTTAAAATTTTTAGAGAATCTAAAGTCTATCAAAAGGGAATAGCTAAATAAATTACATATTGTTGTTAAGAAGAATGAGGCAGTGCTTTAGGACTTGACATTAAAATATATTCTTATGTTATTGTGTGTAAAATACTTTGAGTTAAAAAAAGTATTACACCATTTTTTGGCTACAAATACATATATTTGTGAACCTATAGAAAACAGTCTAAATAGGTATATGTCTCTCTGGGAAAAGCAAACATTTATTTTTTTATTATTATTTTAATGATGACAATAAGTATTTCTTAAACTATTTTTATGGTATAGGCACCAGAGAATCTCAGAAAATTTCTACTAACCTTCAAGGACAATCTAATTCCTTTACAATGTGGCCCGTTTGCAAACAAAAGCATAATGGGAAACTCCTCAGTTTGTTATGAGGTAATTTTCCTACCTACATTTGTTATTTCATTTTATTTCCTTATTTATAAATTATTTACTCATATTACCTGGGCATCTATTGGAACATTGAAAATTGATGAGAAAGAAACCAGTGCTGGTTTCTGTATCCTAGTCGGAGCCGATGATCAGTGTACAGCCTTGTGTGTGGCCTTGGAACTGGCTGGGGATGGCTGAGCAAGCTTAGCCTCTGGTTTGACAGTTGTTCGACTCTCCCACTGGACTAAGTTGAGAAATCATACAGCTTTGTTTACTGCCAGCAGCCATTCTGCTACCCCATGGGAACTAGCCTTCAGATGAAGCTGATGCTGAGGATACAGGACAGAAAGACAGAGAGAAACTGGGTGTGTGGTGATTTCATCCAGATGATGGAGAGACCAAACCAACCCTGAAACATCCCCTACTCTGTGTTTCCAGTCGTAGGATATAATAAACTGTCTTTATTATTTAAGCCATTTAGAGTTTGTTTTCCTGCTAGCTGTTACTGAAGGTGTTCTGTTAATAGATATATATTCTTTTCTTTAAAGATTTTTATTTTTAAGTAATCTCTCCACCTAATGTGGAGCTCCAACTCACAACCCCAAGATCAAGAGTCACATGTTCTACTGACTGAACCAGCCAGGTGCCCTGCTGTTAATATATTTTGGAAGTAAATCATCAATGTAGACAAAAAATTGTGCACAGTACTTTTCATCAGGGATGTTTTATGATAGTGAAAAATTATAAGTGATCAAGATCCTGGGTATTAGGGGCACCTGGGTGGTTCAGTGGGTTAAGCGTCTGCGTTTGGCTCACATCATGGTCCCAGTGTCCTGGGATTGAGGCCCGCATCAGACTCCATTCTCAGCAGGGAGTCTGCTTCTTCCTCTGCCTGCTGCTCCACCTGTTTGTACTGTCTCTGTCTGTCGGATAAGTAAATAAAATCTTTTTAAAAATGATACTGAATATTAGGGAAGCAAGTACATAGATGACGGCTTACTGACATGATATAATTATGTAGCTATTCAAATTTATGTTATCAGGTATTTTTTTAATTGACAATGCAGCTCCTATTTCATCTGCCTGGACTTGGTTAACTCTCTAGTGTTCCCTGTCTTCATTCCAGGGTCTCCTCTATTTGTTTTGCCTCCTGTGGTTTTCTTGGACTAGAATGCCCCTAATTCATCAAGCTTTTAGCTCCATTCCACTTCCCCTTTAAACTCCCACCCAGGTGCACTTCCTCCAGGAAACCTTCCCGTAAGCCTTCTTCCTTGCCCCCCAAGTTGGTACACCCACAATATCTGTGGTTATTATTTCTCTAACTGATCATGTTTTAGCTACCTGATTTTATTATGTCTTTCTTCACTATGAGACTGAGAACTGTTGGAAGATAAAGATCAACTGATTCTGATTTGGTTCTGTCTCCCTAATGCCCAATCAGAAGCCCAGCACTGTACCGGTGCTCTATAAATATTTGTAGACTGTGTGGGTGGATGGTTAGATGAATAAAGAATGAATCTTAATCGTGGATATATCAAGAATGTAGGATAGTTAACTTCTAAATTTTGTCATGATTTTCTGTATTTTTCACAGAAATCGAAAAAAATGTGTTAAAAAACAATAGACTATTTACACAGAATTTAAGACTAGATATTTTTAAAATATCACTCCCCTCTTAAGATCCTTTGTAAAAATTTAGTAGCCAAAATTCATTAATAAATATTTATCATTGAGGCAGCCAAAGGCAAACTTCATACTGTTATTCTCTCATGAAAAATTAAATTGACTTACTCTTTTTGATTAATTTTGAAAGCTTTGGTTTAAGGTTATGGAAGTCTGACAGAAAAATTGAAGCCATGATTGATTTACATGACACACTTTTAATGGAAAATGCTGTAAAACATTGCAAAAGCTCTGTGACATCTTTAAAGATGAACTCAGATGAGAAATGCTAGGTTTGCAGGGCAGGGAAAGGGCTCTATAAGTAACCTTCACCCTCCGACCCACTCTTCCGGAGGCCCCTGGTTGGGCAATGTGCTTTCACATTCCTGACTGGTGCCTCCAAGAATAGCAGCGAGACCAAGCAACCTCACTCCCTTATCTTATAAACAGTGTTAATATTAAGCTTTATAAAAAAAGACCTCAAACAGTAGAGAAGAGAAAATAAATTCTGAATCTGCATTTTACACATTAAAGGTACAAGGCTGGCAAAATTGCTTTTCTCTACCCCTGTTTTGAGGATAGATTGGATCAGTCATTTTTGCATGCCTACCACCAGAGAAGAGAAGACGTATAGTAGGCATTCCTAGAAATTGCCAAATAAATTAAATGTTAATGGTGGTCGCATCTATGTAGTGGAATTATCTATGAGTTTTATTTCCTTCTTTGTATTCTTTAGTCTTTTCCACATTTTCTCTAATCTTTTCAAATTTTCAAATGGTTGCATACTTGTGTTGTTATTTCCATAAATTCACAGTTAGTTGCAAGAGAGGGGGGAAAAACAGATATTCTGATATTGGGAGAGAACTTTTGGTTCTCTTTTGTAATTCAGCATGCCCTTATTTACTGTTGCTTTTGTACACCAAAATAGAAAAAGGGCTTCTTGGAGCACTAACTTTTCAGATGTGCAGCTTACCTGATGTTTTTCCTTCAGGTGTCAGAATTTTTACTCTAGTCTTTACCTCTATAAAATCTGAACTCACAAGAGAGTAATATTGAAGAGACCTAGTATTTGTTTAGTAACTAGGTGAGTTTGATACTTAGGTTAACTCCCCAAATTTTCCCACTAACCCTACATCGTTTGGTGGTGCCAGTGAGTGACTTGAGCATGGGAACCATCTTTGACTTCCCTGTAATTTCCGTCACTTCTAATGAATTTAAGTATAGGCAGTGTGCTTACTCTCCAAATTTAGCTTTAAGACAAATCCTTTCACTCCTTACAAGATTGCCATGCCTAGGCCTAGAAAGATAATCTGTGGCGACCATAGATACTAGACCATAGATACTATTATCCTCATTTTACAGATGAGAAAATTAAGTACACCACTCAAGGGTGTGGTTAGTGAGACACAGAGCTCAGAAGTGAACCCTTATTTTTCAAACCACAAATTCTCTCCTTTTTCCTACTGTACCATGCTGTCAGAACTTTACAAAACAATAACAAGATAGATTTAGAATGATAGGTTTAGAACTATAGAATGAAGGCGATATATAGCTTATTATCCAAACAACTGAAGCCAAAGGATAAGCAATTCTGGCATTAGTGGCTAAATTCTCCTCACTAGGAAATATAAAAGTCTCTTGGCCAACAGTGGCAGAAGAAAATATTTCTATTCTTTCCTGATTTGACATTTCTCTCAGATTGGTCATTCTGTCCTGTTTTTTACATTAGCTGATCTTCTCTAGTTCATGTTGTTTGTATCCAAAGGTTTTCGACTATCATGTTTACATTTTCATTTGCTCCCATGTATTTTTTATTTGTTCTTTAATTTCCTGGTTGACCCATTCATTCTTTCGTGGATTTTTTTTTTAAGATTTTGTTTATTTATTTATTTGACAGAGAGAGAGGTCACAAGTAGGCAGAGAGGCAGACAGAGAGAGGAGGAAGCAGGCTCCCCACTGAGCAGAGAGCCTGATGTGGGGCTTGATCCCAGGACCTTGAGATCATGACCTGAGCTGAAGACAGAAGCCTAACCCACTGAACCACCCAGGCACCCCTCTTTTCATGGATGTTCTTAACCTTCATGTATTTGAGGCCTTTCCAGATTTTTTCTTGTGATTGACTTCAACTTTCATAGCATTGTGTCTGAAAATATATATGGTATGATCTTAATCTTTTTGTACTTGTTGAGGCTTGCTTTGTGACCCAGTATGTCACAAATATTCTGGATCTATTCTAGAGAATGTTCCATGTGTACTCAAAAAGAATCTATATTCTGCTGTTTTAGGATGAAATGTTCTGAATATCTCAAGTCCATTTGGTACAGTCTGTCATTCAAAACCATTATTTCCTTATTGATTCTCTGCTTAGATGATCTGTTCATTGTTGTAATTGAGGTGTTACAGTCCCCTACTATTACTGTATTATCAGTGAGTATTTTATGTTTATTATTAATTGATTTATATATTTGGGTGCTTCCAATTTGGGGGCATAAATATTTACAATTGTTAGATCTTCTTGATGGACAGACCCCTTAATTATGATATAATGTCCTTCTTTTTTAAAAAGATTTTATTATTTATTTATGATGGAGAGAGATAGTGAAAGAGGGAACACAAGCATGGGAGAGCTAGAGAGGAAGAAGCAGGCTCCCCGCTGAGCAGGGAGCCTGATATAGGGCTCCATCCCAGGATGCTGGGATCATGACCTGAGCTGAAGGCAGATGCATAATGACTGAGTCACTCAGGTGCCCCAATATAATGCCCTTCTTAATCTCTTGTTATAGTCTTTGTTTTAAAATCTATTTTGTCTCATATAAGTATGCTACTCTGGCTTTCCTTTGACATCCATTAGCATGACAGATGGTTCTCCGTTCCCTCACTTTTCATCTGCAGGTGTCTTTAGGTCTAAAATATGTCTCTTATAGGCAGCGTATAGATAGATCTTGGTTGTTTATCCATTCTGATACCCTATGTATTTTGAGTGGAGCATTTAGTCCATTTACATTCAGAGTAATTATTGAATGATATGAATTAAGTGCCATTATGTTACCTATAGATTTGGTGTTTTGGGTGATATTCTCTCGTCCTTTCTAGTATTTGTTGCTTTTGGTCTTTTTTCTCCACTCAGAGAGCCCCTTAAATTTTCTTTCAGTTCTGGCTTAGTGATCACAAACTCCTTTAGTTTTTGTTTGTCTGGGAAACTCTTTATCTTTTTTCCTATTCTGAATGACAGCTTTGCGGGATAAAGAATTCTTGCCTGCATTTTTTTCCTATTTAGCACATTGAATATATCCTGCCACTGTCTTCTTGCCTGCCAAGTTTCTGTGGACAGATCTGCTAAGAACCTGATCTGTCTTCCATTGTAGATTAAGGGCTCCCCCCCACACTACTTTCAGGATTTCCATGTCTGTGTATTTTGTGAATTTTACTATGTTATGTCTTGGCGTGTGACAGGTTTTGTTGAATTTAATGGGGGTTTTCTTTGCTTCTTGGATTTTAATGTCTGTGTCCCTCCCCAGATCAGGGAAATTTTCAGCTATAATTTGTTTGAATAAACCTTCTACCCCTTTTCTTTCTTTTTATCCTCTGAAACTCCTATGATATGAATGTTGTTATGTTATAATAAGTCACTGAGTTCCCTAAGTCTACCTTTGTGATCCATTACTTTTCTTTCCCCCTTCTTTTCAGCTTCATTATTTTCCACAATTTTATTCTCTGTATCACTGTATCACTCCTCTGCTTCTTCCATCCTTGTTTTTATGGCATCCATTTGGGTTTACGTCTCAGTTATAGCATTTTTAATTTTGGCATGACTAGATTTTCATTCTTTTATCTCTGTAGTAAAGAATTCTCTAGTGTCTTCTATGCTTTTTGCAAGCCCAGCTAGTATTCTTATAATCACTGCTTTAAATTTTATTTCAGACATCCTACTTATATCTATATTGATTAAATCCCTGGCGATGAGAAAAAATAATACCAAAAAATTAAAGAACAAAAGTAAAAGGAAAGCCAGATCCTATTTACCCTAGAGGTGAAGCTTTGCATCACTCTATGATCATTAGACTTGATGCACACAAGTTGTCTGTGCTGGTCTTCTGGGGAGGGGCCTATTGTGATGATTCTCAGGCGGACTTGCCCTAGTGGAAAGATGCCTCCAGAGTGCAGGAGGGCGGGGCTTAGTGTAAGCGGTCACAGCCTCCACTGGGTGCCACTGTTTTGCTCCCTCCAGGCTTTCAGTGCTGAAGGTCATGATGAATATGGCAATGCTTTGCTTTCTAGCCCCAGATTTGAAAGTTTGGGCCCCCGACCTTTCCTTGAGCCCTCACAGAAGAGCAGTCAATCACCCCTCATGTATCCCCAGTTTCTGTCAGAGCCCAGCAGTCACCCTGCCTGTGTCTGAGTTTTGTTTGTTTGTTTGTTTTTAAACTTTGGGCCCATGATTGAGTTTCAAAACCACAAATTTTAAAGACTCCTGTGGCTGGGACCTAACTTGTTTGGGGTGTGTGTGGGGGGGGTGGAGTGGTTCTTGCTGCTCTTTTGCCCTTTGCTGGTCAGTCCTAGGGAAGCAGTGGCACAACCAAACAGTGGTAGTGCAACCGGGCAGCAGTTCACAGTTTGTGGCAAAACAGCAGAAAGCTGGTACCAAGATTCACTGCCTTAAGCCAGCTTCCCCACTCCTATATGCCTGGGAACCATGCCATACTGAGGCAACACCTATTCTTCTTGTGACAAGGGTTCCTCAGACTAGGCTATCCCTCCTGGGACTCCTCCCTCCTTCATCACCTGAGCACCTTTAAGCCAGCACATCTGCCATGGTAGTGGACTTCTAAAAGTTCAGATTTTGTGCTCTGCTGCTTATAATACTTTGCGATAGTGTCCATAAGATGGGCTTCCCCCGCACTGGGTACCAACAGCTACATTCCCCCAAGTCAACTCTCCACACCTCCTACCTTCCAAAAGATGGTCACTTTTCTACTTGTAGACTTGTGGTTTTTGTCCTCTCAGACTTCAGACTGATTTCTTGGGAGCTCAGAATGATTCGATAACTATCTAGCAGTGTTTGACAGACAAGACAAGCTTAAGGTCCCCCTACTCCTCTGCCATCTTCTCTCCTTATTTATTTATGTTTTACAACTCCAGAATAAAGAAGAAAATAAAAAATTGACATCTGAATTTAATTTAAATTGTTAGAAAGAACGTTCTTTGTTTTTATTTATTTTGTTTAAATTATGGATTTTATACCTTTTCCTTGTGGACAAAAGAAAAGGATTTTCCTGGGCACCTGGGTGGCTCAGTGGGTTAAGCCGCTGCCTTCGGCTCAGGTCATGATCCCAGGGCCCTGGGATCAAGTCCCGCATCGGGCTCTCTGCGCAGCAGGGAGCCTGCTTCCCTCTCTTTCTCTCTGCCTGCCTCTCTGTCTACTTGTAATCTCTGTCTGTCAAATAAACAAATAAAATCTAAAAAAAAAAAAAAAGAAAGAAAAGGATTTTCCTACACATAGAGAATTCAAAATTTAAGTAAAAAAAAAAAAAAGGTAAAGCCACATTTTACTTTGATGACAGTTCATTTTGAAGATCACATTTTTGCTTTTCTTTGGCCTTGGGGGAATCTTGTAAAAAAGACTCAAGGAGAAAAAGAAGTTTGTCAATAAAACTGAAGTAGTGACCATCTTATATTCAATATAAATAAAGTAGGTTTTGTTTTTCTGTATAGCTTTAATCTGTTCTTACTAAAGCAGGCTAATATACCTAATATGTAACCAAGTATGCTATAAATCTAGCTTGTTAACAGATGTTTGAATCATATTATCTCTCTGGAAGCAGTGTTTGTTTGCTTTGTGTAGGGGTCATTTATTATTTTATTTATGTGTGTGTGTATGTGTGTTTAAAGACTCAATGAAGTATAATTTATATGCCGCAAACTCTTTTAAGTGTACAATTCGGTGCTTTTTAGTAAATTGACAGAATTGTGCAACTATCATCATAATCCAGTCTTAAAACATTTTCATTGCCTGAAAAGGATCTTTCATTTGTACTTTGTTCCTACTGTCAGCAGCAAACTTTAAGGAGAAAAAATTTTCTTAAAAATGATCTAACTTCTCGGTTATCTACTCTTTAGACAGGCCAGCAGGCCAAAGGACTAGAATGAACAAGTCAAAACCAAAATATACATCAAACTAAACAAGCTTATGAAGTTCAATGCCACTCCAGATTTATGTTTTGTTCTGTTTTTTTTGTATTACATAAAGCTGGCACTGTTTAAGTCTCAAGTATGTCAGAAGGAAGATCTAAGAGGTGGAGCCAGCAAGTTATTTAGGCAGATTTTGGTTATCTCTAATTTAAACTCAATAAAAATGCATTTAAAGTATTTCTTTGAACATAACTGAAATGTATAGAGTTTTTAAAAACATAAATTCACTTTTAAATTGTCTTTCAAACTCATCAATTTAAACAAAATTAGTTATTTTGAGTAAGCACTTTCCCCCATGCCTTTCCAGTTTTCACAAATAATGTGCAATTATTTCAGTTAAAATTTTAATTTTGAAGCAAAAGGATCTCAATATAAGTCATTGAGAACAAAGGTCAGTGTCTCTGCAGTGATTGATTGTACACAATTTGAACACCATAGGTAGTTAAAAGGTGGCCTTTTGAAAGGATACAGATCCATTCAGTAAAGATATATACCTTATCAACCTTGTTGCCCTTGCAGAAGGGGTTACTGCTTAGCAGACACATGGATTTCTAAGTTATTCATTAACTATCTAGAAAAAAAGGAATGAAAACATAGGGAGTGGGTTATGATCCCCAAATTGGGAACTACCTCATATCTCTCCTACATGTTCACAGATGCTTTATTTTTTTTTTTTTAAGATTTTGTTTATTTATTTATTTGAGAGAGACAGAGATCACAAGTAAGCAGAGAGGCAGGCAGAGGGGGAGAGGAAAACAGGCTTCCCACTTAGCAGAGAGCCTGATGCAGGACTCGATCTCAGGCCCCTGAAATCATGACCTGAGCCGAGGGCAGAGGCTTAACCAACTGAGCCACCGAGGCACCCCTCATAGCTGCTTTAAATGATTTCACTGGATAGTAAAATCTCTCTTTCATGGAGATAAAGATATTACATACAGGTACTAATAAATACATAACACATAATAAAGAACCTATGTTATAGAGAGGCCATACAATGATAGAATTAAAAGTATTTTGTAGTTGGGAGGAAGAAAACTGAACTTTGTTGTAGACTAGAGAGGTTGAGCAAAAGCACCAAATCCTTCTTTAATTAATCAGGAAGTTTTCAGGAAGAAAACAAAGTTCAGACAAAGTTTGTTATTAGTATGTGATTGATTTATTACAAAATTGGGTATGAAATGACAAAAGACAGAGTTCTGGTGATATTAAAAAAATGGGTTTTGTTATCAATTCAATGGTAGGAGACCTATAAAAATAGGACCAATTTCAATTCAATTTCTTTCTATTTAAGTTCACAAATACTTATTGAAAACTTATTATGTGAAAGCCATTGCGCTAGAGCCAAAGGCAATGTACCAGGCCTTATAGGTAAATGCAACAGAAGAATTTCTGCTCAGTTAGAGCTCAAGAAAATACCATTGTGGCCTAGAGCCCACCAATCATAGTATTGTCTGCATATTTTTGGGGTCCAATCTTAAAACTGTAAGGATTATTCATTTTCTCACTAGGCTGAATAATCAAGGTTTCAGATAGAGTGTCTCCTCTAGGCAATGCTAAAAATAACTAGGTAGCTCTAAATTTTTCTTCACAACCTTGAAGCTCTGCAAGATAAAATTTCCACAATTTTCAAACTATGCTACATTTGATAAGGCAAGTCACCAAATCCTATCCTATCTAAGTCACCAAATCCAAATTTGAAATAATAGATAGTCAAGAATTCCTAAGATCCCCAAAGATTTCTTTACCATATGAATGGAAGTTGCAAGACAACGTTGGTATTATATGGAAGTTCCAAGGTCCTAACTGGAGAAAGGGAAGACACTGGGGTAAAGAGGAGCACTGCAGGAGAGCTGACTCTCAAGGTGGATTTAACCAGAAATTGTTTCTTTGCCAAGCTGCTGATAATTTCTTCCACATTGCTGACATTTTTCAGGTCACTGTTTTATCCAGGAAAATCTGTTTACTAGTGAATTAATTGGCTGACTAAGTATCATCTTTTTAAAATACAAGCAATGTTCAAGAGAATAAGAATGCCAATAATTATTTATAAGCCAATGAGAATTAGCTTAAAAATGTTTATTGCAACTGTTTTCCTCTTAATAACTTAAAGCAACTATACTGTCAAAATAGTAGTTTTAGAATAGTTATGAAACAATGAACATATATATATGTTTATATACATGTATGTATATATGTTCATATATATGTATATATATATTGTTCATAACTTTAAAATTTTTAAAAGGAATTGTCACATGCATTAGCTAGTTTGATGCTCATAAATGTCATGTGATAAAAGACACTGTTGGTTGACTATTAGCAGTTGCCTGAATGTAAAATCTTGATTTGGGGTATGCCTCACACTTCATTGTAACTCAGGTATTTGGCAAGAAAAGTCTACACCAATCATGTTTATCACCTGCCTTACCAGTGATTAGGGGTGAGCGTGTAATTCATACCTGGCCAATGAGATATGGGAGATGTCTATTGAAAGGCTTCCAGAAAGATTACTTTGATCTAAAGGGAAAAAAAGATAAAGGATGCACAGAAAAAAATAAGCCTGCTTTCTTTCATCACATATGGACTCATATAACAATCGATATATATTGATTTGCATGTGAGACAACACTTTAGAAGAGGAAAACGGAACTGAAGAAGACATCTCACAAGCAGGAGGTTGCTAAGTCACCCTGCTGAAAATGGCTGACAGAACTTTGGAAAGTTCTAGAGTTCTTAGTCATGTTATTTAGCTGCCAATTTATATTTTATTTACTTAAAGATTTTATTTATTTATTTGACATAGTAAGGGAGAGTAAGAAAGAAAGAGCACAAGCAGGGGGAGCGACAGGCAGAGGGAGAGGAAGAAGCAGGCTCCCCACTGAGCAAGGAGCCTTATGTGGGGTTCAGTCCCAGGACCAGGGGATCATGGCCTGAGTGAAGGCAGACACATAACTGACTGAGCTACCCAGGTGTCCCTTAGCTGCCAATTTAAATATATCAGTAGCTTCACATCCTTAGGATTTGGGTTATATGAATGACTATCTAAGCTTATTGTTTAAAGTGATTGAGTTGGAGTTTTTGGTTCCTGCTAACTGAAATCACAACGATACATGTGAATTGGTTAGGTCCTTGATTTAGAGATATGATAACTGAGGTTCAAAAATTTAAGGAACTTGACCAAGAACTATAGAGTAAGTTATAGATATGCACCATAGCTGCAATTTCACAATCTAAGGATCATATGCCTTCCATTTAATGCTGTGACAATTTTGTTGAGTAGAAATAGTAAATAATTTGGGGGTATTGGATACTTTGGGAAACTAAATAGATTTATTCTTCTATCCTCTCCAAAATAGGAATGTTGTGGTAGAGGACTTAGAGCATTAAAAAGAATACTGAGAAATTGGAGCTCCAAAAAGGGAGAGCAAGGTATCATCCTCTTGTTTTGCCCATTTTGAAATTTTGTCTAAAGCAGGCCTGAAACTCATGAGAAAGTTGAAACTCTCTTCCTCCTCTTTCTTCCCATTTCACACGTACTTCTATTCCCAGGGCCCCAAATATTGGTGAGCAGTGTTGGTAATTCAGCTATACTCTGTTTAATAGAGCCATATTCAGCCAGGTGACTTAGGTGGAATCTCATGATGACAAGGAAAAGAATCCACTTAAATTAAAATAAAATTACAGATTTATTAAAGAACAAATTGGGGAATCTCATGGAATGGAAAGGTGGAGAGTACTGCTTGACTGAATAAGTTAGAGGAGTTAGATAGTAGATGGATAGATAGATATCAGGAACTTACATGTGCTATGGCATAGGAGTCTCTGTCACACCATTGGTTTCTATAATTTCTCTCTCTTTCTGTGTAGACCAGCTTTTCTCTACTCATTCACAAGGCCAGAAGATGCATTGTCCCATCCTTGTCAACCCAGCAATGCTGGTTTAAGATGACTTTCCAGGTAAATGCTCTGTTATAATGGACCCATTCTGCCATGTCTCAACCCTTAATCCTGAATTCCTCTGAGAGAAGATAGATCAGCCAAGCTGAGCCTCTGGATTGGTTTTGCTCTAACTAGACATCTATACCTTTGTTCAACCAACTATTGCCATAGGGTGATGGATGGCCATTTGAAACGTCATCACCTGTATGGTAATGGACACTTCTCAGAGAACAAGCTATGGCAAATTAAATCTGACCAGTATTTAAAACTTCATTTTATTGGGTTTCTTAATGATTTCAAAGTTTATAATTGCCAATTTGTAAATTAAAACAAACATAATGTGGTCATGAATAGGAAATTCCCTTCTACCGATAAAGGGGGAAAAAATTACCTGATATCCCCAATGAAGATGATTACTTAATGTGGATAATGACAAATAAGTGACAAAAACCTCAGAAGTATATCTCAGCATTTTTCAAGAGGCAGTTATTTGTGTAATTTATAATTACCCATTACATTTAGTTTATACATTACAAACACAAAATATTTTTAGTGTGTAAGTATTCAAGGAGAATTAAAATGAATATATTTTATATGGAAAGTCCATTCAAAACTAAATTCTTACATGGATTATTTGATCACATTGGAGTAACTCAGCAGTGTGCCTTTAGAACTATAGATCTATAGATATAATGTTAAATTTCAGATAAACATGTGATATACAATCCTATAATGACATCAGAAAAAATAATATATATTTTAAAGTGGTGAAAATGAGTAATGTGAAAGCTAGATCACACTACAAATAATACCAAGCATACAAAATATATAATTTAAGTCAAATCAAAAATGCCCATATGTGAAATAAATTGAAATTAAATGTTAATGAAAGTTAGGGAAGTACAGGTATAAAAACTGTTAAGAATTGTATAGGCTATAAATTTTAACCATTAGATTTTTTTAAGCTGAAATTCCTGTTCTATATGTGCCAACCCCAGTATGAATTTTGTTTATCAAAAGTGTTTTTCAAGCATCACAAATTTTAGGTGCACAATGACTCAAATCATAAATTCTGACATGATATGTGAATTTATGAAAATATATATTATATGTATGTAGTTATATATGTGAAACTATATTAGGGAAAACCTAGCTAACATGAAATTCATTTTATAAATTGAAGTAGGCAATAATATAGTTCTTTATGAGATTTACAGGGAATTTGAAAAGAAATGCTATGTCGAGTAGATCTTTTTAAAAAGTAATGACTTAAGATTTCAGAGTGAGATGACAGGAAATGTCAGAATTAAATCATACAGATTCATGTGTTGTACATAGAGGGGTTAGCTAGAATGGGAGCTCTTTCAGCCTAAAAATGAAAGCAAAATCATACCATCCATTTAGAGAAATCAGAACCACACAAACATTTACCCAGTACTGCAACAACAAATTCTCCACCTTTTTTTTTCCCCCCATGTGAGGGCAGTTTCATTCCTTTGTTAATTTCCATTTTCACTAAATCTCTGCCTTCCCTGAGTTGAGTGAATATGCCCAAGTACTATGCGAAAGAAACTGTTCATGTTTTGGTTTAATTGGGATCTCGAAATAGAGAAGAGCCCAAGGGATTCCTGACTGAGTATTGCAGACATAAAGCATGTGGAGTGTTCTGATCAGACTTTGGATAAGAATGTGAATTATGTTTATTCAAATGCTTTTAAATCTCCAAAATCTTCAGGCTAAATTTGCTGTGACTTTGACTCCAGAATGACATGTTATATTATCACCAGGGCTGAGTCTGCTGTGTTCATATCAGGTACTTCCCCTGGAAGCCTGAGCCCTCACAGAACCTCCACCCGGGAGCCAGACCCCAGTGGTTCCTGGGACATCACAGTCCAGACAGAATGTTCTATGACTCCAAACAGCCACTGGTATTTTGCATGTGGACATCAGGATGATGTGGTTTGGGAATATGGGTGAGGTTTGGTGGGATGGAGTCCGGAGACCTCAACCAAGAAAGAATTCTTGAGACATCTTCGGTGCAAAATGGTGGTTTGTTAAATTACGGGGACAGGACTCGTGGGCAGGAAGAGGTGCTGACCCAGGGTTGTGAGGAGTGGCTGATTATATACTGTGGGTTTGGGGGAGGTAAGGAAAAAGGGAAGTTTTGAAAGATCTTTCATGTAAAAAAAAAAAAAAAAAAGAAAGATCTTTCATGTATTAAAGAAGATACACAGGATACTGGAGGCTTTGCTATTTGTCAGATTAAGGTTGTTCTTCCTTCTAATAAGGCATTAACAGTAAGGTAGTTGGGAGCTTTCTGGAAGAATGTTACATTCCTCCTGTCACACATCCTTATCAATGGGTTTAAAAGAAATTCAGTTTTATTTACATTTCCTTCTGCCTCCGACCCTCTCAATCTTATGGGGGCAGGGTGATGTTAGGGCTTCAGGAAACTGGGTTATGGGTCTCTGGAAGTTAGGTTATTGATAAGAAAGCTTCTTCCTTGTAAATCACTAGGACATTAGTAAACTGAGGGAGACTCAAGTCTTTCTGGATTGTGATCCCTACAAGTTAACTGTTTTTCCTTTAGGTCAGCCAGGAGTACCTGAGGAATGTCAGAGATACCCCATGGTGGGGGTGGGGAGGTGTGGTGTGGTGTCAACTTCTGCTTTGTCCTCAGCTTGTCTTCTGCTCCCTCATCAAGGACACTAAAGGCAAACCAGCAGGGACCCCAAAAGGACCCTGCCAGGAGGCCTCAGCCATTTCCGGCACCCTCAAGGCCGCTTAATTCTGTCTCTCATGCTTATAATTTTAAGACAATAAACCATACACAAACTCTTCTAGTCACCGAGTCCTTCAGTATTTGATCTGTGCTTCCTTTCCTTTGTCTTGTTTTCCTACTCAGCCTACTTTTTCTCCAGTCAGTTTCTTCCTTTTGTCCTTTGAATCTTGGAATTCAGTTGCAAATCATCTTTCCTACCTGACTGGCTTCCCTACATTCACTCCACTGTGGTGTCTCCTCCCCTCATGTTTATTTCTTTGTTGGTAATAATCGGCTTATTGAGGTAAAATTTGCATTTTACAGAAGCCCCAGATTTTAAATTTATAGTACATGAGCTATAGATATCTTGATCACCTCCCCAATCAAAATATAGAAATTTTCATCATTCCAGAGAGTTCTCAGAAGCACCTTTCCAGGCAATTGCTTATACTTCCTGCTAAGCAAGCATTTTCAGGTTTCGATCACCATAGATTAGTTTTTTCTGATCCCATACTTCATATAAAAGCAAACATATAGTATGAATTTTGTCTGACTTCTTTAGCTTAGCTTGTTTTTGAGATTGTCCATGTTGTTTGTATCAATAGTTCATTCTTTTTAGTGTTAAATAGCATTCTGTTGTATGGCTTTACCACCAAACGTGGGTTTTTTGAAGTTTTTTTGTTTTTTGTTTTTTTTTTTTTTTTGCTTTTAGGATTAAATCTATTGGGAACATTATGTACAATTTTTTGTGTGTGTGGATTTGTTTTCGATTCTCTTGAGTCTTAGGATTGGGTTGCTGATACCTAAGGTATCTGGTTCTTATAATAAATTAATCATGACCCTCAGGTTTTATAAATCAGTCTAGTGAGTTTACTTAAGGTTAAGTTCACCTGTGAGAACTGGCTCCCCTCTGAACATGGGAGCTACTGAAACTGAAGAGCAATCCTAAGTGGTGAAGAATGGATCATGAAAACTCCCATGAAGAACCATTTCTGGATACCAGCTGACATTCATTCCATGTTTCTCTTCTGCCCTTTCTATGGATCATGTGTATTTTCCTTTGACATGCTATACATTTAAAATGTTCTGCCTGCCCTGTGTCATACTTTTACTCAGATTCCACCATCTATTGTGTCACTGTTGGAAGGAAGCTTTTCTTCTTCCAACTTGAGTTCAGTGACTGGGGGCCTGCAAATTAATCTGACAACAGATTAACAGGAGACAAAACAGGGTATCTGATGTGTGTCCTGCGTGCATGAGGAGTGCTTAGCAATGAGGATTTCACTCAACAGTCAGAAAAAAAAGGTTTACATTCCAAACTTGACAAAGTGGGGGTGGATATGAGGGAGATATTTAAGGTTTCGGTGAAAAGGTATGGAAGGTTCTGTTGGGCTTTTTGATCCTAATGGTAATGGGCGGTCTGTCTCCTTGCCAACTGAATTCACAGGAAGCTCTGTCAGAGTGGGGGTTATAGGCAGCTTTATTTTCTTTGTTTTCTGTTTTAGTCAGATAAGAGAAGATCAGATAAGACTCCTTTCTGCATCTTTTTAGTATAAATGCTTTCACTTAAAAGTAATCTTTATGTCAACTCTGGGGGTCCAAGTGTGTCTCCATATTTCCCCTATCTAAAATTTTACTGTAAGTTTGACAGAAAAAGAAGTTGAGTTGATTGCTGTGGAGAGAGATGCAGGTTACAGGTTGTGAGGTAGGAGGTCTGCAAAGGGAGAGGAAAACAACATTAATGCTTGGCAGACAATAAACTTGGTTTTTATGTCCAGAGGGCAGCTAGTCAAAATTTCTAGACATTGGGACTGAAGCATCTTTAGTGAGAGTAGCTGTGGTAATGTCACAATAATGGTCATTTCCTGGAGCAGAGATTAGAAGATGCAAGCGTTGGGTGAGCTTTCTGTGAGCACACTGTTGTGATGATAAAACCTTTGAAATTATGTCAAGTCATCCAACTTCAGTTTAACAGGATTCAGGAAAAAGGCCACCGTGGTTCTCAGAGATGCCAAGTCACGAGAGTGAGAAAAAAAATCAGAAGCATTAATTACTGACAAAATGTGCAAGATGACAGAATCCAGTTTCCAAAGAGGTGAAAAATAGCTCAAAGACAATGAACAAGACTAGAATCTGACAACTCTTAAGAATGGGTTATAGTTTTTCATTGGAACACAAATTTCTCTCTACAATCACCACCATGTTGGTCAAAGATAAAGTAAAATAATTCTTGTTTACAAAATAATTTAGTCTCATTAAATTTGGCCTGGGGGGTGCCTGGGTGGCTCACTCATTAAGTGGCTGCCTTCTGCTCAGATCATGATCCCAGCGTCCTGGGATCCAGCCCCATGGAGGGCTCCCTGTTCCATTGGGAAGCCTGCTTCTCCCTCTCCCACTCTTTCTGCTATGTTCCCTCTCTCGCGGTCTCTCTTTATCAAATAAATAAAATAAAATCTTTTTTAAAAAGATTTTTTTTTAATTTATTTGACATAAAGAGAGAGAGAGAGACGGTGAGAGAGGGAACACAAGCAGAGGAGTGGGAGAGGGAGAAGTAGACTCCCCACTGAGCAGGGATCTGGATGCTGGACTGGATCCCAGGATCCTGGGATCACGACCTGAGCCAAAGGCAGATGCCCAAAGACAGACACCCAGGTACCCAAATAAAATCTTAAAAAAAAACACAAAAATTGGTCTGAACATTTACATGTGTGCAGCAGGAATGATAATTGACCACATGGGCCTTTTAAAGTTTGTTTTGGGGAAATTTTATAAGGAATTTCAGATTGGACTTTTTAAAAGTCTCAAGACTAATATGTCAAACTAAGAACTTGCCATCAGATTTCACCTGCAGTACCTACAGATTTGGGTGAATTCTTTCTTTCTCAGGGTACCCAAAATAGCTTAAGTTTCCTGGGCCTGCCAGGAACTGACCCCCCCTTACTCATTTATAATTCTGGGAAATTTGTAAATAAAGTAACAGATTGATTTTTCCAAGAGAGCTTTGTAAACATTGGTTCCTTAAAGCCAAACTTTGTTCCTTAAAACTGTCTGCTCATATTTGATTTATGCACATCATTCTCAAATATGACATTCTAGTCAAACTATGGTAATACAACCAATTTTTCCAACTACGCTCTATTAAAGGGAGAATAGATTCTTATTGAACTTATGCAAATAACTATATGGCCATGAAATAAAATATGTTCAGTAAGAGTTTCTGAATTCTGGAAGAATAAGGTGTGGAGAAATACATAAACTTTTTTTTTAACTAAAGAAAATCTACTAATCTGCTAAATTGTTGGAAGTTATAGATAACTTAGGAGAAAAGAGAAAGGGATTCCTTTAATCCAAAAAATAGAACAGTGGAGAAATAACAATGTTCCAAGCAAAAGACCATAAAAATTATAATCATTCTTTATCAGTTCGTTCAGTCCCATGTAATTAATTCTTGTTCTGCTTTTTTGGATTAGCAGTTTTATGAATCCATGAGCTTCACCACTAGTGTTCTGGAAATTCTTACTCAGTCCCATGGTATGATCTTAAAGTTATTTAAGCAATGCCATCAAAACCTTATACCACAGAGTACCTATCATAATCTTTTCCATGGATCTCTGAGACAGTCTCTTGTGGACAGAGTATTCCGGTGTGTTGCTGATTGCAAGAGCTTTCAAGAAAGCACTAGAGTAAAACAATAACGATTTATGAACAGCAAAAGATTTAAAATTGCTTCCGTTAACAATTTGATGAGAATTCATTATTATAAAGATAATGCAATTGACAAAGGAATGTTGTTGTTTCCTAGCATACAACATTTTAAGGTAATAACTGGAATTATGATTAAAAACATAATATCAAGATATCATGGGCAGCTGACCAATTTCTATGAATTTTATATAGTTTTAAAATATATTAACGACATATACCCATACCAATACAGTCCAAGGAAGGTTAAGTACCTCTCCTATTTGGTAATGCTTTTATGCAATTAAACATAAAAAATAAGCCTGTATTTTTTCCTCAAAGATTTCATCTATTTGAGAGAGAGAGAGAGAGCACAAGTAGGGGGAACGGCAGAGGGAGAGGGAGAAGAAGGCTCCCCACTCTGTGGAGAGTTTGACAGGGGGCTCAAGCCCAGGACTCTGAGATCAAGACCTGAGCCAAAGCAGACCCTTAACTAACTGAGCCACCCATGTGCCCCTAAAATAAACCTATTTTTAAAAATATCTCTTTTTACAAAGTGAAAGAACAAGTCCTTTGAGATAGTCGAGGGACTCTATGGGAAATCTAAAGGACAGTTAAAGATCAGGATTTTATTTAGGATTTGATTTGGGGAATATAAAATAGCAAAAGTTGCCAAAAATGACAGAAAGTTTGAATTAAATAGGATCAGAGACCACTGTGTATTCACCACTTAGTATTCAACCAAACTGACGATAAAAGACTTTAAATTTAAGAGGTAACATGACTGTAAAAATCAAAAACAAAACAAAACCTAGCTTGTTTTATACTGAGAAGATTTGGTTCTCTCAAATAATTGAAGGGGTTCAGAACAGCCCTCTCAGAATGTCCCACTTAGGCATGTGGATTATTTTGAGCTGAAGGCACTTGAGACCTGAGGGCTCAAGAGAAACTTTTGTCTCTACCTTAACCACACAGAAGAATCTAAATTGCGAGTCTTTCCCAGATTAAGGGTTTTACCAGAGATAAATTTTATGTGAGTGACCCATCTGTATGGTAGGGCAAACATCTAATTACCAAACATCTGCTCATCTATCTTACCACCATATGAAATATATTTCTTTCCTCTGAAATCCCAGACCCTTACCCCATTCTCCTTAGTTCAGGATGACACTTCTACTTCATTTTGCCTGACTGTCTTTGAAATTCCCATGTCTGTGAGGATTCCCTGTACATAAACTATAAAATTTGATTTTCTCCTGTGGATCTGTTTCCTGTCAATTTGATTCTTAGTCCAGTTAGAAGGACCTTTGAGGGGACAGGAATACTTACTCCCTGACATAATCAAGGACATTGTAATGACAACATAAAGCACAATATAAAGATACAGATTCTTTGTTTCCTCCTGTTGGGCAGAAGGTCCTTCCAGGTATATTTAAGCTCATTTTTTTTTTTTAAGATTTTATTTATTTATTTGTCAGAGAGAGAGAGAGAGAGAGAGAACACAAGCAGGCAGAGCGGCAGGCAAAGGCAGAGAGAGAAGCAGCCTTCCCACTGAGCAAGGAGCCTGAAGCGGGACTCGATCCCAGGACCCTGGGATCATGACCCGAGCCAAAGGCAGCGGCTTAACCAACTGAGCCACCCAGGCATTTAAGAACTTATAATAAATCCATTCAATCTCAGCCAGCTTGACCCCATTGACCCCATGAGATAACATTCTCTCCCTCTCCTTTTTCTTTCTTTCTTCTCCATAAACCCTTTACAACCATCTAGATCCCATCAGGTTTTTGCCCCTAAGTGCCCTCATTCTCATTCTGAAACAACCCTAAACACCATCTAAGCAACTACCTTAGGACGATGTTACTCTCTTTTTTACCTTAACAAAAACACATTCCTATATCCCTTAAATATCTTTATGCAGCAATATTATCATTCACCCTTATTATTTCTGGTAGTTACATCCTTAAAGTTAGTTTTCCAAAATGCAAATGCAGTCATATAACTACCTAACATTCAACCATTGCAGTATATCACCTAGTGGATAAAGTTCAAATTCCCATCCAGGGAAGGTACTCCTGGACAAAGATTCTGGCTAACTTTCTAGTGTTGTCCAATAACATATCCCCCTCGTGCCCCCTGCTCTATTAGCCATAGTATGGGCTATGCATTGAATGGACTGTGCCTTTTCACACCTCCAAGTCCTACACATGGTCATTCTACTCCCTTGCATTCCCCTTCCACCTCTCACCACAGGCATGCTTCTATCCCTTCTTTAGGGGCCGGCTTAGTTTTTTCCTCCACTGTGAATATTTCCAAGATTCCTTTATTCATACTGGGCATTTCTTTCCCATGGCGCCCATTACAGCTAGAACCCACCTTTCTTCTGGTAACTTTCACGTGCTATCATTTTGTCAAGCTTCACATTTTGCCTCATTTTGACAAAAATTTCTGAGGACAGGAATCTGATTTTTTCTTCTCTATATCCCCAATCACCTGTCAAAGTGGCTTGCAGAAAAAGTTGTTTCTCAATAAGCAGTTGTTGAGTGAATGAGGGCATAAATGAATGAATGAAGTTCCCCAACAGTATTTTAGCCCATGCCATTGGGAAAAGAAATTCTGGTAACAGAGGCCATCCTAAGGGAAAGAGGTATGTGTAGTGGGGGGAGGACTTGCTTGAACACAAATCCAGGAGGTTTATATAAGATAGGGCTTTCAAGTACTCTTTATTTTTATTTTGAGCCTGATGATAACCAGTGACAAGAGCAGAACAGATATTAGTTTCATGTGTTATTTGATAGATGAAGAAATAGGGATAGAAGGTTTAAGGGTCACAAAGCTGGGTAGTCACAAAGATGGAACTAGAATAGTAGTGACTAGAAATAACAACACCTACTCTGCCTTTTCCTGATTTTCTTTCTTTCTTTTTTTTTAAGATTTTATTTATTTATTTGATAGACAGAGATCACAAGTAGGCAGAGAGGGAGGCAGAGAGAGAGAGAGAGAGAAGCAGGTTCTACTCTGAGAAGAAAGCCTGATGTGGGGCTCGATTCCACGACCCTGAGATCATGACCTGAGCTGAAGGCAGAGGCTTAACCCACTGAGCCTCCGACGCACCCCTCCTGATTTTCATTACTTTCTTTTTAAGCCTTGTATATTTGAAGCACACACACACACACACACACACACAGTGTACTAAGTCATAAAACTATAAGACACAGAGCTAGAAAGAACCTTAGATTCATGTAATCTGCCTCCTTATAATGAGACTGATCATTTATTTTCCTACCATTAAACAAACACCATCTACATCATCTCATTTAATCTGAGAAATTGGTTTCTTTGTCAACAATGTTAATTCTTCATGGTTGCAAACAAGTACCTTTTTGTCTCACTGAAGCCAAAGGGGCAAGTAAAATGTACTTCTTATGGCTCTAAATTCCTTACAATATGGTATCCTCCTCACTTGAATTGGGGTGTTTGGAAGGATTCTCTCTCTCTCTCTAAAACCTCTCTTATCACCACAAGAGAGCTCCCATCCTCCTAAAATTAAAGTTCCAAAGGGTAAATGTATGTTACTAAAAGGCCAACATAAAAGGCCATACCTTGATCAAGTTACAAAGTTCATTAACACCCTTGACAAGGTTAGATGATTGTAAAGGATTGTTAATTGATAAGTAATCAGCAACAACATGGATTTACTTTGTGTGTTTTATTTCTCTCTTCAAATGTCTGTGCCTGTTTGTGCACTTAACACACAGTGTCTGTTAATATCGAAGACATAGATACTCTCTGGTTTTTATGGGCACCTGGTATTTCTCAAGACAAGGGCATGGAGAATTTATAGCAGAATTTTGAAAATGAAAGCAGGCTATAATATTTTCAAAATCTAGTATACACATTCGTTGTACTTTTCTGCAGGTGGCAAAAGAGATTAAAACTCAGTAAGTCCTTTCTGATAAAGTCTACTCTTCTATCACGGAAACTTCACAGTAAAATAATTTTCTAAATGTGTGAAACTTAAATGCATCTTTTTTCATTTGAATATCTAGGTGTGCTCATTTGTGATTTTCATGACAAAACAAAAGCTTTCTAAACTTTTTACAAAGGCAAATTACTATTCCAGATTACCTAAACCAGAAGCATCTCAAGTGATATGAGTTTTGCAAGATAGAACAGAGCTGGAAACTACTGTTTCTTTGGAGGTAGACATGTCTTCTCTCTCCCCTAAAAAAGAAAAGTCAAGGGGTAGACAATTCTGTTATGTGAAAGCAGCCTAATTGTTTATTACAGACTGCAATCATATTCATTCTTAATTCAAGTCTCTTTATATAATTTTTAATGTAAAGAGCAGAAGCTTTTGTATGTTACTTATCAAAGATAATAAAAACAATAAAAGCTGAATTTGTCTTTTAGACTTGAAAAAAAAACCCACCAAATTTACACAGAGAAAGTGATATACAGTGATGACACAAGCTATACTCCTGTTATCAGAAAATAACACAATTGAATTGCACTGGGCCAGCTCAAGTTGTCATATCATGTTGCTATTGTTTCTTATAAAATAAATAGCTTTGTTTATCATGAGCCAAAGTGACATGGCAGTGCAAAAATCATTTTCCATGCTGTGGCAGCAGGGAGGAGAGCAGATGTCACCACTCAACTAAACCTGCAAAATCCTTTGGAATTCCTATTTATTAAAGCCCACATTCTTTGCACCTTGCTCACTAGCCAGTCTACACCTTCTGAGCTAAATTCACAAATATCCTCACTGATAAACCAATAGAAGTGCCCATCCAGGAAAACAAAGGTCTTTCTTAAGAAATGTTGGAATACAAATTGATTTCACTAGGAGCAACCCAACTGCACTGTGTAATGTACACTTACTTATAACCAATTAACCTGCTCTTTCATCATATTTAAAAATGCAGCTTTAAAAAATTGCTCTGTGCATTTATATATAAAAGTACAGTGCAGAAATCTTGCAGTGCTCCATTCATAAGAATAATTTCATTTACCTGTCCTTCTACCTCTTGATTTTTCTCATTTTATCCCCAGCATCTTGTGGCTTTCTTTTGTAAGTTCCATTATAGAATCTTACCGTGAGGGTAAGTTAATGAAGAAAAACAAAACTAATGGGAGAAAATTATAATTAAGCAGTCCATGGCACACTTCTGCATGAAGCAATAAAGGCAATTTAAAATATTGGTCATATCTATAGGAAAAGCTTTTGTTGTACTAAGGAACATTTTTATGTGATAAACTACTGAACTAGAGTGCACTCATAATGGCTCCCCTATAATATAGTTCTATTCTGTGTCCTAAGGTGAGGATAAGAGAGAAAAATAAAAAATCAAAGTAAATTGATAATGAGTTTTTCTTTTTCCAGTAAAAAGTGGAAAAATTCATGTACTCCTTTGTAGATGCACAATAAATTGTCATTTTTAGTGTGTGTGTGTATGCTTTACATATATAGGCATGCAACATGGATATATATATATCCTAAATGTATATGTGATATACTTTGTAATATATATATAATAAAGTATGTGTGTATACATATATATGTATATATACGTATACATATATGTATACGTATATACATATATATACATATACATATATGTATACGTATATATACATATATATGTATACACATATATACATATATATGTATACACACACACACACATACGCACACACACCTTGGAGAGACTATAAGACTATAAGACAAGATGCCATAATAATAGGGTTCATATTCATGGAATACATCCCCTACATAGATCTCAAGGAATCCTTTAAAAGGTTAATTTCCAAAACATACCTACTGATTACTTTTTACTTTATTTACCTTAGAGATTTGTGACCTATGACAAAGACAGGAAAAGTGGTTTACACACATTCACATAATAAACAGAAGAGCTGGGCTGGTGCGAGGTCCATTACTTCATCTTGATAATAACATCCCAATTCCTTGCTACCCTCCATAGAACTTAATCTTTATGGGACTTGGAAGCCAATGAGTGTGCCCATGGACCAAGCTAAGTTGACCCAATTAGACTCTTGGAATTAGAATCTTGAGCAGAGTGTCACCTGAATAGAAAATTGCTAGATCTGACTCTGATCACAAAGTCCTGGAAAAATTATTCACTAGTTCCTGTAAACCAGATCCAAATGCCTATCCAGAGATCAGACTTTCCAAGGCTTCATAGGTGTGCTTTTCATCTAGTTTTATGAGCTATTCTAAACACTTCCAATAAATTCCCTTTTTTTCTTTATTGCTTAGATTAGCCAGAAAAGCTTTCTGTTCTATGCATTCAAAGAACCCTGACTGAAATACTTTGCAGTATTTTCTACCCTGTTTAGCAATATTTTCTAGCCTGTATATAAGCTATTGGGCTGCTCCAGAAAATTCTCCATTTCTTTTTTTTTTTTTTTTTTTTTAAGATTTATTTATTTATTTATTTGACAGAGAGAAATCACAAGTAGATGGAGAGGCAGGCAGAGAGAGAGAGAGGGAAGCAGGCTCCCCGCTGAGCAGAGAGCCCGATGCGGGACTCGATCCCAGGACCCTGAGATCATGACCTGAGCCGAAGGCAGCGGCTTAACCCACTGAGCCACCCAGGCGCCCCTCCATTTCTTTATTATTATTATTATTATTATTATGTTATGTAAGTCACAATACAGTACTCCATTAGTTTTTGATGTCGTGTTCCATGATTCATTGTTTGCATGTAACACCCAGTGCCCATTGTAACACCTGCCCTCCTGAATACCCATTACTGGGCTAACCCATTCGCCACACCCCCCTAAAACCCTTAGTTTGTTTCTCCCTCTGATTTCCCTCCTTCATTTTCAATCCTCCATTTCCAATATGCAGAAAAGGCTTTCAGAAATGTGGCTGTAATACAATAAATAAAGCCTGTCAGAAGTCAAAATTGAACTTCAATTCTGGTTTTTCCTGATTAATTCTCAACCTTTTTCAAATCATTTAATTTCTCTGAAACTCAGTTTTGTCATTTGTAAAATGGGAACATTTCCTGTTTAGCTATGTTGAGGATTAATTGAAATAGGAAATTATTTCAAATTATTTCAAATAATAGGAATTATTTGAAAACCCTTTGTAAGTAGTAAGAAGAAATTGAAATAGGAAATTATTTCGAATAATTTCAAATAATAGGGATTATTTGAAAATCCTTTGTAAGTAGTGCAGTATCATTCAGCTGTTAGTGGATGTCATGAACTCCTTGATTCCAGCTTTGTCACTTAGGCATCTTTTGGCACTGCACCTCTTTTTCCCTCTCTATTATACAGTTTCTAAAAAGCCACAATAGAGGTATCCAAATCAGAAGGAAGAAAATAAACTTTTCTATCTGCAGATGACATGATCTTGTCCTAGGAGATCTTATGGAACTTACTAAAAAATTTTAGAATTACAATGCCTGGGTGGCTCAGTTAGTTAACAGGCAGCCTTCTGCTTGGGTCATGATCTCAGGGTTCTGGGAGTGAGTCACGCATCAGGTTCAGTGGGGAATCCATTTCTCCCTCTCCCTCTCTGTTCTCTCATTCAAATAAATAAATAAAAATCTTTAAAAAATAAAAAAAAATAAAAAATTGTCAGACAAATGAAAAGAACTCAAAAAGGTTGCAGGCTACAAGATCAATACACAAAAATCAATTGTATTTCAACCCACCTGCAATAAATGACCTGAAAATGAAATTAAGGAAACTATTCCATTTAAGAGGACATTCAAAAGAATACGACACTTGCAAATAAATTTAACAAGATATATGCAGAACTTATACTCTGAAAACTCAAAGAATTGTTGAAAGAAACTAAAGACCTAAATAAAACATCTCATATTCATGGATTGGAAGACTTAATATTGTTCACATGACAATACTCCCAATGTTAATCTATGGATTCAATAGAATTCCTATCACAGTCTCAATGGGCTTCTTTATAGAAATTAACAAGCTGATTCTAAAATTCATAGGGAATTGCCTAGGACTTAGAGTAGCTATAAAGTCTTAAAAAAGAACAAAGGTGGAGGACATACATTTGCAAATTTTGAAACTCATTACAAAATAATCATCAAGAGAGAGTGGTACTGGCACAAAAATAAGCACACAGATCAATGAATTCTTAAGGGTCCAGAAATAAGTCCATGTAACTTTGGTCAACTTATTTTGAGAGTGGTCCCAAGATCTTAATTAATGGGAAAAGAACTGTCTTTTCAAAAAATGGTGCTGGGACAACAACCGTAGAGCCACACCCAAAAGATCGAACTAAGATCTTCACCTCACATTATATATAAACATTAATGCAAAATAGATCAAAGACCTAAAGATAAGAGCTAAAACTATAAAATTATTAGAAGAAAGCATAGGATGTACCTTAATGATGTCAGGTCTGGCAATAGATTCTTAGATATGACACAAATGTAGAAGCAATAAAAGAAAAAAATAGATAGATGGAACTTCATCAAAGTTAAAAATGTGTACTTCAAAGGACCCTGGAAAGAAAGTGAAAAACAAACCACAGAATGGGAGAAAATACTTACAAATCATGTATCTGATAAGAGACTTTTATCTAGAATATTTAAAGAAAAATCTACAACTAATAATATAAAAAAATAACTAAATCTTTAAAATGGGCAAAGTGTCTAGGTAGACATTTCTGCAAAGATAAACAAATGGCCAACAATGACATGAAAATATGCTTGATATCATTTGCCATTAGGGAAGTGCAAATCAAAATTGCTACAAGATACATTACACTCACTAAGATAGCTAGAGGTAAAAAGTCAAATAGTGACAACTGTTAATGAAAAGGTAGAGAAACTAGTACCCTCATACAGGACTAGTGAAAGTCTATCACTGTAGAGAATAAGAATAAGAATATATATAAATAAATACCATACATTGTTTGTGACCTCAAGGTGCTGCAGTCTACTAGAGTTAGCAACCATTCAAAAACAGTGCAGTCACTTTGAAAAACAGTCTGGCAGTTTCTCAGTTAAACATTTAATTTTCTTATGATTCGCTAATTCCACTTCCAGTTATAGACCCGAATTAAATGTAAATCAAAACAAAACCTGTACACAAATGTTTATAGTAGTATTAATCATAATAGCCAAAGACAGAAGGAGCCCAAGTGCCCATCAACTGATGACTGGATAAAAAAATGTGGCATATCCACACAACAGAATATTATTTGGCCATAAAAGGGTATGAAGTAATGACACATATGACAATATGGATGAACCTTGAAAACTTTGTGCTAAGTGAAAACAGTCAGTCATACAATACAGCATATTATATGATTCCATTTACATGAAATGTCCAGAATAGACAAATATATGAAGTTAATTAGTGGTCATTTAGGGCTGTGGGGGATGGGAAGCTAGGGGATTGTACCTAAACGGAATAAATGAAGTTTGATGTGATGAAAATGTTTTAAAGTTAACTATGGTAATAGTTGTACATATTGTGAATATACTAAAAGCAGTTGAATTATGCACTTCAGATGTGTGAATTGTATGGTATGTTAATTAAATTTCGATAAAGTGTTTTGCTTTTGTTTTTAATTTAATTTTTTCAGTGTTCCAATTGTTTATTGTTTATGTGCCACATAAACAATAAACATTGTTTATTGGTGTGCTCCATTCAATACATGCCCTCCTTAATACCCACCACCAGGCTCACCCCCTTTCAAAACCTTCAGTTCGTTTCTCAGAGTCTACAGTCTCATGCTTCATCTCCCCCTTTGAGTTCCCCCAACTCACTTTTCCTTTTCTTCTCCTAATGTCCTCCATGTTATTCCTTATGCTCCATAAGTAAGTGAAACCATATGATAATTGAGTTTCTCTGCTTTCCTTATTTCACTCAGTATAATCTCCTCCAATCCTGTCCATGTTGATACAAAAGTTGGGTATTCATCCTTTCTGATGGAGGCATAATACTCCATTGTGTATAGGGACCATATCTTCTTTATCCATTCGTCCATTGAAGGGCATCTTGGTTCTTTCCACAGTTTGGCCACTGTGGCCATTGCTGCTATGAGCGTTGGGGTACCGATGGCCCTTCTTTTTACTGCATCTGTATCTTTGGAGTAAATAACCAGTAGTGCAATTGCAGGGTCATAGGGTAGCTCTATTTTTAATTTCCTAAGGAATTGCCACGCTGTTTTCCAAAGTGGATGCACCAACTTGCATTCCCACCAACAGTGCAAGAAGGTTCCCCTTTCTGCACATCCTCTGCAACACTTATTATTTACTATCTTGTTAATTTTGGTCATTCTAACTGGTGTAAGGTAGTATCTTAATGTGGTTTGGATTTGAATCTCCCTGATGGCTAATGATGATGAACATTTTTTCATGTGTTTGTTAGCCATTTGGATGTCTTCTTTGGAGAAGTTTCTGTTCATGGGGTGCCTGGGTGGCTCAGTCGGTTAAGCATCTGCCTTTGGCTTGAGTTATGGTCTCAGGGTGCTGGGATCGTACTGGCATCGGGCTCCCTGCTGAGCAGTAATCTGCCTCTCCCTTTCCCTGCTGTTTAGGCTCCTTTCTCTCTCTCAAATAAATAAAGAGAGAGAGAGAGAGAGAGAGAGTGTGTGTGTGTGTGTGTGTGTGTGTGTGTTAATTAAAGCCATGATAGGGAAAGGAAATCATATATTTCCAGGTATAAATATTTAGTAAAAACAAATAAAATACTTTGGGTGCAAAAGTTATATAAGTGTTAGGATCTATGCAATTTTGTTTATATGTTTGTAAAGCATATTATGCCCAACATGGTATATAAGCCCTGTAGCTCTTATATGAAACATAGCAGAGCCTATCCCCACCTCTTTATCCTCTGTATTAGATATTGTACTCAATGTTGGGTGCAGAACTGTACTGTATTAATCTTATATTTCTCATAGTAAACTGAAATGCCTTGGTGGAGGATAATAAAATATGTTCTCTGCTTTGGGTTTTTATTTTTTATCCATATCTCCAAAAGAAAGCAAAAACAGGGAGAATTTTCTGCTGGTTTCTCTGTTAAGCTTTTCTACCTCTCCCTTACTTCCACCTCCATTAGGATTAAATACTATCATGTTTTCTCAGAGAACTTTGCATACAACTGCATCACAGTATTGATTTCATCTGAGTCATTTCTGTTTTCAAATGTTTGCTTTCTCTAGTAGACTGTAGCACCTAGAGATCAGAGAAAAATGGTATTTATTCTTATTCTCCATGTGATAGACCATCACTACCTTTCTGCAAAAAGGATAAAATTTTACATTTGGGCATTCTAGAAGATGGGATTCTCTAGCAATTATAATAAGAAATCCTAGAAATTCAGACTTGAGAGGCCAAAATTTTGGTCTAATGTCTCAGTAAATGTAAGAAATCTTTCCATAGCATTCTTGGAAAAATGCTTTATGCAAGTCACTGTTTGAACATTTCTAATGGTACAGAATCCACACTTCAGAAGGTGGCTTGTTACATTTTCAACTAGGTTTTATTTTTGAGAGTTTAATCATTAATGTTAAACCAGATAATCTCGTAACTTCCACATTTTGGTTTGTCTAAGGTCTGTCACGTATGGCTACACAACATTATCTAATTCATCTTCCATGACAGCATATTAATTATTTAAAGACACCATTACAATCTCCCTTGTCTTCTCTTTGCAGAGCATCCCACTTTATTTAAATGTTTCTCATAGACATGATTTCTGGACCTTTCACCATATGGATTCAACTCCTTGGGATACTACCAGATTTTCAATAGCGATTTTAACATGCAACTTTCCAGAGAAGAAGCCTAAAATATGGGAGTGGTGTCAAACATACAGATGTCTTTTCCCTCCATAATCTATTACCTGGTCTTCTGTTAATCATTCTAAAACTCTTGAGTTATTTTGAAAGTCACATCATATCATAGACTCTTACTAAGCTTCCCATAACCTGACTCTTCTTACATATATTTTTTCTGTATGAATTGTTAAGTTAGATCTCCTTAGTTCTTAAATTTGCAATTAATCTTTTCACTTAGCAAAGTGGCTGACATGCAGTAGTTGCTCAAGAGCATGTATCTGCCCATAATTCTTTGACTGCATTGCCATAATGTTGAAAACAAGTCAATGCAGAGAAATAGTGAGGCTATAGCATCAGTCAACTCAGTCAAAACAGTTAACTGAGTGACCTATGTTGACGATGTTTGAAGCAATCTCCCTAACAAAAGGTCTGAGGTCAGTGCCATTAAAAACCCGAAGTTAGTGCTGGATTTCCAAATTATGCCCCATCTTGCCTTAGATGCCTAACCTTTCTGTCAAATAGTAACAATCCCATAGCTTGAGAAGCATTATTTTTACCAAGTGGCTGTTCACACTTAGTAAATGCTGCCTTATAATTCATAGGTTCATAATGCCCATGGCGAATGTTACCATATGTAAGGTTCAAAGGAGAAAGGGTGATGTTTATTTATTTTCCTAATTTTATTAACTCATGAAAATATTGATTCAAGCAAATACAATTTGTGAGGTATGTAATCCATTCTTGTTTCCTTGATTAAGGAAAGGTAAATTCAAAGATATGGCCCAAGAATATAGCTTTTTAAAAGTACAAATGTAACTTGAAAATAAATCATAGGTACTATTGGGAGAGACAAGTTTCTCTGCAACCTAAAATTTCTAATTAAAATCGGGCTGTCACAGTCTTATAGTTTGTGGTGTCTAAAGATTATCTTTTATACTACACACCAACTTGAACACATTATTTCATAAGTGAGGCTTGAAATCTCAAGGGATTTTAGAATTTGGGGAGCTTTTTGTTATTTTTTGATATCCTCATATTTATGGAAGAATAGTCAGACAAAGCTCCTGTTCTTTAATAACATAACATCAGGTACTTCTTGGAAACAGGACACAATAGAGAGAGAGAGTGAGAGAGACTGTTTATGAGTCAGAGAAACATGTGCCACTGCCAACTTGAATAAGAACCATCAGATATTTCTGGTGATGAAAACCTTTCAGTGAGGTGAAACAGGCCACATTCCATTTCTTTTATTTTCAGAGATGAGATGGATTTGAAAACCATAACCTGGCTTCTTGATGCAACGACTCGCCACATGAGATAATCTCCAGCACATTACTATTGGCAAGCAGATCTTTCACCCTTTTGTCTCCATGCATGACAGAAAATGTTAAATCAGTTTGGTGTCCATATAAACTTTTGATCCTAGGAATAGCCTAGGGTACCATCATTATCTTCCCGAGGACCATGTAGAGGCCTTCAGTAGGTAGTACTAATTTAATTTCTTTGCTAGAGGAAAAAGTAGCTGATTTTCTAGATCAATATTTGATTGAATATGTTTGAAATGTTGGCAGATAAAGGCCCCTTTTCTGGTCCAAAGACTTTTTGAACCACAGAGGTATAGCGTTCTAGCTCCCCTGGGATTTGAGTGGAAGGAGGTCTCAAAGATCTGTAAGAAGCCTTCCTGCCTTTCCTTGTGTTCTTCCAGCAAGAATCTCTAAAGGTTGAGATGAGAAAAAGATAAGATCAAGAACTGGAATGTCTTTATATCCATTTTTTTAATCTTTCCTGGGGCTTCTCTTAACTAAAAATAATCGTTTATAACACTAGTTTACAAAAACCTCCTATAATAGGATGGTAGAAAGAAAGCCCATCTGATCAGCTTTAAGGAGAGAACTCAGTAACTTTGGCAAATAATTTGAGACCTCAGATTCTACCACTCATTCCACTAATTAAACAAGAAGGCCCACATATCAAAAAGGAAATGAATAGAAATTAAAATGGTGAGGTGTTAGACCCAGATTAGAACTTGAGTTTGTCTAGCAAAATTGATAAATGAAAGAGTTTTTCACAAACTGTACTTGATTTGTAAAGATATTTACAAAAGAAAAAAATGAAAATTGGGGGAAATTCTATCTAATATTTGACCATATGAGCAATAATATGTCCAGAAGTACATGAGTCACTTTTCTTTTATTCTTTTAAAATTTTTACCTAAATTACCAAAATTTCTTTATTGGGTAAATAAATGTATTTCCCAAATAAAATAGCTTACATGTGACTGAAAAGTATTATTCCGAGTAAACAATGTTTGTGATTCTGTTTTTAAGTCTATATAGGAAATTCAAAGAGAGATTCTTGAGGAGAATGTTTTCCTTTCATTTTTCTCCTTTACTACAGCAATGCACGTGCATTCCTTAAGTACAAAGAAGTAAGGACTTACAGATTCCTTCTACTTTCTTTCCTATCTGTGAACTTTTGTTTGTCTGAAGGAGAAGTTTGCTTTTCCCTTGTCACAGATTTGAACATACAAGCTCATTTTCTAAGGGAGAATAAGTACTACATGCAAAACCAACTGCAACTCCTCAGAAATACAGACCCTAAAGGGTTTAATTTTCTTCAGATTAATCAAGTCAATTCTCTTATTTTGAGATGGGAGGGTTGAGGTCAAGGTGACTTTCCTTCCTTCCTTCCTTCTTTCCTTCTTTCTTCCTTTTCATGACAATTCTTCACTGCTTCCTTCTTTATTGATAAAACCATCAAGCCAAAGTATTGATATTTGCTATATAAGTTGAACAACTATTCAGGACATCGTATAAAATTTCTTACTTGAAATGAGAAATGCTTAGCCGATGAAAAGGGACTTAGTTTTCCATGTTTTATTTTATAACACTGCTCACTGCTAGATAGGAAGTAGGTATTCAATAAAGACTTAAGTTGATCAATTGTGTAGATAAATTTAATTTTCAAGTTCAGCTTTTGGGGAAGAGTCATAATTTGAATTAAGTAGACCAAATTTCTATCTATAAGTATATGATGAGGTACAGTGCTAATGTCATGAGGGAGTGTAATAGAGTATTTCTGCACAGTGCTTATACATCAGTTGAACATAACAGATAAGCTACTGCTATAGGCAGAGAATCTTAAATGCAATCTCAAATTGCCCTAGAATGTTTGATTTAGAATCCTTGTTTCAGGTCTTCTTGCAACGGAAACCTCCCTTGTCAATCAGGCAGCTCTGATTGTTAGTCCTTGAGAAACTTCCATATTTTTCAAGGCCTAAAAAGAAGGAAAGAAAAAAGCAGTAGAGGTTATTTGGATGTGAAAATTAAAAGTGACCTCAGCAATAAATAAATAAACAAATAAAGTTTTAAAAATTTCATATACCTTTCCTTAATGTTATTGCTAATAAAAATGTGACCCTGTATTTCCCTAAAACCTCATGTTTTGTAAGGCTTGATATACATATTTTTATAATAGAGGCCCTTGCCTCTATTGAGTGGGTGGAAGTATATATATTTACTCTTTCCCTACATAATTCATATTTTTAGGTTAAGTTAACCCTACTCCCAGCCTCCCAGCTCTAGGAGAATCTCATTGACTTGCTTGACGACTTTTTGTCCAATGAAGAGGAAGCATGGAATTCTGGGAGGCTGCACAGCATCATTGCACCTTGGGAGGAGGTCCCCACTGTCACCCACAGAGACTGACTAGAGAGGCAGAAGAACACTGGGCCCTTGACAGCATGCTGAAGTCTCTAGATCAAGCACCTCTGTAGTCTTCCCTACCTCTTTATTTCCCTTGCTTGAGCAATCAGTCTCTATTATTTAGGCTGTATTGAGTTAGGTTTTCTCTTATTTGCAGCATTATAGGTACTGACACTCCAAATTCCCACTTTTTAGTATATTTCTTTGCCATTTGTCATTGCCCAAAGCAACATAGACCATTTGTGGCAAATTATATGGTTTCCTTGTGACAATATAGCTATATCCCAAATTCGACTAGTTGGATATTTAAATTCCTAATTCATTTCCTCAATGGAGTTTTCAGTGTTTCTAACATCATAATCCATCTGGAAACCAAATTACAAAAACACCTGTTTTAGGTGTGACTACTTCCCAAGTGACTCTGAACCTGGGTACGTGAAGGTTTCTGAAAGATACTGTCTTGATAGAGAAACCTTCTAATGAGAACAGAAGGTTTTGTCCGTACCACGTACACTCGGATGAAACCCAACGGATCTTTTTACTCAAGCAAGGCATATGAACAGAGTGAAATTACTTGAACATTATCCTGAAACAGTGATGTTTATATGCTCTCATTATGGTGAATTTTAACATATACATATATGACATTAAAGTCATATAATAACTGTCATAAAGTGTCATAATAACAAATATCTGTGATTAAGTAATTCCATTTAATCATATTTAGAAAGTATTTGTATTGATATGAATCAAGGAAATAATTTTCCAAAGAACCTGAGTGACTATTACATATATTTTTAAGTTTCTCAGCTTACTAATCATTTTTATTTATTTGCTTTTGCTGATAAATCTGCAAGAGACAGCTGAATTTTACCCATGAAATTAATGTATGTCTGGAGGCACTATGACGCACTTAGTATACTTACCATTTGTTTTGATTATTTGATTAGTATGTTCTTATTTACTCATACCATAAGAAATAGGTTAATTCCATGACTTTCAATTATAATAAAATAATGCAACTGAAGTCTGTCATCCATTTTTATTTTATTTGCTACTGTTACCTATATAACACTCTTCTGCATGATGAGGATTGAATGGTCTTACAATAGAATAAAGATGAACCACAGTAGGTAGTATCAATTCACTCCTAACATTTGTGGCAAAGAGATGAATACAACACATGGTGGAAAATTTGAGCAAAGTCTGTGATGTATATAAAGGAGTCTGTGTTTATGCATATATTCTCAAACATTTCAGACAGTTTGAATAGAGTCATTCTTTTCCTTGATATTCATATTCTGGAATGATTGCATTGTCTTTAAACTAGTTAGATGAATAATCCTGAGGTGGGGGGAAAGTGCTATGATTCCATATTCTGGGTGTTTGTCAAAACCTATGACTGAGGGATAGTGGTTCCCCACTTACTGAAGCAAGAAATTCCCAGGAGCACAGGGAATAAAGATATGGTTTAATGAAAGCAGAAGAGAAAAACATGGGACCCATCTAGTCAGAGTTGCCTCTGAGACGCACCAGGTTGGGTAAGTCCTATGTACTGGGTCTCCTTCCATTAATCCAAAACACACTTCAACCAGAGTCCTATCACGTAGACGGAGCACAGTTACCCAGCAATGCAGGAAGCAGCTATTTTTCTGGAGTCAGACAAAAGGAGCTGGCCATGTGAGAAGTGTTTGCCGTCATCTTGGGAATGACACTCCTGGATACAGTCAAGGGAGGATGGCATTCTCTCTAACACTGGGTGGGGATTCAGGGCAGGCTTTCAAGCCAACAGTACTGTGGGTACTGAAGTTAGGTGACATAAGGAAAAACAGAGATGATGCCTATTGTCTCAGGAAATCTACCAGAAATATGTAACACTTTACCTTTTACACCAGGAAATGAACGCTGCTTCTGATAACCATAATGTTGAATGATTTCTCCTAAAGCCAGAAATTGGAGAATATTTTAGATGATGTGTTGATATAACTTTATAAATAGAACCTATGATGGAAGCTTATGGAAACAGGAGGTATGAATTATGTAGTTCTTGGTAGTTACCTGCACCTAAGTATTATAGGCTGAATGTGGAATATTGGATAGAACACAAGTCATTCCTGTCTTAGCTGGTGCCAATAATTGCCTTGCTTTGGGAAAGCCAGAACAAGTTTAAGCTTCAATTCCCTTGCTTATGAAATGAAAATGAAGAAAAGTCTGGATGATCTCTAAGATCTCTCAAAAAATTTCATGGTTTACACATTTCCGGTAGCTTTCCTGAGACAATAAACACCATCTCTGTTTTTTCTTATCCCACCGAACTTCAGTAGCCGTATTACTATTCATTATTATATATAAGCTGATTTTCCTAACTCACTTGTCTCTTAATGATCAGCAGCTCTCCCACTACTTCCACAACATCTTTAAGGAAATTGATCATATCAAACAGCGACTCTAAAAAGTAGAAACTAAGCACCCCACAGTGATGTTGGATACACAGTAGTCTCCAAAAGGATAAAAGTAAGCCTGGCAAAATCTGTTTTGTACCTGCCTCCAATATGTTTGCGAAGGAGTGTTAATGAAAAATGAGAGTGATGTTCCCATCACACATTTTTGGATTACTGTGCAGCAACATCAATTGGAAACCTAATGAAACAGAGACCACCTACAGAGAAGGGATATTGTGTTCCTCTGTCTGCCTGCATCCAATTTACCAACTGACTGTATGGAACAAGTTGCCTGTTTGTTTGAGACACTAGTACTGACTGACCATACATTTAACATTGATAACTGGCAGTGCTAATTTCCACTGTCTTTCACTGGTATGCCATGGTCCTTGACAATTATGTAGCAAGTGGAAACAGGTTAACAGGCACATTTTCACTCAGGGTGATCTCAAAATTCCAGCACTGCATCCTCTCACAGGAAACTGTTGGAACTAGACCAGGTCCCAGATAAATTAGCTGGTCATTCGTCTATTTAACTCTTTCCATTGGCTAAGGAAACATGTTATGCATTTGGCAAATAGAACTTCTCCCAAACAGGGGAATAACAATAAGAAACCTAGTAGGTGAGCTCCAGAGACTACATATAAAGAGGAAGGCTGATGATGTTCCAAATGGAAATGTCCTATTCTTTGTTTTTGCACCTGTTCAAACTGGCATCTGGTATTAGGTGTGTAACTAGTCAAACATGACTACTTTCTGTCACGCTGGCTGGGAGAAACAAAAGAAAGAGACTATAATGTAAAATATTAGTGTGTGTTATTTCACAATGTAGTTACTGTGTCTTCTTTGTCAGACTTCCTACCTGTGCTTATCATTGCCTGCAGTTTATTTATTTATTTTTTTAAATTTTACTTCTAGAAGTCATCTGGCATTCAGTCTAATTCCCATTATTATAGTTCTCCATAAGTCAGTCTGCTGACTGCCTGTCAGGTTATAGGATTAAGTTTAAGGTTTTCTTAATTCATTGTGAGGTTCTTCATGGATTTGATCTATTATATCTTCCTGAGCTTGTCCGTTGTAGATTTCTGCATGTGATTTATGTTTAGCAGGTGTTAGTTTGCTAGAGCTTTCTAAATATGAGCTTCACAATGCAAGGGAGCCTCAGGAAGACACTAGGACTCAAAATTGAATTGTTCCACAACTGGAGAATGGCCTCCCTGCTGAAAGCCAATGTTGCAGAGCTATTTATTAAGCTAAAAAGATGGATATTTCAATATATGGAAAAATAAAGAGGCTCAAATTCCATCATCAACTCACCAGTTGCACTTACATAGTCTGTGGATCCCAGGATACACTGTATCATTTAACAGGTAGGACAACCAGAGAAGTTTAAAAATACAGACTTACTCTTTGCTGTGAATTACCATGAATTGGAGTGTGATTTCATAATGTTCTACTTTCAAGTTGAATTCCTTTGTATGATTTTTTGTTTTCCTGGTGTAAAGTTTAAGTACTTAATGGAAACCTAGTCATTGTTAGGGAGAGGGGAAAAAGTCTTCCTTTAAAACTATATCTAAAAAAGCATTTTTAAATGCATTGTTATACATTTGAAAGATGTATATAGCATTGAAGAAAACACAGCATAAAGAATAAAGCTCATTTAGTAATCGATGCCCACATGAGTGTCTGATGGCTACTATAAAATGTTTCTTACATTACATGAACTTTAATAATATTTGTAAATTGGGATGTGGTGACATCTTGTGACAATGGGTCATTTGTCTTATCTTTGTGTAAATGACACAAAGCAATGTTCACTGAGCTGGTATAATCTTTAGCTTCATATTGGTCTTTTATGTGGTATGTATATATAGTGTTCTTATGTTTTAAGCCACCCTGCTTTGTGGTTAATTCTCACCTCAACTACAGGAAGGAAATTGTTTCATATATATTGTAGACAAACATTCTAAGGTACAGGGAGATTAAAGTACTGCGCCTATGATCACACTGAGAGTTAATGGAAATTAAAATGCACAGCTCTGAGTTCCCAGGCCACTGCTCAGCCCCTGGAGCAATGCCATTTTGCACTATAAATTGTCCCTATAATTTTAAAAATTTATAATGTGTTCATCAATTTGCATATCTGAGTATGAATTACAAACATTAAAATTGGCTACAACTCCTCATCACCCAATTACTAACAAGAAGCGCCTAAAAGGTCAAAGTCATGAAAGACCAAAGTAAACAGATATGTGTGCACCTTTTGCTAAACACCATGCATACAATACAACATGTATTCATAATTTTTTTGACACAAAGAGATGGTTCAAAGTTTGGCTTTTTCGTAATAGTTGACTTTGAATTATTAGGAGACATTAAAATGGTATTTAAAAATTATTTTAATATGATTCAGACTTGATGATATCATCTTTAGACACCGACTATTAGGGGAAAGTACTTATGTACATCCAAGTCAATAATAAGATCTAATTTGTCAATTGAAAATTGGTATAATTTTTTTAAGAACGAGAATATATAAAAAGAGTCATGTACATTATAACATGTATTAAGTACTGACTAAATACATTCTCATTTTGGAGGTTCTTAATTCTTACGCACATTTCTTCTGCAGTAAGGAGTTTTCCACAATTTTCTACCTTTCCACCAGCTGTCATTCTCATTCCTTGTTCTATTGTGGCTCCATTGTTTGGCATCTCACAATCAGTCTCAATGGAACAATTAACCATATAGCATTAAGAATACTAACTCAAGAAAATTGTCAAAAGAACATGAAAAATTCAGGATCTTTTTAAAAAAAACTGGCAGTCTCACTGAAAACTGTAATTAAGGTATGTGTGATTCTGCTTGTGTGTTTGTTACACAATTCTACTGGTCTGGAGTTACAGAAAATGTGGGCACCTATGGTGGAGTACAATGGGAAAGCACTTTTATTCTCCAGGCAGTGATAATAAAGCATAACTCCTTAGGGAGGTACTTTTCCCCTATAGGACTCACACCACCTTCCTTTTAAATGCTACTAAGTGTGAAATTAGTGTTGTCCCTCAAAGTGCATAAGATTAATTGTCGGTAATTGAACACAGTTTGGGGGCTAATTATATAAAAATTGATATTAAAGGAATACTACCAGATTGATTGAGTTTTACAGTTTGCATTTAGTTTTCAAATTACTTGAGTTGAAAGGCAGTGGTAAGAAACAATAAAAATCCATTCAAAGCTGCTAAAGCAAATCAAGGTTTACTAGTCCTTTGAAAGACAAATGAGTCAAATGCTGTAATGTAGGGAAAGCAGTAAAAATGATTCTGAAATTAACTATAGAATTAAAATATCAACTGCTCTAGAATTGTACGGCTTCACCACATTATGCAGAGGTGACCTGGCTTTCTTTGTGCATCTGGCTAGTAAAGGTGGACCAACCCAGGAAATTAGCACCATTCTAGGACAGTGGAAATTATGATGATTTGACTGGAGAATAGGAAAAAGGACAGGACTTCACTGCCCCCCCCATTGTTTACAATTTATCTTTAAATTTTCAGCTAAAGACTTCTGCTTCTGGAGTATGGAGTAGATGCCCTTTTCCCTATTCTTCCCACTGACTATAACTAAAAACTGTGAAGCTTATGTATAAAGCAAACATAAGGGGCACCTGGGTGGCTCGGTCGGTTGAGCGTCAGCGTTTGGCTTGGGTCATGATCCTGGATTCCCAGGATGGAGCCCCACATGGGCTCCTTGCTCAGCCGGGAGTTGGCTTCTCCCTCTTCCTCTGCTCCTCCCCAGGGCATGCTCTCTCTCTCTCTCTCTCTCTCTCTCTCTCTCTCACACACACACACACACACACACACACTTCTCTCTTTCTCAAATACATAAAATGTTTTAAAAAAGAGTAAAGCAAACATAAGAAGACAAAGATGGAGAGAAGAAGGGGACTGGCTAGAGCCCTGGGGACCAAAAGAAGGACCCAGTGGTGAGAGACCTGTTTTTCTTTGTGCCTCCTATATTCCAGACTAGGCAGTGAAAACAGTGGGAGCAGACCACAGAGGTCCAGTAAAAACCTGCTCAGTCTTGCCAAAACAAAGCAAAAAGAAACAAAACAGAAAGAGAGAGCCTAGCAGGATAGAAATATTTAGACAATAACAGCTTACTCCAGTAAACACCACAGAAAAAACTACAGTTCCTCACCTCTCATCTCCTCTAGCAAAGGCCAAACGGAGTGCCTAAACTTCCACCCTTGCCAGGCACCCCAAGCAACCCCCCTGAGATTAGCAGGACGAGATGAGTAGAAAGTAGAATAAAATGAAAAACACACTCAACAAAATAATATTAACTTCCTTAGTAACAGAAAAAATACTGTTTAAGCTGGGGTTCCTGGGTGGCTCAGTCATTAAGCGTCTGCCTTCGGCTCAGGTCGTGATTCCAGGGTCCTGGGTTTGAGCCCCGCATGGGGCTCCCTGTTCAGCTGGAAACCTGCTTCTCCCTCTCCCAACCCCTCCCCTACTTGTGTTCCTGTTCTCGCTCTCTCTCTGTGAAAATAAATAAATAAAACCTAAAGAAAAGAAAAAGAGAGAAAAACAAAAAATAAGGTTTAAGCCTATAAAGATTCCAATCAATGATATAGAGGCTAAATTTGAGAAATGTCCCCAGACATGTAAGTGATAACATAAAAAGAGAAAATATGAATTGAAATCTAAATAGCTATAAAGAACAGAGCAAAAAGATCAGAAATAATAAGCAAAGATATAAAAATCTTTCAAGATCGAATATGAGAACCTGGACATTAACAGGGCTAAACATGTAGCAGACAAAAATTAGGAACAAAGATTAATACCTAGAGCCTGGTAAAGCTTTAATTTCTTGCTTTATGCAGGAACTGGTAAGCATTATTGGTACAAACATGCACACACATGCACACACACACCTTTGCTTTTGGAAATAATTAAAATTAGATTGGCCTCTGAAAAAATAAATATCAAAAGGCAGTTGAGAAAATTTCTATAGGAGTTCCAGAGAAAAAGAAGAAAAGGCAATATTCCAATATTCCCATAATTAAGTTTTTGTTCATGTGCAATGGTGACAAGAAGACATGCTCAGATGCCAGAAGCCACAGAAAATACATCAGTCAGGTATAACTTTGGAGAGGTTACTAAAAGATGCTCTTCTCCCTAGAAAGTGAATCAACGGTAAATTGTGTCAGATAGAGACGAGAAACAAGAACCAAAATCAGCCAAGGAGATAACAGTAAGCAGAGACAAGAAAAGTAATCAGGAAATGGTTTGTCACAGTGGTTACAAAAATAGAAGGAAAAAATTAGAAAAATAACACATTTTTCAATGTGACTCCAGATGAAACTAGCAAAAACCTGTAGAAGTGAAATGAGGAGTATGAGTGGAGTATGAAACATGAAGTTCCTTGTCTCCCCCGCAAAAAGTTGTAACTCATTATTTCAATTTTGGTACTAACTATAGGTTTCATTTTTGTTTTTTTTTTTAAGATTTTATTTATTTGTCAGAGAGAGAGAGAGAGAGGGCCAGAGAGAGGGAGAACACAAGCAGGCAAAGCAGCAGGCAGAGGCAGAGAGAGAAGCAGGCTCCCCTCTGAGCAAGGAGCCTGATGTGGTCCTCGATCCCAGGACTCTGGGATCATGACCTGAGCCAAAGGCAGCGGCCTAACCAACTGAGCCACCCAGGCATCCCTAGGTTTAGTTTTAAGCCAAAAGTATATTTTGAAACAAGGTATTTGTTTCACAAAACATTGACATATATAACAGAATACGGAATGTAGCATGTATCACAAAGGAACCTTTGCCAATAAACAACAATTGAAAAACATAATAATAAAAACATAAAAATAACATAAAACATAAAAATAAACATAAAAATATAAATATATCCTTATTTATATACATAAAACATAAAACTAAAATAATAAAATCTAAATAATCATATAAGTTTGGGTAACACTAGCTGCTATAATAAATAATTTCTAAGATTTCACCACTTTTACACAATAAAAGTCTGGTTTTTGCTCACCAAACTATCTAACGTGCATTATTAGCAATAAAGGGGATTGTTATACTGGGTTTTTTCAGGGAGTTAGCTGAAAGGGTATGAGATCTCCAGTTTCAAATGTCACCCTGGGCATTGACATCCAGCCAGAATATGGCAGAGGAATGAGGGGGGAGAGGACACACCCACTTGGCTCACATTATGACTCCCTGACATTGAACCTTTGGCTACCCAGCCTTTCTCTACGTTATGGGAGAGGAGCACAGGTCTTCAGTGACCAGCACCCCCGTCTCTAGCACAGCCATCCGTGTAAGTGGTTTCATTTAACTAAAAAGCAAAGATTCCAGCGTTGGATTCTTTTTTTTTTTTTTTTTAAATCCAACTGTTTTCTGATTACGAAAGTTACGATTTAAAGAAAATAATACAGATCAGACAAACATAAAGTAAAAGGGACTTAGATGAAGCAAACCCAAGCAAATGGAAATGAAAGTGGTGGTGTTAATTTCAAATGCAGTAGAATTTATAATAAGAGTCACTTAAAAGTGGACATGTTATTTTTTGCCCATTTTTTTTTTTCCTGTGACAAAGAAATAAGAAGACCCAAATTGAACTGAAAGTGTAGTAGGGCCCTCCTTTTCCGACAGGATTCTGCTTTTTGGCAGAGCAAGCCCCGGGTTATTTCTCCCTTGTACCTTTCTAATACATTCTTGATCGTACCTCACACTTCTGAAGCTACTGAAACTTCCTATCCTCCTATTTTCTCTTGTAACACACAGCCAGCTCTCATTCCAAGCTATTTATTCTTTGGGACCCACCACTTAACCCACCCCAAGCCCTACTTTATCCCTGCCTTCCTCCTAGACTCTCTGGCACTGAGGCCTTTTTCGTTCTAACAGCCTTGGCATCTATGAGAGCTTTTGGCGGTGTCATTCCATCCTCAGCAAACGATCTCCTTGCTGGTCTTCAAACTCTGACTGCATTCTGTCTGCATCTTACAGACGGGCTGCACAGATGGATTTTAAGCTCATCATTTCATAAGAACTAATATTGAGTGCCAAATAACAGAGTTAGAATAATGAAATACCTAAGGACACAATCTATTACAGAACCAAAAAGAGAAGAACAGGAACACAAGTATGCTAAGATATTTTAATATAGTGCTATCAACATAAGATAGCAGCTTGGTGAACATTAATAAGATCTCAGAGAATCAGACAAAAATTAACAGGCTGGAATTCTAACATTTTGAAATTATCCCACCCAAAGATAATATAATTCTTCTCAGGACCCTTTGGAATAAGGCAAAGGTAAAAAGGTAAGAGTTTTGTTTTGGTTTTTTTTGTTTTTTGTGGTTTTTTTGTTTTTTTGTGGTTTTTTTTTGGTAATTCGGGTAGTGACTGGGTGTCAGCCTTACTGTACATAAAAACAATTCTATACTAAGTAAAGCAGTAAGAGTTCTGGTGTAAAAACAGTTAGGTCAGTGGAACGGAAAGAGGGCCTCCAACTAGAGTGTGTTTTGTATAATTATTTAATGTATCATAAAGGGTTCAAAATTCAGTGCGGGAAGGAAAGGGTTACCGGAGACTAGCTTCTGGAATTTAGGAATATAATAAATTTTGACTTTCATTTTACATCGTATCTCAGTGTTTTTTAATCTACTTCTCAAAAAATTCAGGACACTCTCAAATATAATTTAATTTATTAATTTATTTCCTTTAACCTGAATTCTGAATTTAGCCAGAGATGAAAGAAAGCAGAAGAGTGAGATAGGACTGAGGTAAATAACCCCCACCCACAACATCCATTCACCTAAACCTGTCCATTTTCTCATTTTTACAGATAGAATTTCCAGAAAAGATTTTGTTTGAAGAAAGAATTTTTAACCTAAAAGAAAACAAAAGTTTTTAAATCTGCAATAAGCCAAGTTATATTCAGAGGGATGAAATACTTATTATTGAAAATAAAATACTGACAATCCAAGGGAGCACAGAATTCGCTAGTAGTAAATACCTGAAATAGGTAGAATTTTCCAAACACAGAAGCAATGGAATGAAATACAGGAAAGACTGAGATGACTAGATAAAAATTTAAAACTTTTTCTATGTCAAAATAAAGTAAGAAGAAAGTAAGGAAATAATTGTATCATGTGAATTTAAACATATTAGTTTCTTAATCTTAGTAAGCCGTTATTAAATGAATTAAAAGACAAAGATCTTGATTTTAGAAAAAAAATCATTTGTCCAAAAATAATTTGTCCAAAGGGGACATTGCATAATGGCAGGTGGATGTTGGAGGCGTGACTAGGCACAGGGTGAGAAGGAGGTGGAGCCTAGAACATGGGGATTGGCCTGATGGATCTGCCCTCCTGAGCCCCATAGTTGGACCCTGAAACATCAGAGAGTGAGGCCTGCGGCTGGAAAGAAAGGGCTTGTAGACACGATGTACGCAGAATTCCGTTACTGCCATTTCTCTCCAGCCATCCCACTCCCTCCTTCATGCACATGCACACCACATCCCCAGAAGTCAAGCATTTATTGCCCAACTTAAAAAAGGAAAAGAAAATCAGAGACTTCTTTTCTAAAGAAAATGAACCACTTCTCTGGGGAGAAGTCAGGACTGTGATAACACTGCCTCATAGCAAAGCCTTCTTTCCCTGCTTTAGGGCTTCCCAGCATGGTGGCTGGCTCCCACCCTACTCACCCTAAAGCAAAGCATGCCAGTGGATAAACTGTGCTCATGTACACAAAGCACACAGTCATTTAGTTTTACTGTCACATTCTTAAACACAAACAGATTAAAAAAAAAAAATCACCTGGCATAGAGCAAAGCCTATAATATGAAAGAGAATGATTGCAAAGTACGAGCAGAAATAACCTTCAAAGAAAGACAGAATTCAGGCTAAAGGAAATAAATTAAGAAAAAAAAAACAATCTAATAACATCTCATGAATATTTCAGAAAATACTGTATTTATAAAATATAAACAGGATGCTATTAAAAGAGGAGGGTCAATCAGAGACCAGGGAAAAAACTCATGGAAGTTAAAATAGGATGGCTAAACAAAGAACTACCACTAGCAAACAAATATATGGAAAAAGAGACAGCATGGCAAGTATGTAAATTCAGCAAATTAGCACAAAATGCTTGCTTTGTTACCTATTCACAAAAGCAAACAAAAAAAATTTAATAAGAATAATGCTGGGGAGGAAACAGCAAAACTCTGCTTGTGGTATTATATGTTTTTACAACTCTGAAAATAGCTGGCAATATGTATATGAAAAGAGACATAAAAATGGACGTTTGGCCTAGTGATTTTGTTTTGTTTTCATCTAGGTGGAAGATATAAGGAAATTCCAACAAAATATAGAAAGAGGTGCCCAAATATCTTATCACAATGGTGTTTGTAAAAAGAGTGAAATATTGCCCTTGCAAAAGCTGTTCTTAAACGAGCCCTCACTTTTCAGCATGCACTTCTGAAATAGCCACAAAGGATCGCTGAGGGTGTTCAAGATCTCCCCAATACTATCTTTGCAAAACCTACACTTGGAAGTTAATTGTTTTGTCTTTTCTTTTCACAATTACTATGAGATAAAAGTTGGTCAATAGAAATTGCTCCTGGAAGAAATTATGCCTAGGATGACGATTGAAGGATGAATAAAAGCTAAACAGAGTAAGATAAGTTAGAAGTTCTCAGCCCAGAGAGCAAGAGCAAGTGTGCAATAGCATAAAAGTGTGTAAAAGGCATGAAAAACTATGGAGTTGAGTGGCTTGGAGTTCCTAATGCTTAAACCATGAAGCTGGGAGATGCTGGAGATGAGGTCAGGCAGGTAGGTAGGAGAGTGCCGGGTCAAGGAGGGTCTTCTAATACACCAAGCTAGGAAGTTTTGACACCAGATAATGAAGAGCCATGAAAAGGTTTAAGCAGAGGAGTGACAATTTCAGATTGCGTTTTGATACATCACCATTGCCACAAGAAAAGGAAAAGTATTTCCTTTCTCTACACTCACGTACTTCTGGTTATGAAATGTGTGGGGATTTTCCCACACCCAGCAATTTGACTCTCCAGTGGACATCAACTGGGTGTACTACAATTTAGCTCAATTTTAACATTATTTTTCTTAGAGATAATGTCAGATCCCACATGTTAAGGGCTCAGTCCCACCTCCCCTCCCCTCAACCACCTTTATTCACCAGTCACAAGTTCATGTTGTCACCCATGCTTTTGAACTTCAGGCTATGAGTCAGTGGTTCCCATGATTTCTTCTTCAGATCTGATAGTTTGCAAGAATGGTTTATAGAACAGTAAATGGTCTTCTTAAGTTCTAGGACTCATTCTTGCAAAAGGATACAACTCAGGAACAGGCAGATGGAAGAGATGCTTAGGTATGGAGGAAGGGGCATGAAACTTCCTTGCCATCATGCAGGGATGCCACCCTCCCGGCATCTCCATCTTCATCTACCAGTAAGCTCTCTGAACTTCTTTGGTTAAACTTTCTTTATGAAAATTTTATCATGTAGGCATGACTGATTGAATCGTTGGTGCTTGTGATTAACTCAACCATTTAGCCATGCTCCCCTCCCTGAGGTCAGTAGGTGAAGCTGAAGTTTTAACCCTCTAATCGTTGGATGGGTTCCCCTGGCAACCAGTCCCCACCTTTAGGGACTTTCCAAACACTACCTCCTTCACCTAAACTCAGGTGTGGTTAAAAGGGACTTTCTGTGAATAACTGAAGACTCTCCTTGCTCCTTTCATCTTTATCACTTTTATTGCTTAGGAACCTCCAATGGTTTTAGAAGTTCTGTGTCTGTGCCAGGAAGATGTTGAAGACCAAATACACATTTCTCATTATAAATCACAATAGCACACTACAGATACAATAGGAATAGATGGGACGAAGCAGGGGGATAGAAGAAGAGGAGTTCAGTTAAGGAGATAACACATATATGGTTGTTATAAAACAACTAAAGGGAGTTGGATATTTAAATATAATGGGGGGGGTGCCTGGGTGGCTCAGTGGGTTAAAGCCTCTGCCTTCGGCTCAGGTCATGATCCCAGGGTCATGATCAGTACTGATCATGTAGTGATCATGTTACTGATCAGTAGTGGTAAATGAAGTAGAGGGATTTGTTAAGATATTAAGATGAGGACCAAAACATGACTTGGTTGCCTGAGAGTTGTTAGTAAATTTTTTCCCCCAGGACCAGTCTCTGCAGAACCTAACTGCAGGAAGTTCAAGTGTTGGAGAGTTCCAGGAAGCAAGAGTCACCTCCTTTTAAAGGAAGATTATTAAGGAATAAAAGAGAATGGTGGAGGCAGGCAGGAGAGAATAGAGGGGGTGTGTTTTGGGGGGGCGGGGTGACTACTGTAACTCCTTTGTTCATTTTAAGACTTGGGAGGCACTCGAACATATTTATAAGGAAAAAGTAAACACGAGAAAATAAAACAGGAAACTAACAAAGGACAGTACATTCTTGGAGTAGACAGCAAGGACTGAGACCTCCAGCAGAGAAAGTGGGTATCTTTAACAAAAAAAAAAGTAGACTTCACGCTTTGAGACTTGAGAAGGGCAAGTTATTATGAATGTGGGTGTAGGTAAACGGGGGGAGGGTAGTGGTGGAGGGAGAATAAGTGGAGGTCTCCAACCGCATAGGCTTGATTTTTCTGTGAAGTACGAGGCAAGCTCTTTTGGGTAAGGAAATTGAAAAATATGGTAAACTATGGTAAGGCTAAAGAGTCACTGAGTCCGAATGGGAAAGGGAACTAACAGGGCGTAGTTTAAGGATTGTGGGATGGCACTGAGGCCCCACGGTGGGAAACATTAACTGTGTAACTGTGCCAGTCTGCATGGTCCAGAGGCTTTTCTCTGGCTATCCTCAGCTTCACAAGCCTAGCAGAGAACGTGGTCTGTCAGAGCAGCCAGGTTACGATGTTGCAAAGGGGAGGGGCTACAAGGGTCATGCTTGAAGAGCTTGGAGAGAAAATAGGTCAGGGAATGATCCGTGTAGTCTAGGCCGGGTCAGAGTGGGGCTCATAGATTAGGGAGAAATTGATTAGTTAAGGGATTTTTATCAGATCAAAGAGCAGCTATAGTAAGAGTGGTCCTATGTCTACAGTGAGTTTGTATTAGTATCGTTATTAAAAAAATAATTTATGAGGGTTTTTAAACTCCACCATCAGTTATAAGTATAGAAGTACTTTATATGAATACCCCATCCTGAGATTAAAACATAGCATTTTCAGGTTATAATAAGAAGGAAAATCAGTATTAAATAGAGAATAACATTTTATGATAATTTTATGATATGGAAATACCTTTCTGATGTTCCTGGAATATGTTAGTGCTTTATTATTTGCCTCAGACCCCCAAACCCCCCACAAAAGTTTACTGGCAAATTCATTTTAATATCCACCTATCTCCGTCATAGGTGTTAGAGTTACTACAAGTATCAAGGTAAATATGAGTAATTTCCAGCACATACCAATAAGGACTTTTGACTCACGTTGGACCATATGTTTTTGGATTTGACTAAGTGGATAGCTGGGAAAATTACAAGAATTAATTAAAAGGTGTATGTTAAAACATTTAGAAGTTAACACTTTAATGGTCTCATTCTGGTAGGGAGCAGTTTAAACTGACCTGGGTGAATATTTCACTTAGATGGAATGTTTTTAAGCTTTTTACTCCTGACCAGAGAATATTTGAAGACCATTGATTCATTCAGCAAGGGTATTTTGAATATTTCGAATCTACTATATCCTTTATACTGTGCTAGAGGCTGAAAGTCAAAGGTCCCTATTTGTCCGGGAACTATCCAGTTTTAGCACTGAAAGTCCTCTATCCCAGAAAATCCCTTTGTCCTGGCCAAATCAAGATCACCCCACAAAGGTCAATAAAACACAGTACTTGGTCCCTGGACCTCCCAGACAGTTAAGCAATAAATACAGTATGATATAGTAATACAGGTCCACAGTTGCTAACCTAAACCTCCTGGGGCCAGATGTGTTTCAAAATTCCTCAGATTTTACAAGAGTAGTATTGTGCTTCTGCCATACATCCTGCTAAGGCCCTAGTGTGCTCTGGGGAAGTGCGCCTACAATCACAAGCATATTACTATTTCTGCAGAGAACCTCATAAGTCCTGACTTCAAATAAATTTGCATAAGCATGAAAGCTTTTTTTCTACAGAATTTTAAATTTCAAAATTATAGATAAGGAATTATAGGTTGTTTTTTTTTTTTAGTTTATTTATTTATTTTAGAGGAAAAGGGAGAACACAAGCAGGGGGAGGGGCGGAGGGAGAGGGAAGAGAGAATCTCAAGTAGACTCCTCGCTGAGAATGAAGCCCTATATGGGGCTTGATCCCACAACCCTGAGATCATGACCTGAGCCAGAATCAAGAGTAGGCTCCTTAACCGACTGAGCCACCCAGGCTCTGCAAGGGATTATAATTTTATAGAGTGGGCCATCCACAGTTTGATAGGAGAGCACATAGGAGTCAAAAAACAAAGAGAGGACGGGGCGCCTGGGTGACTCGGTGGATTAAGCCTCTGCCTTCAGCTCAGGTCATGATCTCAAGGTCCTGGGATCCTGGGATCGAGCCCTGCATTGGGCCTCTCTGTTCAGCCGGGAGTCTGTTTCCTCCTCTCTCCCTCTTTGCCTGCCTCTCTGCCTACTTGTGATCTCTCTCTGTCAAATAAATAAATAAAATTAAAAAAAAAAAAAAAAAAAGAAAGAGAGGAATTAGGAAGTTTCCCAGTTATGGTTAGCCAGTGCATGGGAAGGTAATAGTGTTCAAAATACTTGTCACCTTCTGAAATTATTAATACATTCCATAGATTAATCATAAATTGGATCTTCCCTGGGTTTCTTCAGAAAACATTTCACAAGAGCTTCTGCAGTAGAACAATTTACACTGGATGCTTTGATATCAATTTCCAGTAAAGTTGATGCTCTCTATACCTCCTGAGATAACTGTTGAATATTAAAAGGAACCTTGTTTAGAAGTAGGAAGCTCTGGAAGAAAAGATAGAAATCAATACATCTAAGTCAAATGCAGATACAGATTAATTAAAGCATTATTAAGTCAAACATCAAAGTTTCGTATTACTAGAATTTAACTGAATCAAAAGGTGTTTGTATTACAAGAAAGTTTTTGCTCTGGAAGAAAGAACTTTTTAGGGGAAAAATGCTTATCCATCGTTTTGTGCAGTAGCATTAAGCATTTGCTAGTTCAAGTCTAATAAAGCCCTCTCCATGAATGCATCATTAATAAAATCTTCAAAATGGCTTCTCTCAACATTTTCTTTTTGATTTTTCATGATTTAATTAGAAACATCTTTTAAAAGGCTGGTTTTACTATGGCAGTATCACGTCTGCATTTTCAGCAATATGCTGTTTAATCACAATGGGTTATAAAGTGAAACTCCCAGTACTTATTGTATTATCTAAAAGAACCCACACATTTCGTATTTTTAGTGCCCCTGAGTCATCAACTTATATTTGTTCATCAACATTTTAACTGCCCCTCTTAAAAAAAATGTAATTTGATAGTTAATTTTCTAAACTTGTTATTCTTTTATTTCTTTTCAAAGTAATGACATTTCCTATGCCTTTGATATATATGCTTCGTCTTGTACCTGAACTCTTTACCAAGTCAAAAGTTATGTCTCTCTTTTTATACCATATATTATTTTTGCTATTTTTGTTTAAAAACTTGATAACCCTAAATTCTTCTAAGGTTTTACGATCATCAGTAAAAATGAATTGGTTATTTTATGTCCCATCATTGGATAGTTTTAGACTATATATAAACACTATGGTGGTAGTATTAAAATGGTAGTGTGAGCTTAAAGGCTTGGGAAAAATTTTATATACATATATGTATTTATGTATATATAGAGAAAGACATATAAAGGCTATGTGGGGTATTTGGACAGCAGAAAAATTTTCAAGTTATTTTCAAAGAAAAGATTTCTTTTTCTAGTGAAGAATCATTCTCAGATATTTTAATATGCAAAGAATGGTGAAAACATTTACGGGTGAACTGCTCGTTTGAGAGTTTTCCATTCATTGTTGCTTGTTGGGAACAGAATCAAACATGTATAAAATGGGTCACAAACTTGCTAGTTAAGAACTAAGGCTGCTTCCCTCCCACATCCTCTGTCCTTTCCCCTCTCCCTTGTCCTCTCTCGCGTCTCTCTTTCTCCCCCAACCCCTTCTCATCTTCTCTTAAATTTCAAAGAAAAAAAAGCAAGAGAGTTAAACATGTATTGTTAATTATTGGAAGCGTCCTCGAAAGCAAGAGCCTGTTCTTAACGTCCTCCATCTTCTGAGGCTCCTGGGGTAGCACCTTCATCGTTGCCGACATTCTGCAGAGCAATAGCTGATTTCAGACCTGGTTGTGTCTTACTAGATATGTGACTTTGGGCGAGCCACTGGACCTTCCTTCATTCTGAAATAGTCATAACAGAGTACTGTTTCAAAGGTAGGATTGTACGAATTAGATACTTCAGTTAAAGCCCTTAGAACTTTCTGACACAGTGAGAATTTAAACATGCTTAGTTCCTAATGTTATCATTGTTCTCTCATTTTGTTGGAAGGTACATTCCTTTTTTAAGAATTTTTAAATTTTAATTCCAGTGTCATTAACAAATTCCTTTTCTTTTTAAAAATTTTGACTTAATTTACCCAAGCAGCTCTCCTTTAAGAAGTTTATTCTTTACTTTATTCTTCTATTCAATCAGTATTATTTGAGCACTTGTCATGTTCCAGGAAACACACTAGATTCTGGAGACTTAGGAGCAAGTGAGAAGCATATGGCCCTATTTTAAGTCTTAAGATTCAGGGAGGGGCTTCCCAATGAAGCAAGCATTACAAGGCAGTGCTATTAAGTGTTATGGTAGGAGTGGTGGGGGTGGCATGGAGCCCGAGGTTGTCCGGACAGCTCAGTCTGGGGAAGGCACCTGGTAGGAACCCCCAGCAGATGCCAGTGATATCATGTTATTGGAGAATACCATGCCTGGCCACTCTCTAACTCCTAACACTTTCCTCCCTCATCTTAGGAGGTATCTACAGATTCACAAATTGGGTTTATTTGATCCCAAAGAAGGACAGGGCCTCAGGGATCCAAATACTTTGAGAGCACTCTAGTTGATTTCTATGCAAGAGTCTGGAAGACACTTTGCCATTAGTCTTAAGCAAATGGGAAAGGAAAGAAATACTGGAATAGAACCTCAGTGCTGCTGCAGCATATCCAAATTATAAGCAAATTCGTACAGCATTCCATTAGTGCATTAAAGAAAAAGACCTTTCAGGTACAGTGCATTTCAAAGAGGTTTATCCTAGACAGGACAATGAATCAATGTCACTGCCCTCTGTACAGTAGTACCAGGCCAGAAAGACCCAAGTATCCTGTTTTAAAAGACTTCCAGGTAGGAGGATTCTATAGCAATCCCTGACAACACTTTCTAATGATTATAATGTTAACTATCATCACATTCTTGGGAAAAATGAAGAACTTGAGCTCTGTGGCTCTTATATTTCATTTTCTGCATTTTTCACCTTCAACAGCTCTTGTAATTTCTTCTTTCAACTTCTTAGTTCCCTCCTTATTACACCCATTTCTCCACACTGCATCTGGAAAGTATTTGGAACTCATTAAAATAATGCAACAATGAATAAGGTTCAAAGAATCATTCATCTCAAGGCATATCTGTATTTTAAAGTAAGGAAAGCCTTTAAAAATACAAATTAAATTTTGAAATTTTGAGACAACTGGTGATGTATGGCTGGGGGTTTTTTTCTTTTTTTTTTTTTTTCTTTTTTTGTTGCTCCTTAAATTATACCACACTGAATGGCTAATGACAGTGCTATTTTTTTAGGTATTTAATTACTAGGATAATTATGTTTCTACTCCCCATCACTCTATATGTGCTGTCCTGGTTTGAGTTTATATCATGGGCTGAGAAGTCTGTGCTCTGATTGTATCTGAGGTATGGGGAAGCAAAATGAAATTGTCCACAATGGGTTTTTAAAGCCAATTGTTACTCTTTATCCATGGCAGAATAATAATAATAATTGTCACCACTTAAATAGTGCCTTTCATTCACAGACCTCAGGGCACTCCAACATTGTTACTTCGCATTATTTGAGAGAATTTCTTTTGGAAGACAGGGCAAACTGAGAGACACATAATACATGGTTAGCTATGCTAATTTTGTTTTCTTTAACAAATGCAAAATAAATAGCCTACTAAAAAGCCAGATAATATCTTGAAGATAAACCCTCCCTAAAGAAGGTTATTCTAAACAGATGTGTTTTGTTTTATATCAATGTTATTTTAAAAAATTTTGTGCACACAGACATAAATCCTAGACTTGATTAATACTGATTTTTTGGCTTCTACTCTATCAGGGAAATGGAAACAAGCAACTTGCCTGTGCACAGGAAAAAAATTGTTTTAATGAATAGTGAAACTACAGATTTTTTAAAGCGTTTCTGCCTTCTAAATTTTATGAGTAAATTTTGTGGAAAGCTGTGTAAATAGAGCATAATTATTTTAAAAATAGAAGTCTTTGTTATTAGTCATCTAACTGTCATGGGTATACAAAGAACCCTGCTGTATAGACAAAGGACTGGAAAAAAAAATTACCTGTAGAGAGTTTTTGCTATTGAAAGAATAAAAACTAAAGCGATGGGGTGAACTTTTGGTTTACAGACGCAAAGCAAATACTGAATGCTAAACCTGGCTGAGGGAAAATCACTTTAGCCTGATAACCGGATTACTTAGAACAAAAATAGAGAAAATTAAGAACTGAAGAGCAGAAAATTAAGGTGGAATGCAATTTAAAGAGTAAGTAGATGATGTAGGCTTTCATTTTCTTCCCCCCCAGTGTCCAGCTAATTAAAATTACAATCAAAATGAAAGAGTCTAAACTTGTAAATATCTTTAGCTAATGATTTTGTCTTTTTAATCATCTTCACATTCAAAGTCTTCTTTTATTCATTTAGGTCTTTACAATAAAATGAAATTGTTTTTCCCCTGTAAAAATCCTCCTTTAATTTTCCTTATCTGCTTTTCTTTATATTATATATTCTCTAGCTCCTTTTACTCTCTCTTAACATCAGTATTATTTTTTTTTCCAGTTGTTTCTTTCACTGTGAACATACTTTAAGAAGGAAAAGTTGTACAGTTATAGAAGCATTACATCATTTTAGAAGTTAACTACTGATCCAAAGACAGCTCTTCCAAGTTCCCTCATGCACAAAAAGTGTAATATATATCTTATAAATTTGCACTTTCAAAAAGTAGGTGGTCTCAATTTTCCTTTTTTTTTTAAAGATTTACTTATTCATATTTTGAGAGAGAGAGAGGGAGTGGGAGGGGCAGAGGGAGAGGGAGAGAGAGACTCTCAAGCAGGCTCTGAGCTCAACATAGAGCCTGATGTGGGGCTCACTCTCACAACCCTTAGATCATGACCTCAGCTGAAATCAAGAGTCAGACACTAAACTGACTACACCACCCAGGCGCCCCAATAGACTCAATTTTCTTACCAGAAATATTTCTTTACTGCTTTTACTACCAGGAATCTTCTTTACATTCCCAAGGAAAATCATAGCTGAAGATGCTGCTGACCCATGAAAATTTTGCTTTATATCTGTGTTTACAAACGCATCATCATGCTTCGAACTCTCCTGGAAGGAGTACTTAGGGACCTAGGGCATGAAGAGGCACCTAAGGAGAATGAAGCCCACAACGGTGGAGCCCTTTATTTAAGTATCCAGGTTCAATGCCCATCAATTGGGCGCCACCATCAATCCATACACCTTCTGGAGGACTTTTTCCTGAACGTCAAGGTCAGATGTGGGCTTTACACAGCATGCCATGTCTCTCTTGATCAGTTGCTGCTTCAGCTGCTTTGGTGGTGAATTTCTCTTCTGGCTTGCTAGCCTACAAATATAACTTAAACCCTGCTACTGAAACTGGGTAGCAGCATTCCCATATCCGGGAATCTTGTTGAAAATACAAAATCTCAGGCAGCAAATCAGATGAACTGATCAGAATCTTCATCTTAACTTCATCTTAACCAGAACCCCCATGCAATTTTTGTGCACATGAGAAGTTGAGAAGTACCCTTTATGGCATTTTATCTCTAAACACTCTAGGTATATGACTACTCCTTTTTTGCCCCCAACCCTCCTACAACTCCCATCCGTTTGTGAAGAATGTATATCTAAGGGAGGAAAGGAAAGGTTTGGGTTTCCTGCCTTGTCAGCATGGTACCTAACCTAGGATGTCATTTCCCATGACCTAGGTCTCTTCCTGATAAGCTGGCTGAAATGCCTAAAGCATGTAGCCTGACTAGGTGGTGACAATGGCATGCCAACAAACGCCAGCTCATCATTCTCATGCCTATCCCCTAAATATGAGACCAGTGTGGGCCAACCACACCCAAGTCCAAGCACCAGGGCAATGATGGCATTTATTTGGGGTAGTGATAATGTACTTTCTACAGCCAAGAATAGATGCTCCCAGCAGGAATAGATACCTGCATATCATCTGTGATACCCAGATGCACAATAAGGAAACATTTTGTTTTGCTGGTAAGGGAGGAATCTAGCACTATGTTCCCGGGTCTCTCCTGTACACATTCATTTCATAAACATGTAGGTTGATGCTAACTGGTTTTCATCCTACCTCACTGGTAACTTATCTTCAGTATCTTTTGATGACCATTTTTCCTATATCCAATCTTGAAACATTTGAGTTCCTTTATGCAACCTCTTTTCTCATTGTATTATCTAGACTCCATCTTTATCATCCCAGTGGCTTCAGTTACATCTTTGTGCAAACCACTCCCATTTTTAGCTCTAGCCCAGATCTTTCCTCCATGCTTTAAACCCATATACCCAGCACCATTTTTTTAAAAGATTTTATTTATTTATTTGACAGAGAGGGGGATCACAAGTAGGCAAAGAGGCAGGCAGAGAGAGAGGAGGAAGCAGGCTCCCCACTGAGCAGAGAGCCTGATGTGGGGCTCGATCCAGGATGCTGAGATCATGAAGCCGAAGGCAGAGGCTTAACCCACTGAGCCACCCAGCACCATTTTGTATATCACTTGCATTTCATGCCCAGGCCTCTTACTCTTTATATGTTCAATACAAAATTCACAGTTTTTCCTACTATTTCTCTGTTCATGAGCCTCATAAATAAATCAACTATGCTTCCATTTATGCCTAGCCTACCTCATAACCAATTAATCAGCAAGGCTTACTGATTCTGTTTTCTGTCTTCAGAATCTTTCCATTCTTTTTATCTCCATCACCACTACCCCCCCCCCCCAGCCAGGCCAAGTGTCCTCATAGTTTATACAGGTTACTTCAATAGCCTCTCAATTGGGGTCTTTCCCTGTCTACTGTAATGTATGAGAAGCACAACTTAAAAGATAGCCCTAGAAAAGCTCATTTCAGATTATTACTAGAGACATCAAAGACCTTGTTAGAAGTTAACAAAAGAAGTTATCTAACTATCCTTTTAACTAATCCCTGACTTTACCCTGCCCCTTCTATTATCAACACGGCAGCTACTGAGATTTTATATACCAAGCAATGTTATATTCTATACTTGGGGTAGATTTATTTTTCTGAAAACCAGGTTCTAATCATGTCTTATGTCAGCCTCCTGCTTAAAATCCCATGGACTCTTCCAAACTCTTTGATTAAATTAAAATTCCTTACACTGACTTCAAGGCATTCTAAGAACTGTCTCCGGCCTCACACATTAGAGTCATTTTATTCCTCATTACATTCCTATCCTTTATACTCTAATTTCTTGAAGGTGTCACTTACCTTCCTAATTCAGACTGCCACCCCTGTATACATTGTCTTCTTCTCTTTTGCCTTATTACCTCGTATCTATCCTTTGGCTCTTGAAATAATCCCTTCCTATGAAACTTTGTATCCTGCATCTCAAACTAGATCAGATCTAGGTTGTGTGCTTTCTTTTTCAATGTCTGCTTCTCCTTTGTAATAGATACCATCACTGACTGTCTTATGCTACATCTGTTAGATGTAAACTCTATCTTGGCAAGGATTGTGTTGGTTTTGTTTACTACATTAGCTCCAGCTGTACTTTTATTTTTAAGATTCTGTTTATCTTAATAAAGAGAGAGAGAGAGAGAGAGCAGAGGGGGTGGCAGGCAGAGGGAGAAGCCAGCTCCCTGCTGAGTAGGGAGCCTAATGCAGAACTCAATCCCAGGACCCTGGGATTGTGACCTGAGCCAAAGGAAGATGCTTAACCGACTGAGCCACCCAGGCATCCCAAACATCACATTTTCTTATAATTTATAATATACTGAGACCTTGAACATATTTGAGGAATATAGTCAACAGAATGGATCACCCATTCTAAGCAGTACCTGTCCCCTGTGGTCCTAAGACAAAGTCCAATCCATCCCCACACTGCCTCAAACTGCAGCTGAAGTGGACATTGTTCTGGCTATAGGATGAAAGACCTCCAGATCTAGACTACTGTGAATTAAAAAAACAAAACAAAAACAAAAACAATCCCTGCAGTTGGCCTACGGTACTAACTTGGTAAAGTACTAACTAACCAAATTATCTGATAAAGTTATCCAGCACTTCAGTCTGCCATTGCACGGACTGATAAGCAGGTCCTGGCCACACGCACTTCTGTTTATATCATAAGCCAGAATCCAGTGAAGCCCTTAGCTTTAGGGGGACTCACGTGGAGAGTGATGGGGGAGAAGGATATTTGGCCACATCAGTCAAATCGAGTTTGGTGATCAGTAGGATAGAAATCAAAGCAATCTCATCCTGCTGATTCTTCTGTATCACCAGCACCTGGCACGCTCTACTTACTCATTCCTTCAATACTTTATTTCTTTGTTCTGAGTGTTTATTGAGAACCTACTTGTATTAAAAACATATTGCCGGAGGGGTGCCTGGGTGGCTCAGTTGAGCCCGGTGTCAGGCTCCCTACTCTGTGAGGAGGCTGCCTCTTCCTCTCCCTCTGCCTGCTGCTCCCCCTGCTTGTGTTCTCTCTCTCTCTCTCTCTCTTTCTCTCTCTCTGTGTTAAAAGAATGAATAAACTCTTTAAAAAAATAAAAAGGAAAAAAAGAAATTTGGACACCTGGATGGCTCAATCAGTTAAGCTTCTACCTTCGGCTCAAGTCATAATCTCAGAGTCCTGGGATCAGGTCCAACATCGGGCTCCTCATTCAGTGGGGAGCCTGCCTCTCCCTCGGCTGGCCACTCCCATTGCTTGTGTTCTCTCTCTCTGACAAATGAGTAAATTTAAAAAAAAAGAAAAAAGAGAAGAAAAGAAAATGTGCTATTCATTTTTATGATTGTATTTCATTTATAAAATGTATTTATTTATATTAGGTCATTTTCAGTTGTAGCTTATTTATTCATCTTTTCATTAGTAACTTTATGATTCTAACATAACTGAAAACTGATAAAATTAAGGAAAAACTTGTGTCTTTGTTTGCTCACCCAACAAATATTTATTTGAATTTCTATTATGTTCCAGGTAGTAGCCTAGGTGTTGTAGATACAACAGAAAATAAGACAGAAACAATATCCTGTTTATGTAGTCTATACCATTCTTGGGGAGGGGGAAACAGACAATAAAGGAAATAAACAAGTTTAATTTGCTAGAAGATAGTCTAAGGGAAAAAATACGGCTAAGGGACATAGGATGCAGTGGTGGGCTACACTTTTAAATAGAGTGCACTGAGAGGTCTTTCTGAAAAGATGACATTTGGGCAAAAACTTGAGTGAAGATGGGGAAAGAGGGAGAAGCCACATGCGGCACAAACATTCCAGGCAGTGGGAATAACCAGCTCCTGGGACAGGTGCGTGTTTTGGTCAAGGCACGGCAAAAAGACTAATGTGGCTGGAGCAGCATACAGGAGAGTAGCAGAGGATAGGATTAGAAAGGAAATGGCAGGAGAGATCCTGTAGGGCCATATAAATGATTTTGAGGATTTTGGCTTTTACTTGACTGAAATGGGGAACTGTTGGACGTATTTGAGCAGTATGGGGACAATGTGATTTCCATTTAAAGAAGTTCTTCAAAGCTTCTATGTTGGGAGTAGAGGACCCAGGGTGGAAGCAGGGATCAGTTAGGAGACTAGTTAGAGAGCAATGTTTACTGACTTTCTGACTAGATTGTTACATGTCTCCAGTAAAAATTCTAAGTAAGCTGTGCTAATGTCATGAATTTTAACTCTTATGTTTCATACAGCTGGGGACCTGGTAGAGAAACATTAAAAAGAAATTAAATAGGTTCCACATAACTGTTCTTCCATCTGTAAAAGTGGGAGAGTTTGCTTGCGGAGTGTGAGAAATATTCACAGCAGTTCCCTGGCAGGTAAAAATCAGACACTACTGGGGAAAGTACCTAGCCATGTTTTGTAGAGTGCAGAGAGTCACTTTATCTTATCATGCTATTCAGATACTTCAGGAACCTGTGATATTCCTTCATAAATTCATTACGTTATTATTTCCTTAATTCCTATCATTGCACAAGATAGTTAATCAGTTGATTTAGGGGATAGAAAGAAATATACATGTTCCCAGCCTTAAGCAACTTATTTATACCATAATTAATTTCATGAGTATGATTATAATGGAATAGAACAATTTTTATAGACAGAATCAGACTTATTACCTAACCTAGAATAACATATCATGTATTTATGATATGATATAGCCTGGTTCCTGAAATTTTATATTTTAAAATTTACAGCAATCATATTGTGTTGCAACAAATAATTTCACCAGATTTCATGCCTAATCATCATATGTAGCAACAGAAATTGACCTTCGGGATAGATATGAGATTGCTCTTGCAAAATAAAAGACACAGCAGTTAAAGAGTGTCTAACGCTAGTAGGTGAGATTAAAAATGTTCTTTGCAATAAAGAAACCCAAACCCATCAGGAGAAGAGAAATCATAAAGATGAGAGCAGAAATCAATGAAATAGAAACCAAAAAAACAATAGAACAAATCAACGAAAGTAGGAGCTGGTTCTTTGAAAGGATTAATAAGATTGATAACCCCCTGGCCAGACTTATCAAAAAGAAAAGATAAAGGACCCAAATAAATAAAATCATGGATGAAAGAGGAGAGATTACAACTAACACCAAACAAATACAGACAATTATAAGAACATACTATGAGCAACTCTGCGCCAACAAATTTGACAATCTGGAAGAAATAAATGCATTCCTAGAGACATATAAACTACCACAACTGAACCAGGAAGAAATAGAAAACCTGAACAGACCCATAACCAGTAAGGAAATTGAAACAGTCATCAAAAAATCTCCAAACAAACAAAAGCCCAGGGCCAAATGGCTTCCCAGGGGAATTCTACCAAACTTTTAAAGAAGAACTAATTCCTATTCTCCTGAAACTGTTCCAAAAAATAGAAATGGAAGGAAAACTTCCAAACTCATTTTATGAGGCCAGCATCACCTTGATCCCAAAACCAGACAAAGATCCCATCAAAAAAGAGAACTACAGACCAATATCCTTGATGATCACAGATGCGAAAATTCTCACCAAAATACTAGCCAATAGGATTCAACAGTACATTAAAGGATTATTCACCACGATGGAGTGGGATTTATTCCAGGGCTGCAAGGTTGGTTCAACATCCGCAAATCAATCAATGTGATACAACACATTAATAAAAGAAAGAACAAGAACCATATGATACTCTCAACAGATGCTGAAAAAGCATTTGACAAAGCACAGCATCCCTTCATGAACAAAACTCTTCAAAGTGTAGGGATAGAGGGCACATACCTCAATATTATCAAAGCCATCTATGAAAAACCCACTGCAAATATCATTCTTAATGGAGAAGAACTGAATGCTTTTCCGCTAAGGTCAGGAACACAGCAGGGATGTCCATTATCACCACTGCTATTCAACATAGTACTAGAAGTCCTAGCCTCAGCAATCAGACAACAAAAAGAAATTAAAGGCATCCAAATCAGCAAAGAAGAAGTCAAACTATCACTCTTTGCACATGATATGATACTATATGTGGAAAACCCAAAAGATTCCACTCCAAAACTGCTAGAACTTGTTCAGGAATTCAGTAAAGTGTCAGGATATAAAATCAATATACAGAAATCAGTTGCATTTCTCTACACCAACAATAAGACAGAAGAACGAGAAATTAAGGAATCAATCCCATTTACAATTGCACCCAAAACCATGAGATACCTAGGAATAAACCTAACCAAAGAGGCAAAGAATCTATACTCAGAAAACTATAAAGTACTCATGAAAGAAATTGAGGAAGACACAAAGAAATGGAAAAATGTTCCATGCTCCTGGATTGGAAGAACAAATATTGTGAAAATTTCTATGCTACCTAAAGCAATCTACACATTTAATGCAATTCCTATCAAAATACCATCCTTTTTTTTTTCAAAGAAATGGAACAAATAATCCTAAAATTTATATGGATCCAGAAAGGACCTGAATAGCCAAAAGAATATTGAAAAAGAAAGCCAAAGTTGGTGGCATCACAATTCCAGAATTTAAGCTCTATTACAAAGTTGTCATCATCAAGACAGCATGGTACTGGCACAAAAACAGACACATAGATCAATGGAACAGAATAGAGAGCCCAGAAATAAACCCTCAACTCTATGGTCAACTAATCTTTGACAAAGCAGGGAAGAATGTCCAATGGAGAAAAGACAGTCTCTTCAATAAATGGTGTTGGGAAAATTGGACAGCCACATGCAGAAAAATGAAACTGGACCCTTTCCTTACACCACACATGAAAATAGACTCAAAATGGACAAAGGACCTCAATGTGAGAAAGGAATCCATCGAAATCCTTGAGGAGAACACAGGCAGCAACCTCTTTGACCTCAGCCGCAGCAACATCTTCCTAGGAACATCACCAAATGCAAGGGAAGCAAGGGCAAAAATGAACTATTGGGATTTCATCAAGATCAAAAGCTTTTGCACAGCAAAGTAAACAGTGAACAAAACCAAAAGATAACTGACAGAATGGGAGAAGATATTTGCAAACGACATATCAGATAAAGGGCTAGTGTCCAAAATCTATAAAGAACTTAGCAAACTCAACACCCAAAGAACAAATAATCTAATCAAGAAATGGACAGAAGACATGAATAGATATTTCTGCAAAGAAGACATCCAGATGGCCAACAGACACATGAAAAAGTGCTCAACATCACTCGGCATCAGGGAAATACAAATCAAAACCACAATGAGATATCACCTCACACCAGTCAGAATAGCTAAAATTAACAAGTCAGGAAATGACAGATGCTGGTGAGGATGCGGAGAAAGGGGAACCCTCCTCCACTGTTGGTGGGAATGCAAGCTGGCGCAACCGCTCTGGAAAACAGCATGGGGGTTCCTCAAAATGTTGAAAATAGAACTGCCCTATGACCCAGCAATTGCACTACTGGGTATTTACCCTAAAGATACAAATGTAGTGATCCGAAGGGGCACGTGCACCCAAATGTTTATAGCAGCAATGTCTACAATAGCCAAACTATGGAAAGAACCTAGATGTCCATCAACAGATGAATGGATAAAGAAGTGGTATATATACACAATGGAATACTATGCAGCCATCAAATAAATGAAATCTTGCCATTTGCAACGACGTGGATGGAGGGTATCATGCTTTAGAAATAAGTCAATCAGAGAAAGACAACTATCATATGATCTCCCTGATATCAGGAAGTAGAGATGCAACATGGGGGGGTTAAGGGGGTAGGCGAAGAATAAATGAAACAAGATGGGATTGGGAGGGAGACAAACCATAAGTGACTCTTAATCTCACAAACTGAGGGTTGCTGGGGGGAGGGGGATTGGGAGACGGGGGTGTGGTTATGGACATTGGTGAGGGTATATGCTATGGTGAGTGCTGTGAAGTGTGTAAACCTGGCGATTCACAGACCTGTATCCCTGGGGATAAAAATACATTATATGTTTATAAAAACAAATGTTCTTTGTGATGTTTTCTTAAAGGTTAAATAAAAACCAAACAAAATCTATATTAAAAACCTAAAGTGAAACTTTTTTTTTAAAGATTTTATTTATTTATTTGACAGAGAGATAGAGAGCGCAAGTAGGCAGAGCAGCAGGTAGAGGGAGAGGGAGAAGCAGGTTCCCTGCTGAACAGGGAGCCTGATATGGGTGGGGCTCGAACCCAGGACCCTGGGATCATGACTTCAGCTGAAGGCAGCCCCTTAACCCACTGAACCACCCAGACACACCTGAAGTAACAACTTCAAGCAATTCATTATGAATTTCCAGACTTAACATTTAAGTCCTAAAAACCTTAAAATAGCTGAAATTTGATATAAATGTCAAATTTTAATAGAAGCCAAATAATGAAAGTATTTCTAAGCTTTGGTCAGTGGCCTATGATCACAGTGCTTTGTAATCTCATTTTAGAATTTGGTATGATAGAAAATTTCATAATAAGCCCAAACCATGTCATAAAAATGAATGTATATACCACAGATACATGTGTATATGTATATACACTATATATATCTTTATATATGAAAGGTCCTAACTTAAGACCCTAACTGGATCTTATGACTTCTGTCCTGGTGCTTCTTCTCACTCATTTATAGACCCCAAAATAAATGGGTAAGAAAAATCGTCTATCTTGTCAAATCTTCCCCTTAATGGAGAGTTTCCTTCGCATGACCCATAACAACCGAACAATCCATTCACAATCTGTAAGTAGCCATTTAAATTATATTAAATAATCATTAAAAAAACATTGTTATAGATCAGACTTAAATGATAATATTTAGAACCAGTTTCTTGGATATCAAATCATTTTTAAATCCATATGTATTTGTCAATGAACAAATCTTTTAAAATGTAAGGCTCAGAATCTTTGACATATTCCATAAGAGATACAAGCCTAAAGCAAATAGCATGTTATTTTGAGGGTTTAAAAAAAAAAAAAAAGGAACATTTATCAAACCCTGACAATATCTTTTCTGAATGGAGCAAACAAAGATTTTTTTTCAGGGGAAATATTTTCTGTAATAAATAGGTTTCTTATAATTATTTTGACTTTGTCAAAATGTAATGTATTTGAACTCAAGAGTTTAGTTTGAAAGAGGACCCAAGGAAAAATGCAAGTGCTGTATTAACTAACATTATTGGTATTAAAATATAACAAAATTTCTGGTGTGCAAACTATCTCATCTATACCATAGATTAATTTGTATTCTCTTCTTTAGTAACAATTTCAGTATTTTTCCATATAATTTTTAATTGTGGATGAAAGCTCCTCTAAAAAAATGATTACTATCACTATGATTTTTAAATTTTATTTTTCATTGATTTTATTTTATTTTAGTTTTATTGAATTTTTTTTCATTGAAAGGTATGATCTCACTTGTATATTTTTCTTGTTCCCTTACTGAATTGCAAGTTGAAGTAAAGTACTCTAAAGGTGTGTTTTCCTGATTCCTTCACTTCTGGGTTTTAAAGTTCAGTTTTTTGCCTCCTGGCAAAAATGCCTTTACAGTAAGATTTAGTCAATGTTTTCCAAAAAACCCCAGAAACACAGAGGGGCGCCTGGGTGGCTCAGGCGTTAAGAGTCTGCCTTCAGCTCATATGATGATCCCAGGGTTCTGGGATTGAGCCCAGCACAGGGCTCCCTGCTCAGCAGGGAGTTTGCTTCTCCCTCTCCTCTGCCTCCTGCTCATGTTCTCTCTCTCGCTCTTTCTATATCAAATAAATAAATAAAATCTTTAAATAAAAAACAAAAAATAGAAACAAAATTAAAATTCAAACTCGTACTTTTCATCTCCAATAAAAACATAACATTTTGATTTACTAGTAAGATCTTGGATTTAACAATTCAGAGCCCATCCATATGATCCAAATCAATGTAAACATTTTAAACATCTCTTTTGTATCAATAAGCTCACTGGTAGATCCACCATGTCCAAATATAAAAGAGAAGATCCAGTACTCGCTAACAATTTTTCAGTGTGGGTAGGGAAACAGAACAGATGCACACATAATAAATGAAAACACTTTCAGAGAAACATCAACAGGTGCAAATTACTATAATGCACTGTCTTCAAATAGCACAAAATCAAGATGTAGATTAAGGGTGGATTAAAATTAAGCCGTAATTAGGGTGATTAAAAATATAGTTTTTGGAGATGAGTTTTGAGCAAGGTTTTGAAAAAGTTATATGAATTGGCAGATGGGAGCAGGTTTTCCAGTGAGAAGAGTAGGGCAAAGACATGGAAAGGAGCAATTGTAGGATTGTCGAGAAAATACTAATGGCGGAGTAGAGGCAGGTTGCCAGAATATGCTGCTTTTGACCCACATGCTTCTTTAATCTGTTAATTCTCTTTCTTTCAGCCCATCACTTATCACGTCTTTGCCTATTCAGCGTAGAACCTATGGTATATCCGTGTGGCCACACTGTGGCTAGAAGGCTCAGTGCCTTGGATCCTGTCTGGTTCTGTTATTGCCCAGGCATGGCCGGTTTCAGAAATCAAGGAGCAAGCTTTGCAGGCAGGCCTGTGCCGGGGTTGCTAGTGAGCTGAACAAAGGTGATCAAATGAGCCTTATCTTTCTATCGTGACTCCCAGTCCTGCTCTCACGCTGCTTCCTCTTGTGCCTTTTCATCATAATCTGAACATCTTTCATGTCAAACTGTGTCTACTGTAAAAATTTTTTTGTAAAAGTTGACTATGTTGGAAGGCGGAGACTCTCCTCAGGGACAGCAACAGTTCCCCTACTTCCTATCCAACTCGCCCTTCAAGCTATACTTCGGATATACCTCCCAGTAATTTAGCCTGGCTGTTCTTAAATCTAGGATGGTAAAGAAAAACTCCGACTTGTTCATGTTGCAGCCTCCTATCCATCATCTCGGGTTTCCTTGAGGCTTCCAGAACCATTTGGCAAAAATTCTATGCCTCCTGTCTTTTGCATTGTCCTCTCTCATTTTCCCTTACTCCCTTCTAATTGCCCTCCTTAGGTCGCCTAGCCCCCAAATGGCTCTGTTGATGGAGATCATTTTTTTTTTTTTTTAAAGATTTTATTTATTTATTTGACAGAAAGATCACGAGTAGGCAGAGAGGCAGGCAGAGAGAGGGGGAAGCAGGCTCCCTGCTAAGCAGAGAGCCGGACGTGGGACCCGATCCCAGGACCCCGAGATCATGACCTGAGCCGAAGGCAGTGACCCAACCCACTGAGCCACCCAGGCATTGATCAGATACTAAGCCAGGAAGTCATCCTGTCCACTTGATGAGTAAGGAGGCATTTCTCCATTATGGGCCTTCTGCTGAGTATTTGCTTGAGAGACAAACATTTTCAGGCTCTTGGACTGCTTTCAGTAATCCGTCCCATAGTTTTACCCATTTCATAAGCTTTTTTTTTTTTTTTTAAACCAAATCTTTGATTTTGTTCCTTCCAAATCCTAAAGAATCTACACCATTAGCTGCTCCCTAGGAATCAGTATATATCTTGACCTCAAGCCAGATCTTCTTCCATGAAACATGTCTAACATGTAAAGCCCACATTCTGCCTACTAATATGAATTTTATTCTCCATTGTCCTAAGAGCCAGCAATCTTCTTTCATCTGGTATGGGCATACTGTGTGGAGCCATCTTTAAACCAAGATGCTCCACTCCCTTTAGTACTTAAACTGAGATGTACAATTGACTTTCACATCATCGGTCAGTTGCTCATAGAAAACTCCCTCTAGGCTATAGATGTGAGTTTAAGCAAGTGTGAGAGTTTGCAGAAGGCATTAATTATTCCATTATTAAACTATTTGGTACCACAAACTTTATGGCTGGATTCATTGAATAGCACACAGTTCATTATTGACGGTATGAACCAAAGGGAACCCCATGGTCAGTTTCCTCCAGAGCTACTATCAAGGCAGGAATTTTTTAATAGAAAGTTACTGGAAGGGGCGTGGACTTTGTCCAAACTTGAGCATCTTTCTCTGAGTATCTCCTATCTGGAGTGAGGCAGTCCACTCAGTACCTCAGTCAGCTACAAAAATTCAAGCACAATAAAATATTGTGGGTCATAATGACCAACTGTCAGTTGCTTGCACTGAAACTCTGGACAAGGTGCTCAGCTTTCTTTTATTATGGACCCCAATTAAAGATGAATAAAATTCAGATCATCTTGTTAATGGTCAGAGTAAGGTGTACAAAGAGGCTGCACCCCAAATTTAGATAATCGTTTTGAAAGGAATATCTTGGAATGCATAAATCCTCATGACCTCTAGTGTCATGTCAGAATTTTTATGATTTTTATTTTTATAGAATTTCACACATATGTCTTGTAAGAGCAACAAGGAACATTTCTACATTCTGATCTTCGTGTGCTATCGGCATGATGTTTTGTGGGTATTGGATCAAAGTGATGTACCACTTGGATCAAAGAGGTGATGTTCCCACAAACTAGACTGTAGCGCAGAGCTGGGAAGCTGATGTATTCCTGAGGCACAACAAGAAAGATTTACTGGTGTTTATTTCAATGAAGGCAAATTTCTGGTAATACCTATAAACCAAAATGGATAATTTTGGTTTATAAGTATAACCATGTTATACCTATAAACCTCATGTTTTGGGCAAGATTCATAATTGCACACTTAGTGCTAGAAGATACATTAATTTATTCTGGTAAGGAGGAAAGAAATCACAATAGCAGCCACAACAGGAACCTCAACTCATTTTGTTTTCAATAATCTACTGTCATTCCTCATGACTTATGGAAGAGTGAAAGCCAAATCAGCCTATTAAATTAATCACCAAATCTGCACTTTTGGGAAACAATCTCTTGTAGTGTTCCTGTTCATTCTCTGTTTTGGCAGGGGAGGACAGTGCCAAATGGCCTCCACTGGGCCCTTCCTAAAACAATAGCCCCTTTTATAGGTCTAAGTGAGCAACTGTGTGTGGTTCTGAGTGTTTCCTAAAATATCCATTCCAACAGTTCCCTCAGGATCTGAGAAAATGATCCCAAGATGTTTTGGGGAATCCCATGAAGCCTACCATGAAGAAAATTCAGGCCAGAACTCCAATTATCACCTGGGCTCTATAACTATCCCAAACCCTAACCAACTAACTCTTGTGGAATTACAGGTCCCCAGGAATCAGTGATAAATTTGAGCCTATATCCAATATTCCTGAGCTTAGGTATTTCCCTTTCCTCAATGCACATGTATTCAGGTTAACAACAGCAGGCCCCATTAAGGAAGATAAAGCAGAAGGTTACAGCAAGAACTTTTCTCATAGGCACGAGCCTCCCCTTCCTTGGGTGTTGTTGGGTCTATGAACCCAAAATTCTCTAGCACCCTGGCTCCAGTGAGGCCTCTGTTCACCAGACCTAGAATAGCTTTGGTTAAATAAATCAAGACACACCTTAATTGGCTGTCTTTCTATTTCATTCCTGGGGACCCCATGATTAATTAACCATAGCCAGAGATTTCTGCTACTGAAGCCATTCCCTGATCCCCGAGTGTAGCATCTGGCTATTAAAACAATACCCATTTTGCTTCCGACTGTTAACAGTCATCACCTGGGCCAGGTCTCAGCTGGCTCCTCACTGAGATCAGGAATACCATGTTGATTGCAGCTCTTTCCACAAGCATCTTCAGCTCAGAAAAAAATAAAATAAAATAAAAATAAAAGCCAGCAGAGCCCTTTTAGATATTTGGGTATTCCCTTTTTTGGCTGTCTTATTGCCAGGGGAAAAGAATCTTCAGGGCCCTGGCAGAATATAGGAATACGACACATGATCCATTTAACCTACTTTCTGACCTCACACAGTCTTTAAATTCTTTCCTCTCTGTTGTGCCAAGGACTTTCTAGCCTTTCTTTTACCAAAAGCAACCAACAGTGGATTCCTGTTTGCTTTGCCAAACCCGCGAAAACTGCTAAAACTTTTTGAGCTACCACACTGAGCGCAGTATGTTTTATGAATAAACCCATCATAATGAATACGGTTCAGTTTGTTCAGAAAAAAAAAAAAAATCTTAGCTTTCCAACACTGGCTACACATTAAAATAATATGAGGAGTCTTTAAAAAATAGGATGCTTATTATACCTTCCACTCCCAGACATTTAAATCAGGATCTCTGGGTTTAGACCAAGCCTCTACGTTTTCTCAAAACTGCCCAACTGACTGCCATCCACTGGGAGGTGTGAGGACCACTGCTGTGGGAGTTTTCATTCACTCTCAAGGTTTCTATCACCATGTTGATGCTAACAAGGGACATTTATAAATTCTTTTAAGATCTGTCTTCTAAGCCTCAGTCCCCTCAAACAATATTTCTCTCTTTGCGTCTCCCCCCAGGTTCCAAAGAATCTGAAGGCTTATAAAATGTACAGGAGATTATGAAACATTTTTGTTTACTCTGTGCCAGGAAGTGCTATGATCAGACTAAACATATAAATTCTAGTCTTTGCCTTCTTTGTATAGACATTTGGTTGCCTACTGTGGGGTTTGTCTTTTTTTTTTTTAAGGTTTTATTTATTTGAGAGAGGGAGAGAGAGAGAGAGAGAGAAAGTAAGAGTGAGGGGCAGGGCAGAGGGAGAGGGAGAAGCAGACTACCCGCTGAGCAGGGAGCCTGAGGCAGAGCTTGATCCCAGGACCCTGGGATCATGACCTGAGCTGAAGGTAGACACCTTGTCAACTGAACCACTCAGGAGCCTCAGGGGTTCTTAACCTCAGCACTACTAACATTTTGGGATGGGTCACTCTTTGTTAAGGATGGCTTTCTTGTGCTTTGTAGGGGGCTAAGGAGAATTTCAAGCCTCTACACACCAGATTCCAGTAGCATCTTACTCCTTCCCTGCTAGATATTGCCAAATGTCACCTGGGGGTTGGAATTGCCCTTAGCTGAGAACAACTGGTCTGTAGTCATCTTCACATTAAAGGTTTCACAAGAACTTGCATTTTAATATTTTATATCCCGAGTAGTAATTTTCTCTTCACTGCTCCTGGTCTTGGATATTTGTACCATTATCAAGACTTCACTTATCCAGGGACCCAGTATTCAAAATTCGTAGTATTATATTGCTCTTGAATGTCATGATTCCTAAATCTCTTTCTCACTTGAACAGTTCTTTCCCTTCCTGCCAACTCCCCCCTTCTTTTTTACATGCCACTGACTAACGAAATTGGTTCGGTTGTCCTATGGTGTCCTTTACATCCTGGAGTTGGTTGATTGGTCCATCTTGACTTTATTTAGCTTGTTCGTCCATCCCTGTTTTACCAGACCAGTAAACCAGAAGTTACATCCCAAAGCTTGATTAGATTCATATGAAACATTTTGGGTACTGAAATTCATATTGTTATATATCAGCTGGCACAAAATTAAGGCTGTCCGACTCCTGGCTAAAGAGCTATCAGGTGGTGATACCCTTGACTCCACCATTATGAAGTTGATAATTTTGCATCATGTGATTGTCCATTTCACCCTAACTTCTCACATAAATGTTTAAGCACATATGGATGCTTATTGCCCAGATGGTTATTGATTTACGAGTAATAGATGGTCATTTTCTGGAGATCCGTTTTTGATACAAAGTGAGATGGCAATTACATATGTAAAGTGAATATGTCAATGTAGCAATTAGGTATGCAAATCTGAAGGTTGGTGTCAGAAAGATAAACTTAGAAGTCATCAGTATGTGGCTGACACTTACTATTCATAGACTGGATGAGGTATTTAAAGGGAGAGGGAGGATGGAGAGGAGGGTCCCGTAGTGAGTAATCAGGCACCCCGACTGTTAAAAGTGGATGAAGAGAAGTAGCCAAAAGAGGACTGAGAGGCAGGATCTACCTCATTAATATCATTTCTCATGGCTTTTTTCTTGATATCTTCTCTGGACTGTGGTAATCATCTAATTGATCTTACTGCCTCTAGTTTTGCCTCTTCTAATTCATGCTCCACAGGACTTTCAGAGAAATTAGTCTGAAAGTTAAATCTATCGGCTTTATTAGTTTTCAGATTAAAACCCTCTAAAAGCTCTGCATTGCCTTTAGGATAAAGCCCAAATATCTACTTTCACCATATGACTCCTGACGTGTATCTTTGCTGCTTGTTTAGATCAGGTCTTGCCATTCCCCATCTTTTCCCTGTACACAGGGCCAGGCAGTTTCTTGAAACATTGTAAACTGTTTGTTTCTCTAACTATTATTCAACATTTTTTGTGGGAGACTTTGTTTCACTTGTTTCATCTGATTCATGTTTTGGTACTAAGTTAAAGGCAACTGTGAAACCTTTCCTGACATCAGCAAGGTGTAATTAACCACTATTATTTGATAGTGTGTGGGGGTGTGTATGTCTCAAATTGTGACCTTAATGCACTGCTCTACAAACTGAGCACAAATATGATCACTTATTTTCCTTCCAGTTGATTACCTAGAGTATACCTTAAATGATACACTAGGGGGAAAAAAAAATTCCCCTCTTTGTTCTTTACCCCAAATTTTCCACAGTTCTAGAGGCTTACACAGTCTAAAAAAGGGTAAGTAGGAAGATAAGCTATGATAGTCACTAGAGCTATTAAAAAAATATCCTGGTTCTCCTTCTAAGCATATAGTAAATACGTACTTTTCTACTCCCATGTTTTTCGCTTGGACAATGAAATGTCAGTAGAAATGACATATTTCCCCTCCTTGCAGAAGGCTTTAAGGCCTAGTATTTGATTTGTTCTTCCCTTCCCTCTGTTGTAGTGGTTGGGGAAGCATATGTTGAAATGGAGTCTTTATCAGTCTGGGTCCCTGTGTGATAAGCATTTCAATCTGTGTTGGAATGTAGCATGAACAAGAAATAAGCTTTTTTGTGTATTCAGCCACCGAGATTTTGGAATTGTTTGTTAGCACCGAACAATGTAGCCAATTTAGGCTGATACATACACTAAGCAGGAAGAGTATACAGTCTGATGATTCTAGTCAGTAAAGCTGGTAACCAAGCCTGGCTGCTGAAGTCTTGCTGCATATCTCTATGGAGGAGAAATTCTCAACCTTGGCATGTTTGACATTTTGGCCTGGAAAAATCTTTGTTGGAGGAGGCTGTCCTTTGTATTGTAGGATGTTTAGTAACAGTCCCGGCTTCCAAATACTAGATGCCAGTAGTACCCCCACACCCAAGTTGTGACAACCAAAATGTAAAGTATTGCCAAATACCCACTGGGGGTCACAAGTGACCCTAATAGAAAACCAGTGCTTTAGGCAATACACATCTGCTTTTGATGCTCCGGTCTACTCAAGGCTGCTATAGATGTTTGAGAGAGAAATGTTACTCTGTCAGAACATGGTTCTGCTGGTGTGTCTTTGACAGGCGCCCAGAGTCACAGTTTTTACATCTTGGCTCTTCTAAGGCCATAGGACTCAAAACACCTCCCTGTGGCAATTCCAGAAGCACAGTTGGTTTAGAGTCTGCTTTTTGTGATCCTGGATCTACTGTCCTGGGACATCATTACCATTAGGAATGGTATCACTCTGTGACTCCAAAAAGATATCTAATTTATATATAGTCTTTCCAGGACAATAGGTCTACCAAGCCAAAAAGGCTCAGCTAACCTGATTGGACAAGAAAAGGTAAGAGCAAATTAATGTATAATCAAATTTGTCTTTTAGAGTTACTGAAATTCAGTATGAATTTTATATATATATATATATATTCCCCCCACCACAATAGCACATACCCTCCCCAATGTCCCTTACTCAGCCACCCCATCCCTCCCACTCCCTCCCCTCCAGCAACTCTCAGTTTGTTTCCTGAGATTAAGAGTCTCTTACAGTTTGTCTCCCTCTCTGGCTTCATCTTGTTTCATTTTTCCCTCCCCTCCCCTATGATCCTCTGTCTTGTTTCTCAAATTCCTCATATCAGTGGGATCATATAATTGTCTTTCTCTGATTGATTTATTTGCTTAGCATAATAAATGGCACCAGATATTCTTAAAGATATTCAGCTTTATTTTACTCCTAAGTGGAAGGAGGATAATAAAGGGTTTCAAACAGAAGTTCAGCAAAAACAACAACAAAACCTCCCCAAAAATAAAAAACAAAAATCAAACAAAAAAAACTTTGATAATTTGCTAAAATATTTATCCCATGGTAGTTGTTTTATATCTGTTGAATGTGTTTAAATGTGGATTCTTTATTTTTTTAAAGATTTTATTTATTTATTTATTTATTTAACAGAGAGAGAGAGACAGAGATCACAAGTAGGCAGAGAGACAGGCAAAGAGAGAAGGGGAAGCAGGCTCCCTGCTGAGCAGAGATCCTGATTCGGGGCTCAATCCCAGGACGCTGAGATCATGACCTGAGCCGAAGGCAGAGGCTTTAACCCACTGAGCCTCCAGGCGCCCCTAAATGTGGATTCTTAAACTGCATAGTATCACTGGGGTTTTATCATACAAATAAATAGAAAAAGGTGGAATAATAATAAGTAGAATAATAGTGAATCCTCACAGCAGCAGTCTTTACACATTTTCACTCTCATATCACCCAGATTAAATTTCTAATTACATCGATTTCTGTTGACATCTAAAATTTTTTATCATAAGTTTAAATAGATCCAAAGGATATGATTTCGACATGTTGTAAATATTTGATTTTTTATAATAAAGCTATTATTTCATTCTTTTAAACATTCCAATGGAATCTAAATACCAAAGCAACTTCATACCCACCATATTAGAGTAATGCATGCTATATGCTAGTGTAACAAATGAAATCCCCAATTTCAGTGCCTTAATATAACAACATTTATTTTTCCCTCACACATGTCAATTGGAAAACATTTCAGACACAGCTTCTTTCTACCTCATGCCTCCACCATTCCTAAGGGCTTTAAAATACTTTGATTCAAGTCAGTGAACAAGGAAAGAGAATGTTGAATCAAGCATAGTAAAGTTTTATGAGCCACCCACTTTCCATTGGCTACTATTCAGTCACCTGGTCACATCAACCTGCAAGAGAGGGTAGAAATGTAGTTTAGTTTTAGGCCCAGGAGATAGAGGAAATGGGTTAGAAGAGCACACACGTAACAGTCTCCACTATAGTTTACTCTTCTGATGACCAAATATGCTTCCTCTTCTCACACATAAAACATACTCCCCCACCCCATTCCCAGATTAGATAACCCAACATTTCATCTGTCACTATATTCATTTCTAACTCCAGGATTTCCCAGGGGTATACATCCTTTCTATCAGGATCTGGATTTTGATTCCTCTGGTCACTGCCACCACCTCCCCACCACACACAAATATTCAGATGCAAAATACAGTGGTGGACCAGGGACAGGATAAATACAATTAGCTTACCCACTTAGAAAGAATAGTAGAAAATACAAAGCAATTTCTTGTCAGTGGAGGTTAGGAAATTCTGCAGGTTAGGGACTATAAGGAGCCCCTGCCCTAGCAGCAGAAAGTATTTTTGATTCTGTTTTCATTCTGCTCATTAGGAAGTCCTTTACAGTACATAAAGTTGTATTTGAGTCAAATTAGGTTTGTTGAAAATCAACTAAATAAAGCACAAGCCAAGACTATTCCTGGGAACAGATTGCCTCTGAGGCTTTACCTTTGTTGAATGAAACTGCTTATCCAACAAGCCTATTCAATTTTCTTCCAAATTTACATTTGTGTTTTAGAGTCTCCAGACAATTGAGGAAGAGGACATAATTTAGGTTGTGACTTCTACCAAAACATGCACTGAAGTTAGGTAAGATACTCTCAGAAAGGTGGATACATTTTAAATACAGAAAATAACTTTTAGGGCACCTGGGTGGCTCAGTGGGTTAAGCCGCTGCCTTCAGCTCAGGTCATGATCTCGGGATCCTGGGATTGAGTCCCACATCGGGCTCTCTGCTCAGCGGGGAGCCTGCTTCCTCCTCTCTCTCTCTCTGCCTGCTTCTCTGCCTACTTGTGATCTCTCTCTGTCAAATAAATAAATAAAATCTTAAAAAAAAAAAAAAGAAAATAACTTTTATAATACTGTTATAATTTATATGAAACATGATAGTATAAAACTATAAATATATTTATATTAATATATGTCTAGTAAATAAATACTGGTGCTCTAAAGAGTCCTAAAAATTTGAGATTTCATCTTTTACCTTTGTTGGTTATGTTTTCATATGGAGTTCCAGCTATAAAACTTGGACCAGCCAATTTTGACATGTGACTTTCTGTTCCTTTGTGCCCTTTTTCTTTCACAATATCTTTTCCTTTGTACCTATTTTAGGCTATAAAGGAAAATGAGATTAAAACGTCTCCTCCTCAGACAGACTATTTGAAGAATGTATTTTACAAAAGATAATTTTATATACTTAAGGTTTTGAAGAATATTTTAAAAGCCCTGCTATTTATTTACTATTTATCTATCTATTTATTTATTTATTTTAAAGATTTTGTTCATTTGAGAGAGAGAGAGAGAGCATGAGAGGGGAGAGGGTTAAAGAGAGAAGCAGACTCCATGCTGAGCAGGGAGCTTGATGTGGAGCTTGATCCTGGGACTCTGGGGATCATGACCTGAGCTGAAGGCAGTCATTTAACCAATTGAGCCACCCAGGTGCCCAAAAGTCTTAATTTTTTATAAACTTAAAATGTTTTTGTTATTTTAGAATGGCTATAGGTGTATATAAAATTGCTTTGAATTTTGAACTACTGATACATAATAATTTCTGAATGGTAAGTTCTATAGAAGGGAGATTATGTACATTTGAATTTGTAAGGTGTTTAGTTAATAATTTGAACATGAACATTCAAGGGATGAATCCTTTTGATTCATCAAAAAAATAATAAAATCATATGTAAAGATGCTTGTTTCAATTCTTTCTTGCTGTTCACTCCATATGGAACATGAACTTCATCTCCTGCTACAATAATTGGTTCATAACTTTCTTCCATCATTTCCTGAAAGCATTTATTGTCCAACTAAAAGTGAACAAGACTAAATTATCTTCTTGTTACAATTGTTGACAAAATTGCAGAAGTATCCGATGTCAGCATTCCACCCTAGAATTCACAAATTCTCACTAAAGTAGAATGACATTGTGAATGAAATTTTCAAAGTTGAGTATTTTCAGATTTATTATTTGGATAATCCATATTTAACTGTAATTATTGTTTTTAAGCCCATTCATTTCTTACAAATACATTTTTAAAATTGCAAAGGACCCTATAAATCATCATATGATTTATACAGAAACAAACATTTGAAGTTTCTTGACTCTCTTTTCATTATACTGTGCTTCCTCTAACTCAACAGATGATTTTAAGTTGGACAGCATTTACATTTATAAAAATCTTAGCTAATGCCTTCTTTTAAAAATTTATGGTCTCTTAAGTAATTTGCTTTACACAGAAAAATGAAAGACCTTTTATCCTTAAAATATCAACTAATCATGTAAGTTCCTTCTCTTTCTCTTGACATTGTTTTGTTCTTTTCACATATTGAGACTTCATATATAGTTTTTATGTACCAATATTGCAAGTTCACATATGCCATTTTAATGGCTTTTAGACATTTTTAAAAAAAGATTTTATTTATTTGACAGACAGAGATTACAAGTAGGCAGAGAGGCAGGCAGAGAGAGAGGGAGAAGCAGGCTCCCTGCTGAGCAGAGAGCCTGACATGGGTCTCAATCCTACGACCCTGGGATCATGACCTGAGCTGAAGGCAGAGGCTTTAACCCACTGAGCCACCCAGGAACCCTTGGCTTTTAGACATTTTATCATGTTATATAACTTGACCATTTCTAACTTATTGGACATTAAGTTGTCTCCTACTTAAACATTTTTGGATTATCTTCTTTGGATATACTCCCATAAGTATTTGTTCAAAAGAAAGTAATTCTTATGTTTTCTGTTGTACATAAGTAGATTGCTTTTTAGAAACATTTTGTGAGTTATGCATAATAATCAGTAATGTATGATTATATCTGTTTCCTGTAGACCTGCTAACATTCACTTTACATAGATAAGATATTAAAGAATAAAAAGGGTACTACTAATTTTTTGATCAAGATTCTTAAAATGTTTTTGTTATTTTGAAATGATTATATACATATGAAATTCTAAACTTCTGAATTTTGAGCAAATTTTATTTATTTAATTTTTTGAAGATTTATTTATTTGAGAGAGAGAGAGCACATGGGGGGAGGTGCAGAAGAGGAGGGAGGGAGAGAATCCTTAAACAGACTCCCCACTGAGTTTGGACCACCCCCCGCCAGAGGGCGTCTCATCCTAGGACACTGAGATCATGACCCAAGCTGAAATTAAGAGTCGGGACGCTTAATAGACTGACTGAACCACCCAGTCACCCCTAGAGTAAATTTTAATTTATTTTTGTTAATTTAGTTATTTCTCAAAATTTTATAAAATCAGCTATTTCCATGTTATGGATAATTCATTTACTTGCTCTTTTTTACTTAATAGAAACAAAATTGCTATTTTAGCAAATCTTATCCCCATCAACAAAGGATTCTTTAAAGGAATGTCACAAACCACAACCATATCTTATTTATCTTTCATAGCTGAAGGACATTTCTGGATGAAAATATCCTTGTAATTTCATGGCTTCCTTATTCTAATTTGCAGGACGTTTCATTACTATATAGATTACACCAAGTTTCCAAAAGGTAAAATTGGTTCTTTATTGCTTTTTATAATGTTACTTATTAATCTGATTACTAATTATTAATACTTTTTTAGATAATGTTCACTTCAGTTAGTCACAATGTGGCTAGGTTACTGAGCTCAGAACTTTGACAATTACTCACTTGATTAGGGCAATGACTTTCAACTACGTGCACAACAGAATTAGGTGTGAAATATAACCACTAAGTCTAGGGTAATGGTTTCCAAACTTCAGTTTGCATCAGAATCTCTTGTTAAAACACAGAGGTTTTTGGGGGTGCTTGGGTGGCTCAGTGGGTTAAAGCCTCTGCCTTCAGCTCAGGTCATGATCCCAGGGTCCTTGGTCATGATCCCAGGGTCCTGGGATCAAGCCCCGCATCCGGCTCTCTGCTCAGCAGGGAGCCTGCTTCCCCCTTTCTATCTCTGCCTGCCTCTCTGCCTACTTGTGATCTCTGTCAAATAAATAAATAAAATCTTTAAAAACAAAACACAGAGGTTTTAAACATATGCTTGTAAAACATAGATTGCTGATCTTGTCTCCTAGAATTAAAGAGATTCAGTTGGTTTGGGGGTGACATGGTCCCAGGTGATGCTGATGATGCCAGTCCAAGAATCACACTTTGAGAACCACTAGTCAGGGATCTAGCCTGGGCATCTATGTAAATAGTTTAACATGATTGTGATGGTTGAACACAGTATCATCCTTAAGGAATGAGTTGCATAATTGAGTGTGTGTAGGTCATTTCCCTGAGGAGATTCTCAAACTTCACTGTGCATCACCATCACCTGGAGGGCTTGTTAAAACACAGATGGTTAGGCCTCACTCCCAGAATTTGGGATTCCTTAGATCTGAGATGGAGTGAAAATCTGCATTTCTACCAACTTCCCAGGTGTTATTGAAGCTGCTGATTCTAGAATCACATTTCAAGAACCACTGCCTTAGTGTAATTTAAACCTATCCCCTGCAGCAGTATCCTTGCTTTTCCCTAGGTATCCAGAGTACCGTAAAAATTGTTGTGCAACTTTAATCTTCAAGAAGTCAGATTCCATTCTGAGGGCAATAAAGATAGGAGGGAATACATCTTATTCATCTTTACATAGCCTTGGCATATTACAGTGATGTTTTGCAAATACTAGTGCTCAAAAATATAATGCATTTGAACACTGATTGGGATAGCAAATGATTTTGTGGAAATAGTAATGTTACTTATTTAATCAACACTTAGTAAAAGAAAATGGGTAATTACCATTCCTGAGTTTAAAAAATGTAGAGAAGGGGCTGTCAAAGAAAAATTAACTTTGGCTCATCAAGTTAATTGGCAATCTTCCCTCATGTTTTGCCTTTAGATATTTGTGAGTGCAGTGCACCGAAACTGACTACAGTGTTGAGTCTGGAGATCTATCTGTGTGTGTATATGCATATGTATACACACGCACACACATTTGTGCATCTCTCGAATAGTATCTGACTAAACTTGGCAAACCATAGAATTACGTCGCATATATTGAATGGATTATAGTACATTGTATAATAATATATACAGAATAATACATTATTCCGTATTCCGAGGGCATACAGAAGATACTGTAGAACAGACCAATAGGAGACAGACTGCAGTGAACAAGGGGAGTGGAGGCAGGTTCTGGGTAAATAAAAGAGATACTACAACACCCAGACTGTACAAACCATTTTATGCTGGAAGAAATGCAATCTCAAAGTTGCAGAAGTCCCATTTCATGCGGGAAGAAGTACAACTGCATAAAAATTGTAGCAGTCTTTCAACAAAATGAAACAGAAGTACCAAAACGGTTCTTGAGAGAAGGCTGGAATGATCGTGTTCAATTAGAGCTATGAATCTGACAACAATCTTCCCTCCTGTCTCCTGTTGGGGCCAGTGCTGCCTCCTACAGAGCCACATCTACTCTGCCAGGTGCTGCAACTACCACCAGACCTTAATTTCACTCCGCCAGGTCCTCGAGGCTTTTTCCCGCCAAAGGCCAGGTTTCCGCCCCTCCAAGCCCCGGGCGCAGGCGGGACTGCGCATGTGCGGGGCCCTGGCCGACGGGTAGCCCCCCCTCCGCGGCCCCACGGACTGCGGACCATGGCGCAGATGGAAGCGAGCCTGTTGCGCCAGTGCCCGCTGCTTCTGCCTCAGAACCGGGCGAAAACCGTGTACGAAGGATTCATTTCGGCTCAGGTACCCGCCAGCTTGTTGCCCGATTGCTAGGAGGGCGTCTCTTTCGCGGCGCAGCTCCGCCCCTGGAAGTCAGTTACGGGGGCAGTTAGGGGCCCTTAGCCGGGGGAGTTAGGAGGGGAGGCGCCTCACGGCTCCTCGGAGACTGGAGGCTTGAGGACTTCTGCGGTGGTTGACAACCCGCCACTCGCTACCGCGCCTTTGCCTGGGCTAGCGTCCGGCCAGGGACTGGGCGAGAGGAGCCCGGCGCGGGACGCGAGCGGGGGGCGGGGCACACGGCCACGCCCCCTCGCGCGCGCTTCCTGACTTTGACCTCCCTTCTGATTCCGCGTCTGCCCCACCTTGAACTGTTTTTTGATAGTTTTGCAAATTTTTACCTTGTCTCTAACCACCCCCCCATCTCCCCCCCCCCACCCTGAGCCCCACAAAGGTTGGTGGCCAGTCGTTCACTAGGGGATCCCTGCAGATTATGCTCGTTTTTCCTGCAAAAATGTATTTTGGAGAAAAACCACCCTTTGGCTCTCAACTAAGTCCTGTGTCCCTGAGCGCTTCCTGTAGCGATATTTTGTACGAAATCTTGACAGCAGAATTAATTACCTTTCCTGAGTCCAGGCGGCTTCTTAATTCTGTGGTGCACTTGATGACACATGGTAACACACACGTGTACAGGTTTGAAGTTTACAAAGCGCTTTCCAAGTACGTTATCTCACTAATCCTAGGCCCTTTGAGGCAGAATTAAAAGAAATCTTTCTCAGTCTTCATAGTTAAGTAAATCAGGGCATGGGAAAGTGGACAGGTTAAGTTATTTGTCCATGATTGCCAGAGTCCCTGAAAGCGAGGCAATCAGATTCCACTCCCGCGTTTTGCGCCCCTCTCTGCATTGGACCAGGATACTGGGTTAGATTTTTGAGTATAGGTTTTTGCTCCCAGACTTGTATACTCAACATTGTGCAACCTCTCTCACCAGCACAATACTTTCTTTCTTGTTCTTTTTTTTTTTTTTTTTTTGGTCTTTTAAAATTAACAGATTCTGCTTGAGGAAAAACTGTTGAAACTACACACAAATTAATGACCTGCAACTTTTGATATGGATCATGAATACATTAGATTACCAGCAGTACCTTTTAGCTATTAAATGTAACACGCAACTACACCTGAAGATTTAATTTGCTATGTGAAATAAGGAGAAATTTCGGAAGAGGAAAGAAACAAAGTGGTCATTTTTAAACAACTTAACATTGAATCAACTGTATTTTCTGGAAAAATATGTATGAATCTTTTATAGACCTGCACATTTTCAGTATTTGAACTCAGTTATATAGAAACACAAATTATTCAATTTTGTCATAATAAATTTAAAATTTAGTAATTAACCAGATAATTTGAAAACGTATCATGGTGATGAGTAAAAATTTCTGTTCTCAGAATTATTTTTATTTTCTGAAAGAAAAATGAATAATTGCATTGCTCCACCTTACCTTGATTAACACTCCATTCAACAATCCTCATCAAAACATTGTCAGCATTAAAAGAGTGGGATGGAGGTAAAATTTAACTCTTAATTATAGTGATTAAGAGAATGGTTTCAACTTTCAGAAATATTTAAGTGTTTGAGTATTGGGTATTTGAAAACTTGATACTTAATTTAACTTTAAAAAGAAGCCTGTTTCTTTTTTTTTTTTTTTAAGTATAACTGACATGCAGTATTTGTTTCAGGTGTACAACATAATGATTTGATGTCTGTATATGACATGAAATGATCACTGAGTCTAGTTCATCGGATGCACCATATGTAGTTCTATAATTTTTTTTTATGATGAGAACTTTTTTTTAAAGATTTATTTATTTGAGAGAGAGAGAGAGAGATCCTGTGGGTGCAGAGGTGCAGGGAGACAGAGAGAGAGAGAGAGAGGAGAGAAAGAATCCTCAAGAGGACTCCCTGCTGAGTGACAAGCAGGACTAGAGCCTGATCCCGGGGCCCTGAGATCCTGACCGGAGCCAAAATCTAGAGTAGGCCTCCTAACCCACTGACCCACCCAAGTGTCCTCCTTATGATGAGAACTTTTAAGATAAGTCTCTTAGCAGCTTTCAAGTAGGTAATAGAGTTTTAACTATAGTTTCCATGTGGTACTTTTCATGCCTTTAACTTAGGACTGGGAGTTTGTGCCTACAAAAACACAAACTTCACCTGTTTCGCCCTCTACCCCACCAGAAAACATACTTTTTGAGAGTTGGGGCCATATCCTAGGAATTGCCATATGTTTTGACGTTTACTCAAAACCTATAGTAGTCTCTCAAAAATATTGAGTGAATTATGAAATCTACTTGCTAAATGAACCTTTTACCCACCCCTTAGAATATTAAGGTAGAACTAATCTGAGTGCACTGTGATTAAGGAAAGATTATAGAGGGTACATATGGATTTATTAGTTTTTCTTTAAATTCATTATGACCATTGCAGAAAGTAGAGGCTAAATTTCATTAGTATTTCTGGAATAAAGGTAATCCACTTTTTTTCCCCTGAATTGGAAGTATCAGTTTTTGAATTATCTAGCTGAAAACCTGATTCATTTTCAGGTAATGTTTAGAAAAATTAAAGAGAGATTAAGTTACATTTTTATCAGGAGCCATGTTATATCTAATTTTAGGCATTTTAAGGGAAGTACTTTATATGTGTGTCTCTACTGAAGCCTGTGAGAAAAACTTGTGTAAACGTCAGAATTGAGATTAGATGAATTTTCTTGTGACCCTTGCTGTAGCTACAATTCTGACTTCTTAACATAAACACATTATTTAATGTTTGATGGGACTGGTTTTCTTTAGAAATGTTTGTCTTGTATATAATTTAAAATTTACAGAAAAATAACAAGTATGTATGAAAATTACCCAGATTCACCATTACTTTTGCCCCATTTGATTTTACTTTGTGTGTATATATATGGGTGGGTATATATACATTATTTTTCTGAGAAGTTTGAGATTAGGTTGCAGACATAGTGTCTCTCTATTCTTAATACTTCAGCATATAGTTCATGAGAACAAGGACAAAACTCATGTATATCCACAGTACAGTTATCAAAATCGCGAAGTTTCATCATGATATAATGCCATCATCTGGAGGCCAAATTCAAATTTTGTTAATGTTGCAATTACGTATTTTGTACCCCCCTTTCCAGCCTCCTTACAGGAGTGAGATGAAGATACCACATTGTATTTAGTTTTAAGGTATCACATTGCATTTAGTTGTTCTGTTTCTTTAGTCTGGCATAGTTCCTTAGGCTCTTTGTTTTCTATTAACTTGACATTTATTAAGACTATGGTTTGGATATTAGGAAGAATGTCCCTCAGTTTGGGTTTGACTAATACTTCCTCATCATTAAATTCAGATTATATAATTTCAGCACAGATGACACAAAGAATGCTGTGTCCTTTTTAGGGCACGTGAAGTCAGTGGTTCTCATTGATGATGTTACCTCTGATCACCTTGTTAAGATGGCATGTGCCAGATTTTCCTTTTGTAATTCATAAGTACTTTTAGAGAGCTACTCTGACGCATCAAACTTTCAGGTATACACACCAGTTTTAGTATCTTTTTTTTTTTTTTAAGATTTTATTTATTTATTTGACAGACAGAGATCACAAACAGGCAGAGAGGCAGGCAGAGAGAGAGAGAGAGAGAGGGAAGCAGGCTCCCTGCTAAGCAGAGAGCCTGACGCGGGACTCGATCCCAGGACCCTGAGATCATGACCTGAGCCGAAGGCAGCGGCTTAACCCACTGAGCCACCCAGGCGCCCTCAGTTTTAGTATCTTAATTGAGCCACCATCATTTGGTGGTTGCCAAATGATGATTTTTCTAACTCCATTATTTTCTTCTTTATTGTCATTTTATTATAAGGAGTAAACTCTTTTCCCCCACTTATTTGTATCAGAAGTTTTAAAAATAATTTAATGGATTGTAATCTTTACTTGCCTTATTTATTTTGATGCTTAAATTTTCCCACATTTGGTTGTGAGAGCACATTTTTACTGATACAAGTTTTAATATACTTTTTATTTTATAATATTTTTCCCTCTTACCGCTGTTTTTAAAGTAGTCTGTATATGCTGACATGTAGTGTTTTATCATAATCATTTTTTAGTACTTACATAATTTTACTTTGTAGATCCCTTGCACCCAAGAGTTATTTAGTAGAAGATTTAAAAATTTTTCTCATGAAAATCTTTTTTTGATTATTAATTTTGTTATTTCTAGTTTTACAATTAGATAATACTGTTTCTAAAAATTATAGTCTGTGAAACTTACTGATTCTTGGTGCATGCGTGCGCGCATGTGTGTGTGTGTTTGTGTGTGTGTGTGTGAGAGAGAGCGAGAATATGAACGATCTCTGTGATTTAAATAAGTTATTTTCTCAGTTGGGTTATTCCTTTTCTTTTGGGTGAGCTTGGCAGTTTGTTTCCCTCAAGGAATTTGTGCATTTCTTCTAGATGTTTGAATTTATTGGCTTAAATTTTACTTCATAATATTCCCTTATCCTTTTAGTGAATGTATTTAGGAACTGTAATGATGTTCCCTATATTGGTTATCTTTTGCTGCGTAACTACTTATTCCAAATCTTTGTGACTTAGAACAACAAACATTTGTTATCTTACCTTTGCTATAGATCGGAAGTTTGAAAGCTACTTAGGTGGATGGTTCTGCGTCACTGTTTCTTATGGACTTGTCATGAAGATGTTAGCCAGTATGCCAGTTCTCTAAAGGCTTGGTTAGAATTTAAAGATTTGCTTCCAGGATAGCTCATTCACATGGTTGTTGGCTGGAGCCCCCTGTTTTCTGCTTCTCTTTGACCTGGGAGGCCTCAGTTCCTTAACTGCATAGACCTCCATAGGGTCCTCAAAACATGGCAACTAGCTTCCCTCTGCGTGATAAATCAAGCATAAGGCTGCATGGTACTTTTGGAGAAAAGGTACCAGTCTCTGAAGTTACACATATTTACTTCTGCTTTTTCTGTTTTTTATAGCAAGCCCCAAATCTCGTCCATATTCAAAAGGAGAGAAATGAGGCACCAACTCTTAAAGGTTGAAATATCAAAGAAATTATGGATATATTTTATAGATACTTCTTGTCCCCACTCTTATGGTATTTTGTGTCTTTTTTCCCTGGTGCAACTGGGTAGAGGCTTAAATATTTTATTGATCTCCTCAAAGAACCCACTTTTGATTTTACTGATTTTCTTTTTTCACTTATTTTTCTGTGTCTTTCTTTGCTTTCTGTATATGTGTGTGTATTTCTTTGTTTCCTGATCTTAAGTTTCCTAGTATCTTCAGGTGGAATTTTAGCTCATGGATAATGAGAACTTTTTATTTTATAATATTTTTAAAAAAGATTTTATTTATTTGACAGAGATCACAAGTAGGCAGAGAGGCAGGTGGGGGGTAGAGTGGGGGGGTGGGGAAGCAGGCCCCCTGCTGAGCAGAGAGCCTGATGCAGGGCTCAATCCCAGGACCCTGGGATCATGACCTGAGCCAAAGGCAGAGGCTTAACCACTGAGCCACCCAAGCACCCCTCTGTTTTGTAATATAATTGTTTAGTGCTGTAAATTTTTCTTCAGACACTACTTTGGCTGTATCACACATACTTTGATATGTTATATTTTCTTTTTATTTTTTTGGGTTCAAAATACTTGTTAATTTCTTTTCTTTCTTTCTTTTTTTTTTTTTTCTTTTGATCCATGGGTTGCTTAGAACAACAGTATACCTTTCTAAATATTTTAGGACTTTCTAGATATGTTTTTGATATTGATTTATAATTTAGTTTCATATTGGGTACAACAGAATTTGGGGGATTGAAATTCTTTTAAATATATTGGGACTTATTTTATGGCATAGAATATGACGTATTTTGGTAAATGTTATGTCTATTTGAAAATAATGCATTCTACTGCTGTTGGATGATTGTTCTATAATGTTAGGTCAAGTTGCTTCATAATGCTATTTTAGTTTTTTATATACTCACTGATTTTCTGTCTACTCATTTTATTAGTGAAAGGGGGTATTGACAATCTCCAACTATAATTATTGTTCAGTTTCTACTTTTGTTTCTGTAAATTTTTGCTTTGTATATTTTGAAGTTCTTTTATTAGGTACATGAACTTTTAGGATTGTTGAGCACTCTTGAACTGATTTTTTTTTAATGACTGTGAAATAACCCTGGTAATCTTTGTCCTAGAATCTCTATTTTCTGATATTAGTATAGTGACTCTAGCTTTTTTTTTTTTTTTTTTTTTCTTCTGGTTAGTGTTGGCATGGCTTAATCATTTCCCATTTATTTGATATCTATTTGTGTCTTATATTTGAAGAGGATTTCTTCTGGACATTGTTTTTTTTATTGAATCTAAAATCAACTGATTTTTGCTTTGAGATGTTTAGACCATTTACATTTAATCGATGACTGATATTGAGTTTAAAGCTAATATTTTGCTGCTTTTTTGTTCTATGTGTTTTTTTATCTTTTTCATATTTTTTCTGCATTTTTGTTAGACACTGTATAGTATATTTTTTATCTCCTCGATCAGCTTATTAGCTATTTTCCTTCTTAATTAGTTGCTTTATGGTTTATAGTATACAACTTAAACTTGTCATGATTCACATAAATAATATTAGGATTATATTTTATATGCGCTATTGGTTTATCAGCTGTATATCACTTTGTCTCTTTTTTAGTGTTTGTTCTAGGGTTTACAGTATGCTACTGTAATTTACCACAATCTACTTTCAAGTATACCACTTACAAGAATCATGCAATGACTCTTTCCCATCCTCTCCCTTTTGTGTACTTGTTGTCATATCTTTTACTTCTATTTATCTTTTAACCCTCCCAGTATATTTTTATTTTCCTTTAAATTTTTATTTCCTGTAAATAATTATCTTCCTTTATTAAGACACTTTTATTTTTTAAGGACAGTTTTAGAGTGGGTTTATTTCTTGGTTTTTCTGTCCTATTCCATTGATTTATGTTACTGGTTATTGGTTTTTGAGGGGAACATTGAGAATTTAAGTACCATTTCATTACATGATATAAAGGGAGGAAACCAACAATATGATTTGCCACTGTTGATGTTGACGTTGGCTAAAATACTGTTTGTCAGGTTTCTCTACTGCAGCATTAACTCTTCTCCTCTTTCCATACTTACTCTTTGGAAGGAAATCTCTGAGTTGCTCCCACTTAAGGAGTGAAGGGTTATGCTCCCCCTCTTTTAAGGTAGAGTGTATAATTTACCTGGAATTCTTCTGTAAGGAAGGTTAGTTTAATTCCCATATTTATTTAAGTTTTTAAAATTTAATTCCAATATAGATAACATACAGTGTTATGTTAGTTTCAGGTGTACAGTATAGTGATTCAGCAATTCTGTACATTACTCTGTTCTCATCATGATAAGTGTACTTTTTAATCCTCATCACCTATTTTACCCGTCCCTCCTACCCTACCACTTCTCCTCTGGCAACCATCAGTTTGTTCTCTGTAGTTAGGAGTTTTTTGTTTTGTTGTTGTTGTTCATCTCTATTTTTTTCTTTGCTCATTTGTTTCAATTTTTAAAATTTCACATATGAGTGAATTCATTGGTATTTATCTTTATTTTAAAAAATATTTTATTTATTTGACAGGCAGAGATCACAAGTAGGCAGAGAGGCAGGCAGAGAGAGAGAGAGAGAGAGAGGAGGAAGCATGCTCCCTGCTGAGCAGAGAGCCTGATTCAGGACTTGATCCCAGGAGCCTGGGATCATGACCTGAGCTGAAGGCAGAGGCTTTAACCCACTGAACCAGCCAGGTGCCTGATATTTATCTTTCTTGACTGACTTAGTTCACTTAGTGTTATACTCACTAGTTCCATCCAGGTTGCTGCAAATGCCAAGATTTCATTTCTTTTTATGGCTGGGTAATATTCCATTGTATATATGTACCACATCTTTTTTTTTATCCATTCATATGACAGTGGACACTTGGGCTGCTTCTGAAACTTGGCTATTGTAAATAATGCTATAATAAACATAGGGGTGCATGTATCCCTTTGAATTAGTGTTTTTGTAATTTTTAGGTATATTCCTAAAAATGTTTGTGATTACTGCATCATAGAGTTCTTCTATTTTTACTTTCTGAGGAATGTCCATAGTGTCTTCCAGAATGTTTGCACCAGTTTGCATTTCTACCCTCAGTACAAGAGTGTTCCTTTTTCTCCACATCCTCCCTAAAACTTGTTGTTTGTGTTGTTGATTATAGCCACGCTGACAGGTATGAAGTGATAATCTCATTGTAGTTTTGGTCTATATTGCCCTGATGATTAGTGATGTTGAGCTTCTGTCTTTTCATGTGTTTCAGCCATCTGTATGTCTTGGAGAAATGTCTGTTCATGTCTTCTGCCCATTTTTTATTTGGTTAATTTAGGGTTTTTTTTTTTGGTGTGTGTTCAGTCATATAAGTTCTTTAAATGTTTTGGATACTAACCCTTTGTCAGGGATGTCGTTTGCAAATATCTTTTCCCATTTAGTAGATTTGTTGAATGCTTCCTTTGCTGAGCACAATCTTTATTTTGATGTAGTCCCAATAGTTTATTTTTGCTTTTGTTTCCCTTGCCTCAGCAGACCTGTTTAGAAAAATGTTGCTGTGGGTGATGTCAGAGAAATTAATCCCTGTGTTCTCTTCTAGGATTTTACAGTTTCATTTCACATTTAGGTCTTTAATCCATTTTGAGTGTATTTTTGTGTATGGTGTATGAAAATGGTCCAGTTTCATTCTTTGGCTTGTAGCTGTCCAGTTTTCCCAGTACCATTTGTTGAAGAGACTTTTTTTCCCATGGCATATTATAGACATTTTAACAATACCTGTTGTTTCAGTCCTTGAGGATGGATGGAATGTCTTGTCTTGTCTTTTTTTTTTTTTTTTTTTTCTGTTTTCTTTTTTCTTTTGGTCTCGTCTTTCATTAGTACATAGTTTTCAGAATATGGGTCTTTAACTTCTTTGATTAAGGTTTATTCCTTAACTCCCTCATTTATTATTATTTTGTTTTAAGATTTTTTTTTTTAACTTATTAGAGACAGTGAGTATATAAGCAGGGGGAGCAGCAGAGAGAGAGGGAGAAGCAGGCTCCCCACCAAGCAGGGAGCCCTATGTGGGGCTTGATCCCAAGACCCTAGGATCATGACCTGAGCTGAAGGCATATGCTGAGCCACCCAGGAGCCCCTTGCTCATTTATTAAATCATTTATATCAGTATGGACTCATAGATATTGTATCTTATACCTTGGTTTGTAATCCAGGCCTTATTTATTTGTTCAGATTGTGCAGTTTGGCACAGTGATCCTTTTAAAGACATTTAAGAAAAAGGTCGTTTATATTTACCTGTATATTTACGGTTTCTGGTAGTTTTTGTTGTATATCCACATTTCTCTTGTTTCATTTACTTTCTTTCTTAGGTTATTCATTTAACATTGTTTGTAGTGCATAGCTTGTACTGATACATTTTTTCAGTGGTTTTATGTCTGACATGGTGTTTGGCCTTTTGAAAGATACTTTTTCTAGGTATAAAACTCTAGATTTTTTTTCCTTTTTAGTACTTTTCAGATGTTGCTTAATTCTCTTGCATTATTGCCTATGAGAAATCTCTTCTGTTTCTTGTTTTTGTTCCTTTGTAAGTGTGTTGTTTTTGACTGCTTTTAAGATTTTTCTTTTTATCATTGGTTTTTGTTGATTTGATTATGATGTTGATTAGATTAGATTAGATTAGGTGTAGTTTTCTTCATGATTTTCCTCCATAGGGTTTGTGCAGCTTTTTGAATTTGTGAGTATATATTTTCAATTTGGGCAAAACTTCAGCCATTATTTCTTAAATTTTTTTCCTTCTTCTTCGTTTTGGGGACTTAAAATATATGTATAGTAGGCCATTTAAAAATCATTCCGTAATTCACTAATGGTTCTGTTCTTTTTCATTGCTTGTTTCAGTGTCTTTCTCTTGAATTTTCTGTGCCTTCGGGTACCCTAATATTTTCTTTTGCAATACTTAATCTGATGTTAATACTTTATAACATCTCAGACATTGTATTTTTCATCTCTTTGATTTGGGTCTGTCTTTATCTTTCCTGTTCTATTTAGCATACTCATGCTTTTCTCTACCTTCTTGAACATATGTAGTTATCACTGTTGAAATTTTTTTAAGCAGTTCTATCATCTGCCATTTTTGTATTTCTCTTGATTTTTTTTTTCTCTTCATTATGAATCTTATTTTCCTGTTTCTTTGCATACTTTGGTTGGATGCCAGATACTGTGCATTCCAACTATTGTGTGCTAGATAATTTTATTCTCTTAAATTTCTTGATTTATTCTAAACTGTAGTTAAATTATTTGGAAACAGTTTAAGCTTTTCATAGTTTGCTTCTAAGCTTTGTTAGCAGAATCAAAACAGACTTTAGCCTAGATTAATTTGGCTCTACCACTTAGGCAGTAATCTTCAGAGTACTCTCTCTTTCTCTCTCTCTCTCTCTTTTTTTTTCTTTTTAAAGATTTTACTCATTTATTTGACAGTGAGCATGAGCACACAAGGAGGGGGAGCAGCAGAGGGAGAAGGAGAAGCAGGCTTCCCACTGAACAGGGAGCCTGATATGGGGCTGGATCCCAGGACCCTGGGAATACGACTCTAGCCAAAGTCAGATGCTTAACTGACTGAGCCACCACTCAGGCACTCCCAGAAGAGAAGTCCCACCACTTCTCTTTAATGATAACCTTTATAGTATAAGGTTTTCTACTCTTCTGAGAGGAAACATGACTGCTCCCAGCCTCGTGTGAGCTCTGAGATTGTTTTGCATGTTCCAGTCTCATGATTCCCAGGCCTTGGGTAGTTTTCTCACATATACACAGCAATCATACTTAGCTGATGACTTTTACAACAATACACTGATATTGTCCACTTTCATTCTCTGTGTATTGTCTCGACTTATATGGCATTCCTCTTTGGTACTGTACATTGTGAATTATACATGTCTTTGCTTCCCCCAACTCACCCCTTTTTGTCAAATCAGGGAGAATTGTCTGGCTCCATTTGGTTCTCCATCCTTGCTGTGAAGTCTGAAAAATTCTCCAGGTAGTAAGACAGGATAATTATAAATATTTTTCTCATTTGTTTCCCTTCTTTCAGTAATCACTGTTTTTTTGCTGCTTATTTGATGTCTGAACTTCATTGTTTCATATATTTTGTCCAGTTTTTAGTTAAAGTGGGAAGGTAAATCCTGCTGCTGTTTCTCCATCATAGCTAGAAGCAGAGATCTTCTCAGTTTCTTAAAAGTTCTATTCTATTGTTGCTTTTAAAAAATCTTGCTTTGAGAAGTGTGATGCTACTTTCATTCTATTTCCCATATATTATTTGGTCTCATAAGTTAATGGACTTTTTCTTTAAAGTCTGTATATTAAGATACATTTGAGTCAGTTATTAGGACTTCTTTCTCACACGGTCAGTTTTTTTCATTATGTGAATTTCCAGAAAGTATGCTTAGATTATAATTCAAAATATTCTTTCTTCTCTTTGGTTTTCCTTTTCAAGGTCGCCAATTCTTTTTTTATTGGATTTTCATTACCTGTTTCCATTTCAACTGCTTTTCTCTGATGGTTTTTATTTTTATTTTCTGATTTGATAATTTTTAAAAAAATTTCATAATGGCAAAGAAAATGCTAGAAAACTTTTATTGAGGATGGCACCTGGCTGGCATAGTCTGTTAGGTGTCCAGCTCTTGGTTTTGGCTCAAGTCATGATCTCAGGGTCATATGATCAAGCCCTGCTTTGAGTTTCTTAGCACAGAATCTGCTTAGGACTGTCTCTCTCTCCTCCTGCTCCTCTCCCTGCTCACTCTCTTTCTCTTACTAAAATAAATAAATCTTAAAAAAATTTTTTTTTTATAAGATTTTGTTTATTTACTTGACAGAGAGATCACAAGCAGGCAGAGAGGAGGAAGCAGGCTCCCTGCTGAGCAGAGAGCCCAATTTGGGGCTCGATCCCAGGATCTGAGATCATGACCTGAGCCAAAGGCAGAGGCTTTAACCCACTGAGCCACCCAGGTGCCCCAAATCCTAAAAATTCTTATTGGGGTAAAGTACCCATAACATATGCCACTTTTAACCATTTTATTTTAAATATTGTCTACCCCCAATTTGAGGCATGAACTCACAGCTCTGAGATCAAGAGTCATGTGCTCTACTACCTGAATTATCCAACACAGTGCCTCTAATGAAATTTTTATTTTACTCTATTCCTCCTTGAGCACTTACTAATTTATTCTACTGTAGCATCTCTCTTTTTTTTTTTTTGAACTAAATTTTTTTCCTTGCAATTTCTGTTCATAGTTTTTTGAATTTCTGAGTCTGGGTACAGACACTTAACTAATGATAATATAATTCAGTATTGTAATTTGTTTATGCCTTGTGTTTTTTTATTTGCATGGGGGATCATTATCACTTGAAATATTTTCTTTTATTCTGATTTTGACTCATAGTAGCTTGGCATTGATGAAAACATCTTTGTGAATTTGGTTGTTGGCAGTAGTTTATAAAATTACTAGTTTAAGAATACTTTCTTCTGTAGTTGAAGCAAAGTGTGGTTTATTTAATGGCTGATTTTTTAAGTAGTGCTGACGGAGGAGTTGAGTATTTTTATTTTGTTAAAGAGCCTTAGTTTTCCACTCTTACTTTTCCTCCTAATACCCAGTTTCCAAAGGATGTCTCCACCTGCCTTTTTATCATCTTCTCCCTGTGTATTTCTTTTACAAGGTGAGCTTCTTGACTTTTATGTTCATATTAAGCTCTCCCCCCCTTAGTCAGTGCTCTGATCTACTAAACTCTTTATTATTATCTTAACACTTAGTTCAGTCTCCTCTTCTCTCTTCCATGCACTTTTTTTCTGAACCTCATAGTTCTTTAAAAGGAGTTGGTATAGGAGCTCCAGAGTGAAAACCAATGGAAAGTGGTTTGTTTTTCTTCCTACAGGTAGTCTGAAGTTTATAGTGTTCTCTGTTTTCTGATTTTGGTGGAGACATGGGTTTTTTGTGGTTTTAGTTTTAGTTTTTTTTGTTTTGTTTTGTTTTTAAAGATTTTATTTATTTTAAAGAGAGAGAGTTGGGGCAGAGGGAGAGGGAGAGAATCTCAAGTAGACTCTGTGCTGAGCATGGAGCCCAACGTGGGCCTTGATCTCATGACCCTGAGATCATGACCTGAGCTCAAACCAAGAGTTGGATACTTAACTGACTGAGCTACTCAGGTGCTCCCGTTTTAGATGTTCTTAATATTGATCTATTTGGGAGGATATACGGAGAGATTCAGATTTAGGCAACTGTCATTACTTTGTTCCATACAACCTGGAAGAATTCTTTTTGAGAGCAATTAACATTTTTTTATATGCTTTAACTAAAAAAGCTAATTTTGGACATTTTCTTGAATCAGAAAAATATTATGGCATGTAACATAGCATTTGACCTTTTAAAATGGCTGGATTTTGCAAATAAGGGACTTTGGAATTTTATTCTTTCAGATAACAGATCAGAGTAGTTTTACTATTTTTCATGTAAATTCTGAATTCCAGATTGTTCTTACATCTATGTGTGGGATGTCTATAAAGTTAGGTTAAAGTTACTACATAATACCTTCTAGTGCTTTAATGAAATAGTGAATTATTGTTACTTGACCTTTTGAAAAGGTCAGTAGTACATTTTGTTTCATTTTTTTAAAGGACATTTAAATGTAATGAAAGTCAGAACTGTAATATTATCATGAAAGTAAAGGTTATGGGGTACATTTAATTGTGTTCCTTTAGTTTTGAATCTGCTTTGAGGGAGCCTGTGCTAAAATTCTCATGGTGATTATTTTTCGAGAATTTTATTACTCTTTTTCATTTTATATTGTTGGAGTAAAAGATTATATTTCTGTTTGTCTTTTTCTGCTTACCTTTGCTCAGATCATGTGTATTATTCTATTTAAGATATAAAGTTTAAGCTGCTTACCCATTCACTTTCTCAAGAAAGTGAAACTGAATATATTTCTCAGAGAACAGTTCTTTCCTTAGAAAAACTCTTGAGTAAAATTGGGTATATTCAAATGTATAGCTAGTAGATATTTAAATTAAAATAAATATTAGTGATTTTTTTTTTATTAAAGGCCCACAAATGTGGGAGAATTAAATATTCTGTTTTTTGAAAATACTTCTTTCATGTCTGTGTGTTCAGATTGTGTAACTAAGTATACTTTCATTTTATTAAAATGAGGAAATTAAAAATGAATTCTGTAATGGATTAAATATTCTTATATTACACTCGGTTTTTTTCTTTCATAGTCAAAGCAATTGAAAGAATTTCTTTTTTCCCAAGTTTATAAGAAATAATTGAATTTCTTTGTTTGTACTAACAGTCTCAACATTCTGTTATGTGAATTGAATCTCTTTAAAAATGAAGTCTTGTCTTTGTTTTGGTTTCCCAATAATTACAAAGTTTCTGGCATTTTTACGTTATTTTCCTTCAAATGTAATATTCTATTGCATATATTTTAACAAATGAAAAAATTTGAATAAAGTTGATACCTTTTTGAAAATAAAGGAAAAACATTGCTTTTTTGATATAATTTTGTTTAACTTTTTCTTAACGTTGTAATTTTCTCAATATTTTCCACAGGGACGTGATTTTCACCTTAGAATAGTGTTGCCTGAAGATTTACAAATGAAAAATGCAAGGTGATGTAGTGTTTGGTCATATACACGCATCTTGGTGGGATGGGCAGTCAGTTAATCAAGGAAAAGCTTATTCTATTAGTTTTGCCCAAAGTGCCTATTAGTCAACCAGAAATATTTCCACTTTTTTCCAAATCAGTGTACATTTGTGAGTTACTATGCTTTGTGCTGAAGTACTGAAGGTAACACTTAATTCTCTATTTTTATTCTTTTTTTCCTTTGAAAGCTTAGATGATTAGCAGTTGTGTAAGTTATCTGTTGGTATAGACCGCCCATCAAGGAATGTCAAGAGAGGAGACTGGAAATTAGATAGCACCTAGAACCTCTTTTCCCCTCTTAAATATCTCTGGAAGGAGAGTGGAGGAAGAATCCAGAGATACTCATTAGAATTGATAGGATTTTTGTGACTGATTAGAAGTAGGAGAAGAAAAGGAAAGAGGAGTGAAGTTTGCTTTCTAAGTTCCTGGCTTACATCACTAAACTAGAGAATGGGTCACAGTGGAGAAGTAGGAGAGCCATCGTTTTAAGAATATTAGATGTAAAATATCAAGAGGAGATGTTTAATGTATTAGTGTGGAACTCAAGTGTGAAACACGGAAATTACAGTAGGGATGGGATATGGGGCTGTGAGTATGGATACTTAACATTGCTGGCAAGTGTGGGGTGAAAAAAGAAGGCCAACATTTTAAAGACTTGAGAGTATACCAACATGTAAAGAACTGATAAAGAGGAACTTGGAAGAAGACTAAGGATTGAGCAAAGAAGTAAGAGGAAAATCTGGGCAGTTGTCACTGAAGCCAAATAGAGGCTTAATGAGGACATGGTTCCTAGTGCTGAGTATTGCAGAGGGATCAGGTTAAATTAGGTTTCATGTAGTGGCAGAAGCCAGATTGTATTGGGTTTCGGAGGGCGTGAGTAGAAAGGAGACGTAAACGGTATAAACTACAATTGACCCTTGAAGAACCCAGGGGTCAGGGGCACTGACCCTTTGTGCACTTAAAAATTTGCATGTAACTTTTGACTGCAAAAATTTAACAGTGCTTTTGATCAGAAGCCTAACTGATAACATGAACAAACTGTTTAACGCTTGTTAACACCTAGTTAACACCTAGTGCTAGTATGTTGTATATATTATAGATTAAAAAGAAAATTTTGTTAAGAAAATCAAAAGAGGAAACACGTTTGCAGTACCGTGTGTATGTTTACTGAAATAATCTGTGTAAGTAGACCTGGGCAGTGCAGCCAGTGTTGTTCAAGGATCAACTGTATTATGAAAAAGAGGAGTGGTAGAGAAGGGTGGGCAGTCAAGGCAGAGTTATAATCTTGTTTTTTTGAGATTTGCTTGAGCAAGTTAATATGCTTGTTGAAAAAACTAGCAGGAAATAAAACCATCACAATAAAGTGATGATTGATTACTTGATATGACCAAGTTGGTGACAAGGGATGGAAAGTACATTTGGAGGGGGTTTCCCCATGGGCAGTTGAATGAACTACTTTGCAATTAAGAGAGAAAAAATAAGGGTGGAAATGGGGGTTAGCATAGCAAAAATGGAAGAGACTCATGTGGTCTGAAAGGGTTGTAATTGGGGAATCAGAGGGGCTTCCTACTTCCAGGTAAGGAAAAGCAGTTCTTAGGAGAATTACTCACCTAAGCAATATTGAGAGCACAGCTGAGGTGAGTCACTGGATAGATGAACACTAACTACTACTTACACAATTAAAAGTATCTTTTACGTTAGTCTTGAATTTGAAGATTATATTGCTACATATGCTTTCTCAAATACAAGTTCTGTATATTATGATCAGAGCTGTTGGTTTATTTAACCTACCTTAGAGAAGAATTAAGTAGAAAATTCTGCTTTCAATGTTAAAGAAAGATTTACTGTTTGCATGTCATTTACTGATTGCAGTTATTTATATTTTGAAATAAAATTAGTACCGACAGTCTGAAGACAAGACTTTCAACAGTATCAGTGGTAAAAATTTTATTAACTTGTCAGAATTATATTTATGTCATTCTCTTCTTTGTATGTGCATGTTTGTGTTAGCATACAAATAAGTTTTTTCTTTTTAATTCTGAACAATGAACAAACCATTTTGTTCCATTAAAATTTTAGATTATTATGTAGTTGGCAACTGAGAGCAATACTTAATGGATACCATCACATAGTACAACAGGTAAGTCCTTTAAAAGATTTGTTTTAAGTGAGGAGGGTGGGGGGTTTAGGGGGTAGGCAAGGAAAAAAATGAAACAAGATGGGATCAGGAGGGAGACAAACCATAAGAGACTCTTAATCTCACAAAACAAAATAAAGGTTGCTGGGTGTGGGAGGGGGTAAGGATAGAGTGGCTGGGTTATGGGCACTGGGGAGGGTATATGCTATGGTGAGTGCTATGACATGTGTAAGCCTGACGATTCACAGACCCATACCCCTTGGGCAAATAATACATTATATGTTAATAAAAATAATTAAATAAAATCGCTACATTAACTTTTTTAGAGGACTTCTTGCAGAATGTGGTGACAGACTGGTATAGTAGTTGTTGAATTTTATAGCTTTCATCTCAAATATTTTAAGGGTCCATGCATTATATAAAATGTTTTCTGTCTTGGAATCCTCAGCACATTACTGGGCAGTATTCTGAAGCGAATTTCCATCCTGGAGAGGGTCTTCAAATGTACTCACCCTTACCCATATCCATCACTTTTCGAGCAGTTTTTCTGCTGAGACTGAATAATGATAGAAGAAATCCAGGAACCATCTAGGTATTTTAGAGTATCTGTAGCAAAAATTGGAATGTAGTTCTAGATTAGTAACAGAAAAGGTATGGTGGAGATCACTTAGGATCATATATATGTACTTAATGAACATAGATGTTAATACCGCAGAGATACAAATAGGCAGGATTTTTATAACTGGAAGTTTGTATAATTATTATTTTAAAAGACTTAATTTATTTGAGAGAGAGAACGAGCAGGGGAGAGGAGCAGAGGGAAAGGGAGAAACAGACTCCCTGCTGAGCAGGGTGCCTGATGTGAGATCCATCCCAGGACCCTGGGATCATGACCTGAGCAGAAGGCAGACGCTTAACCAGCTGAGCCACCCAGGCGCCCCTGGAAGTTTGTATTATTGATCGCCTTCATCCATTTCACCTTCAGCTCCAATGTAGTTATTCTTAAAGTTTAGATTCTTCTACCTGAAAATTTCTTTAAAAATTAGAAACACTTAAAAAAAATTACTGTTACTAAAGAAACCCAAAGTAATGAAATGCCTCTTGTAGAAAAAAAAAAAAAAGTAAGTAGAACTGCATTTCTTTATTTAATTTTCAATGCTTTATTCATTTTTATGTTTTTCCCGATTTCCTATATTCCTATATTTTTTTCATCTTAAAAGTGGGTTATTATGTATGATAACTGACAATGACAGTCACTCACATAAAGCATTACTGAGCCACAAAGAAATATAGGAGATAAACTATTTGATTTGTAGAATGTAGGCTGTCATTGCTGGCAGCATAATTACTGCCGTGTTTTTAAGGGGATGTTTAAATTATTTCTGTTTTCTCTCCACTGCCGCCTCCTCATCCAGTGTGACTATTTATATTGTATTCTAGCGTTTGGGAAATGAATCTATTGAGATATTTAAATATCCTGGAAAAAACTTGTTAATAAAGACTAAGTGTAATAATATCTATAGCTGTTTTTCTCTATCAGTTCACCGAGAGGGTTCCTAGAAAAAGTCCCAATTACTTACTAATCTCTTTCGTGTCCTCTAGTTGGTCATATAGAACCCAGAGTTAGTTTGTCTTTGTTTTATTCTAATATTACTGTTCTTTCCTTGTTTCGATTTTAACTTGAGTAAATACGGGTCAGGGGAATCAGCAGTCTTTTTCTGTGAATGGCCAACTAGTAAATTTTTTAGGCTTTAGTGGTCCCTAAAATCTCTGTCACAACTACTTCACTTGTAGAGCCAAAGCGGCCATAAAGAGGTAAATGAATGGGCATTGCTGCATTTCAGTACAGCTTTCTTTACAGAAATTGGCATTGGGCTGGATTTAACCCTGAGGCTGTAATTCACAAAAATCTGATATAATTTATTGCTCATTACTGGTAAACTAACAGGGAAAATACTGTATAGAAGATGGGGAAGCCAAGGTTTGTTTTACAGATTGGCCCACCTAAAGTTGTGTTAAGATGTGCTTCATATGTCTCATGTATTGTTGAAATATTTTAGATTATTATTTTTCTCCTCTAAAAGAGGGAGCAAAATCACAGATTGGCTTTGTTCAGAACTGTGTGGTGGTAGTGCAGTGTATCACAAAAAGTAACAAAAATAAAATATTTTGATTTCAAGCAGAGAAGTGATGTAGAGTTTCATCAAATAAAAAATGTGACACTTGAGAATTTGCTTTGCTTTCCTTTATTCTGTAGGTATTTTAAGAATCAAAGATTTCTAGGAAACAGAATTATAACCCTTAAATATTTATTCAACTTTAGAAGTTATTTCCTTTTTGCCATTTCATTATAATGGTTTTATCTTGTTTAAAGATTGACTTCTTTTGAACTAATAAGGTTAATTGTGAAAAGACAAAACTAACAATTGTATGTAGTTTTTAAGGCAAGGGGAAAAATAAAAACGTGTTGATTAATAATTGACATCACTCCGATTAGATTTTTTAATTGCATAGATTTGCCTCATTTTATATTTTATGTTCATCTTTCCCCCCATACCACTTAAAAAAAATTTTTTTTTTTAAGATTTTATTTATTTGACAGAGATCACAAGTGGGCCCGAGATGCAGGCAGAGAGAGGCAGGGAAGCAGGCTCCCTGCAGAGAGCCCAATGCCAGGCTCCATCCCAGAACCCTGGGATCATGACCTGAGCGGAAGGCAGAGGCTTTAACGCCTCCCCCGCTTCTTTTTAAATAACGTGATTTGGTAGATTTGCTAAACTTGATCAGTTGTCAGTGCTGAAGGAACAAAGGAGTGTTTGAGATTTTAAGAGACTTTGGTACAGTTCAGTTTAGCTCACCAAAACAGATTTGAGGGCAGTAATTACTCTTTCAGAATTTTGAAATTGGTAGGTATAGAAGGGATGGTGACTGGTACTTCAGTTCTTAAACTTTTAAGATGTAGATGTATCTGATATTTTTTTCACATTCACATGGACTTATATTTTATCTCAATTTCAGTGTATAGAATATTCATTGTACAAATAAAATTAATTAGAAATGTTTCTATCTAGAGAATGCAGCACTCTTCTGATCTAATGAGCTTTATGATGGAGTTGAAGATGATTTTGGTAAGAATTTGTTTTCTGATGCTTATATTCTGTAAGTCCTGATTTTTTTTTTAAAAGATTTTATTTATTTATTTGACAGAGAGAGACATCACAAGTAGGCAGAGAGGCAGGCAGAGGGAGAGGGAGAAGCAGGTACCCCGCTGAGCAGAGAGACCAATGCGAGGCTCAATCCCAGGACCCTGAGATCATGACTTGAGCCGAAGGCAGAGGCTTAACCCACTGAGCCACCCAGGAGCCCCTGACTTTTTTAAAAATTCCTATAAAAATTAACATGATTAGAATTTAAAACTTCTACTCCCAGTCACTCAGTGTTTTATTTTACTGTGTGTAAATGTGGATGATGCTTCTTTTGAATTACTTGAGGAACAGAACGTGTGTAGAGGAACCAAATTGATTGTGTCAAACCGAGTATACTGGACACTAGTCATGGACAGATGGTGAAATAAAATGTAGTCCTGGTCTGTCAGAATTTAACATCTGTGGAGAGATTAGGTACCCACACTTAAAGATCTAATACAGTGTATAAATAATTTTGTTTATAGCTGCAGATTTCTGAAGAACTTGTTAGGCTTCATTATATACATACAGCTATATATAATAATTGATTACTCAGTTAATTATGCATAAAATACTTGAGTTTTTAGTTTTTCCTATAGACATCATATTGTTTAAGAAATTTTTAACTATGCAAGTTTTCAATATAAACAGAAGAGGAAAGACTGTATAGTGAATACCCATGCACCCATGACCTGCCTTTAACATTTTGCCATTTTTCTTCTCCTACTCCTTAAGGAGAACGGACTAGAGTATTCTTTTTTAGATTTATTTGAGAGTGGGAGAGTATGCACTGAGTAGGGAAGGGAGAGGCAGAGGGAGAGAAAGAATTCTCAAGCAGTCTTCCTACTGAGTGCTGATCCAGCTGCAAGGCTCAATCCAGGACCTTGAAATCGTGACCTGAACTGAAACCAAGAGTTGGACACTGATCGGATTCAGCCACCTAGGTGCCCTGGGACTAGAGCATTTTAACGAAATTCTGAACTTTGTATCCATCCCTCCATGAATGTATTGGTGTATACTTCTAACAGCTAAGTGTTTCTTTGTTTTGTTTTTAAACATGCTGTTATAACCCTAACAGACTTAGTGGTAATTTCTTACAGCTTCTTGTTTGTGTCTGTATGCAAACAAAGTCCACACATTAAATGTTGATATGTCTCCTAAGTCTTTTAATTTCTAGCACTGCTATGTCTTTGTCATACCCCCTTTTTTTTTTCTTTTAGTCTGCTAGTTAAATGAACTATGTGTCCTGTAACATTTCTTGCATTCTGGATTTGGTTTATTAAATATTCATAGTATCTTTTAACATATTTTTCTACCTTTTTTGTGACCTAGTCTCATTTGTTCTGGTAAGAATACTTTGTGCTGTGTACTTACATTGCATGAGGAGGCACATGGTATTTGATAGTCCCTCTCTTAGTAGAGTTAGGATTGATCAATGGATTTAGATCCATCAGGTATAAAGTATGTTATCAGCTTATCACCTAATGATTATAGCATCCAGTGATAATCATTGCCTACATCCACTGTTAGGGGTTGCAAATGGTGATTTTTAAAATTCCATCATCTACATTTGTTATCTTGCTATCTTTTTTAGAGAACTTCCTTTCATCAGTTGTTTGGTTTATTTGAGGTATAGCTCAGGCTGGAGAAATAGGTTAAGTGCTTGTTTCTTTTCCTTTTTTTTTTTTTTTTAACAAAAATCAATTTTTAGAGTAATGAGTTAGTGCCTAGCAACTGTCAAAGGAAAATAATGATCTTTTTTTTTTTTTTTTAAGTATCATTATGAACTCCTGAGTTTTTATATATTGACTTAAATCCATTGCAGTCACTATACCTGTTAATGCTTAAATTGTATCATTTTTGGTCAGTGTATGCCCCTTCATTTGGCTCCTTAGTTCTTCTAACACAGGCCAAACTATGCTTTCTGAGACCAGTTACCCCAATTTAATGTACTCATCCTTTTGCAGAACTATAATTAGTTACTTCTCTAAAGAGCCATGGTTTCTTTGTAGGAAATGGTGTTTTGATGCCACAGATCTGGAAACTGTGGATTGTTACTATTACTGGTAGGCCTCTTCAGTGGACAGAGCTGGGAAAAAATGCTGTTTAGAAAGAGAATAATTCATTATGAGTTCATATTGACATTTCCAATTCAAATTTGGCATTATAACACTTTTAATTTGATTTTAATGCTTATATTTTACTCTGAAAATCTTGGTTTCTAATATTAACATAATTATTTTTTATTTTTTACTTGTTATGTTTTACTTATGCTTTTCCTATGTCTCTATTTATATTTTACAGCATTACAGTACCAATATATTGCTACTAACAACTGAAAGCAGTTTATTTTTTATAGTTCTTTTTGAGTTTTTTATTCTTAGCAGCAGCTGCCACATACTAAGAGCTTAGTTGCTCAAGTTGTTCTCAGTCCTTTTTTTTTTAAATCCTCATAACAACCCTCTGAATGTTTGGGATCAGAATAAATAGTTTAAAGTCAATTTCTAAAGTTTGAATTTTGACTTACAAATTTGTAAACTCGAACGAGAATTGTCAAAATTGATCATGAATTTCATCAAAGGCCAGATTTCATGATAAGCTTCAAAGAGGTAGGTGAAGAAGTAAAGCATATTTTGGTTTACCTTGAGATTGCAAAAAAATTTGAGAAGTTTTTTATTGGGGTACCTAGGATGACTCAGTTAAGCATCTGCCTTGGCCTCAAGTCATGATCTCATGGTCCTGAGATAGAGCACCACATTAGCCTCCCTGCTCAGCAGTGAGCCTGCTTTCCCTCTCCCACTCCCCTTGCTTGTGCTCTCTCCCCCTCTCTGTCAAATAAATAAAATCTTTAAAAGAAAAAAGGTGTTCTAATCATAATTTTCATAAGCTATACAAATAAAAGGACTAAGGGACCAGAGTAAAACCGTATACACCATGTCCCATTAGCTCTTACTACTGGTTGACTTTATTAGGTTGTAAGAACTGCTGTTTTGTATTTTGAAGAAACTGTCATTAATTTAAAATAAAATATTGACATTGATCTCTAACAGTATTCTATTTAGTACATTTGTTGCTGCATTTCTGAATAAAATGACATGCTGTATTTTAGTTTTCTAGAGAAATTGACAGAATTGGTGAAACTATTGCACATTTATGAACAGTGTATCAAAAATAAGTGTATCAAAATGTATCAAAAAATATCAGTTTTTTGGGCTGTGTAGTCAGTAACAGGGTTTTCTATAATGTAATCACCCATGAAATTACTGAGGATGATGTACAACTGAAATCAGTAATTATTGAACCTTTTCAGGAGATTTGGTAAATCTCCACAGTTTCCTAGTAATAACTAAGCATATAGTAGGTGTTCAGTATATATTTAATAAGTGAACAATTACCTGTATTTTATTTATTTTTTAAAGATTTATTTGTTAGAGAGCATGCCTGTGCATGCAATCAGGGAGAGGGGCAGAAGGCGAAGGAGAGAGAACCCTAAGCAGTCTCTGAGCTGAGTGCAGAGCCTGATTCGAGGCTCGATCCCAGGACCCTGAGACTATGACCTGAGCTGAAATCAAGAGTCAGATGCTTAGCTGACTGAGCTACCAGGTGCCCCACAGTTACCTGTATTTTAAAAGAACTCTGATGTAGTTTTAAGCTAAGGCCTTAAAACTAGGAAATGGTAAAGTTAGGATTTAAAGCCTTTGTAAAGCCTGTGTTCTTTCCACTGGGTATCTTGCCTCTTCTTCACAAAGACTGCTTTGACTCTCTGCCTTTGCCCTTTTTTCTGTTATGGTTCTGGAATGGGAATACCTTGTCTGACCCAAGGTGGAAGGTGGAGTTTATGAATGTCATAAACTTAAGATTAAGACGCAGTTTTTATTATCCAAATTTACCATCTGCATAGGTGGATAGCAATATTTAATATTTCTGGATTTTAAAAAATTTCAGAAAAATTGCTGAAGCTGTTTTATATATAAGTATAGGAGCTGTACTGACTTTTTTTTAAATAGGATAATCTTAATAGTAAAAATTTGTTCTGTGGACTATCAGGCAATTTACAGATAACATTAGGTATTTATTTAAAAAAGCAGTATACTCCTTGTTTTCTAAGAATTTACCTTCTAATTAAATCCATACTGTCATTTTGAGCTTTACAAACCTGCTTTCACAGTTTTTTTGTTTTTAATTCTAATGGAGATTTAGAAAGTAGTTTCAGTTAATAGTCCTGATTTTAAAATACTGTTTTGTAAAATCTATTCTTTCTAGTATTATCTCAATTTAATGGTATCCTACCCTTGTTTAAAAACAAAGTATAAGGACTAATAGAGTAAATAGATACTTAAAGGAAAAAAAATTATACCTTTTATTAGGGTTACAGTTAATAGAAACATAATTTTTATGCTTGTTTTCATCTGCTTTTATCATTTACTATATCTGACTTTTTTAATTTATCTCTTTTGATATGAACATCTGTGTAATTGCAGATACATTTATTTTTGCTTTCCAAATAAAATATTTGTCTGGGTTAGAACCTTTGAAGAAATTGGTAATATTCAGCCTCCACAATTATAGTGATGTTTGTATTGCTTCTAAACTAAAAAAGAAAAAAAAGGAAATGTTAGTTTTTTGGGGGGCGGGGTACATAAACCATCTTGACGATACCATAGGTGAGCCTAGCAGGGAAAGGAACTGTGATTCCACATAGATGGAAAAATACTTAACCTGGTCTGGAAGTAATATAGAATGTAAGCCAGTGAAAGAAAGTAGCAGGCGAGTATTTACTATGGTAATAAAGGGTTTGTGTTTGTAAGGGTGTGATTCATAACTGTGTACAAATATGTCTGTCTAAATAATGGACTTAAGAGTTCAGGCTTTTCTTAAAGGTACATTTTCTTTATATCAAAGTCCTATCCACAGGAATAGAAGAATAGTGAAGCCTTGAGGGTATTTTTCAAGTTTTGTCATACCTGATGGGCATAATAGTCTAGAAAAATACTAAAATCTGAAGTTTTTAGCTGGTATAATAATTGACATTTTCACATAATAGTCTTCAGGGCAGTCTTTTAGCTTGTTCCTGTCTTTATATGAGAAGGGGAATGATTCAGCTGGAATTTCTGTAAAAACAGTAAACACTTGAGTGATGCACAAAGGAGATTATGAAGTTGTTTTGTAATCAGATAGTAATAATTCGCTGTCTAGCAATACACAGCTGATTCAAGTTTTTTTCTTTTAAACAGGAAGTTGCTTTAAAGAATAAACAAGAGTTGTGTGCACCACCTCCGCCTCCCCAGTTCTACTCCAGCCTTATTGAAGAGATAGGAACTCTTGGTTGGGATAAGTATGTCTATTTTAAAATGTTCCAGAAAAGTCGTCTTCTTCTTCTTCTTTTTTTTTTTTTTAAACACATTTAAATTTATTTGCAGTTTTAGCAATTTATTTTGTACCTGTGTTTAGTCAAAGTGTTTCATTATAATTAGAACTTATTTAATTATAATTGATAACTGATCCTTATTGTGGGTATGAATTAAAGGGATAGCATCATTAACAAACTGATCTACAAAGTAAAATGTGAAATAAAATGTTGAAAAAACCAACATTTTTATATAGGAAGTAAGATGTTACCATATTTTTACTGAGCATAAACATGTTATTTTAGTTTTATTGAGGTATAATTGACAAACACGATTATAGTATTTTCAGCATGTACAATATGATTTGATTTACATGTACATTTGGAAGGATTCACATAAGCTCACATATTCACATATTCATCACCTCACATATTAGCTTTTTTCCTTGATGTTTTTGGGTCATTGTTCTTCTGACTGTTACAGAATGGAGACTTTTTAGGAATTTCTGATTGCCATTTTCACTGACCTCTTGCTATATGTTTTCTGCATTTTGTGTTTTTTCACTTTATCTACTTTCATCGGCCTTTATTTGAATTAATCAAGAATTAAGTTATTATACATCCTTTTATTATTTTTTTAGAACTGCCCTGGAGATTTCAGCATACATATAGCAAAATATACATTTTTACTTTTACCAGTTTTCTTACGGGAGGATCTGAAATGCAGTATATTTTTTTACCTGTTTACCTGTTGTGTTATTGTTATCATGCATTTTAATTCTATATTTAAAATTGGCAAACTGTTTTTAAAGTCAATATTTATAATATAAATTTATATTTTATATATATGATTATATGTGTAAATATATTGTTATACATTGTGTATGTATAATTTGTATGTAATTTGTATATTTCTTCCAGGTTTTTTTATGTTTTATTTTAATTTTTTTTTTTTAAGATTTTTATTTATTCATTTGAGAGCAAGAGAGACAGCACAAGCAGGGGGAGAGGGAGAGGGAGAAGCAGACTCCTTGCTAAGCTGGGAGCCCATTGTGACATGGGGCTTGTTTTCAGGACCTGGAGATGATCTGAGCCAAAGGCAGATGCTTAACGATCTGAGCTACCCAGGTGCTCCGTATTTTTGTTATTTTTTTAAAAAGGTTTTATTTACTTATTTGAGAGAGAGAGGGAAGGAGTCCGTAAGTGGGGGAGGGGCAGAGGGAGTAGGAGAAGACTCCCCACTGAGCAGAACATGATGTGGGGCTCCTGATCCCAGGACCCTGGGATCATGACCCGAGCTGAAGGCAGATTCTTTATTAACTGAGCCACCCAGGCGCCCCTCTCCCAGTGTTCGTTCTTCCTTCCTGCATTTCTACTTCTCTGTCTGGAATCTTTTTTCTTCCTCACTACAGAATTCTTTTAATATTTTTTTGAGATATAATTGACATAGTTTAGATGTACAATGTAGTGATTTGGTATATGTATATATTATGAAATCACAACAATAAGGCTAGCTAACCTCCATCATTACACATACTTACACAGTTTTTCTTGTGGTGAGAGCTTTCAAGATTTACTCTTTCAGCAACTTCTAAATATATATTACAATATTATTAATTATAGTGGCTATGCTGTACATTACATAGTGGAAGTTTGTTCCATTGACTAACTTCACTCATTTCATCTCTGCCTCTGGCAGCCACCAGTATGTTCTCTGTATCTATGAGTTCATTTGTTTTTTCCTTAGATTCAACATATAAGTCACATCATATTGTATTTGTCTTTCTTTGACTTGTTTTGCTTAGTGTAATGCTCTTAGGGTCTATCCATATTGTTGTAATAGCAGGATGTCCTTTTTTATGGCTGAATAGTAAGTATTTCATTGTATATTTGGTGAATACCCACACACACACACACACACACACACACACACACACACGCTAAAATTTCTTTCTCCATTCATCTGTTAGTGGATACTTAGGTTGTTTCCATGTCTTGGCTATGGTAAATACTGCAACAGTGAACTTGGGGTTGCAGATACCTCTTCAACATTGTGATTTTGTTTTCTTTGGGTATATACCCAGAAGTGAAATTGCTGGATCATATGGCAGTTCCATTTTTAATTTTAGAGTGTATGCATTTTTATAATTGCTGTATCTTCCTGTGGATTTTTCCTTTTATCATTAAATGTTTCTTTCCATCTCTGGTAATATTTCTTTCCTTAATGTCTACTTTGTTAGATTAGTATAACTACACTAGATTTCAGTGCTTTTTAGAATTCTCTGCCTTTTCCTGTATTATCTTATTTAAAAATATTTTTGTACTAACTTCCATAATCTAGATCCACTGGAGTCTGTTTTTAATTTTTTTTCTTGTGGTTTTCAGTCATATAGTTAGTCCTGGATCTTGGCATTTCTAGTACTCCCCCCGCACCCTGCAAATTGTCTGTCTCTCTCCCTTTTTCTCCTTTCCTCTCCCTTTACCTTGCTTCCTCCCTCTTCCTCTTCCCTAGCCTCTGGCAGCCACTGATCTTTTTACTGTCTCCACAGTTTTGGATTTTCCAGAATGTCGTTTAGTTGGACATTATGTAGCCTTTTCAGATTGGCTTCTTTTACTTAGTAATATGTATTTAAATTTCTTCTTAATCTTTTCACAGCTTATTAATTCTTTTGTTTTTAGTACTGAATATAGTTCCATTGTCTGTATAAGTTTATTTGTTCACTTGCTGAAGGGCATCTTAGTTAGCTTCTAAGTTTTGGCAGTTATGAATAAAGCTGCTATAAACATCTGTGTGCAAGTTGTGTGTGTGTGTGTGTGTGTGTGTGTGCGTGCACGTGCGTGTGTGTTTATCCACATTGATAAATACCAGGGCCTACTGCTTTTTTTCTTTTTAAGTTTTTATTTAAATTACAGTTTTGTAAGGGGCGCCTGGTGGTGCAGTTAGTTAAGGGTCTGACTTTTGGTTTCAGCTCAGCCTGTGGTCTCAGGGTCATGAGATGGAGCCCTTCGTTGAGGTCCACACTCCTGTCTCTCCCTCTTCCCCCCCTTCCCCTACTGCCCCGCCAACACATACGCGTGCTCGCTCTCTCTCTTTCAAATAAATCTTTAAAAAAATAAATTCCAGTTAGCATACAGTGTAATATTGGTTTCAGGTATACAATACAGTGATTCAGCACTGTGTGTGCTCATCACAGCAAGTACACTCCTTATACCATTACCTATTTAACCCATCGCCCCTGTCCCGCCCCTACAGTAACCACCAATTCTCTATAGTTCAGAGTCTGTTTTTTGGTTTGTCCATCTTTTTTCACCCCCTTTGCTTGTTTGTTTTGTTTCTTAAATTCCACATATGAGTGAAATCGTATGGTATTTGTCTTTCTGACTCTCTTATTTCATTTAGCCCAATACTTTCTAGCTCCATCCAGGTCATTGCGAATGGCAAGATTTCATTGTTTTTTTATGGCTGAATAATGTTGCATTGCGTGTGTGTGTGTGTGTGTGTGTGTGTATGTAGATATACGTGTATATATACACGTATATATATATCTACACGTGTATATATACACGTATATATATATCTACATATATATATATATACACACACACACACACGCAATGCAACATTATATATATATATACAATGCAACATATATATATATACCACGACTTCCTCATGGATTCATCAGTGGATGGACACTTGGGCTGTTTCCATAATTTGGCTCTTGTGGCTACTGCTGCTATAAACATTGGAGTGTGTAGTAACCCTTTGGATTAGTAGTTTTGTGTTTTGGCGAGAGACTTAGTAGTGCAGTTGCTGGATCATAGGGTAGCTCTATTTTTAACCTCTCGAGGAACCTCCATACTGTTCACCAGTGTGGCTGCACCAGCTTGCATTCTACCAACAGTGCAGGAGGGTTCCCTTTTTTGTTTCCCTGTGTTGCTGATTTTAGCCTTTCCGACAGGTGTGAGGTGGTATCTCATTTTAGTTTTGATTTGTAGTTCCCTGAAGACAAGTGATGCTGAGCATCTTTTCATGTGGGCCTACTACTTTCTAATAGTAAGAGGTAAGGGATTTTTCTTTATTTTCACAATTGAGTCAGTGGCAAATTGAGTACTCTGTAACAACAAAAATGTAAAACCTGAACTCTCATGGTTTGTGCTTAACAAGATGACTCTGACTACTCTTTCTTTAAAAAAGAAAAACCCAAACAAAACAAAAACTCTGAAAAACTGGCAAAAGGGGAGAAATGCGGAAACTAACTTAATTTCCAGATATTTTAGTTAATACACCTTTTCTCACTTTCTCTTGCTGACTGTTCTTCAGTATTTGCCCTTGTTCATTAAGGCTGAAGTGCTATGCCTAATGATCTTTTGTTGAGTGTTAGAAATTGTCTATAAAAAAGTTCAGAGGTTTTAAATGATACTTTCTTTTAAAAGGGTTTACTTTTTCCTTTGCTAAGAAATAGAGTAGGGGTAGGTTGCTATAATCCTGGTTGAGTTTGGGCTATAGATTTTTTAAGACTCAATGTACTTCTTACCGCTCTTCTCCCTTTCCTGAGTCATAACCCTCTAGAAAGTTTAGGCAAGAGCTGGGTGTGTTCATTGGTATTTCTCCCTTGGTAGATCCTAAACTCTTGTGTGTGTCTCTTCACGGGGCTAGTTTACCTCTCAGTTGGAGTCAGGGGTCCATTTTTGACAATGTTTCATCTGCCTCTTGTTTGCTTTACTTTTAGGCGTAACCCTTCCAGGGTTCCCACTGAGGGCTTGGGGGTGCTCACTGGGGCTTTTCCTCATGTAGGTTCTAAATTTTAATTAATTTCTCCTCAGTGTTACGGGATTTCTAAATACTCCCTTTCCCCTTGGTTTTCACTGGCTTTCCGCTTAGTTTTTTTTTCTTCTTTTTTTTATCCTCATCACTTGCAGTTCAAGGATTTATCAAAAGTTTTGATGGAAGAGTGCTGAAAGTTTAGGGAAAGTTCCCAGGCCCTACCTTTCCAGTAGATTCTGGCTCTTTAAAAGTCCGTTATTTTTATCTCTAACCTCAAGAGAGTTCCAGAAATGCTGCAGTGTGGTTTTTTTGTTTGTTTTGGTTTGCTTCTTAATAGCATCTTTCTGTTTGTGCCCTTTGCCCAAATTCTTCTTCTCTAGCCCTGTGTGCAGAATTGGTAAATAAGCTGAGGGAAAAATGGCTGCAGTGTTGGCTTACCTCTCCTCTGTTCCCCCTTTTCAGGACCTTGGTTTTTTAGGTCTTGGTTGCCTTAGCAATTCTATGATGTCTCCAACCTTTTTTTTTTTTTTTTTTCCCCCTATTGCATCAGGCTACTCTGATGATTCTCAGTGAAAGTGTAGGTCTGTAGCAGGATACTCCATTTTAGCCAGGTATTGTTGTTACATATAACTTAAAATATACTGTTGTGGTGATCTTAAGACGGGTTAATGCTATTCATGTGATTAGGCATTATTTGGTAAGGTGCCATTCCTGAATAGGATTTGGGAAAAATGGAACTTTTTTTTTTTTAAAAGATGGAACTTTTAAATAAAATTTAGCATAACCAGGAGAGAGGAGACAAAAGACAAGTAATGAATTGAGATGAACTAATAGCAGTTTGGCTGGAAGTATGAAGATTTGTCTTGAGGCATTGACATCGTGGACCTGGTCATTCTTTGGATTTAAGGTGTTATAGAAAAATCAGGTTGACTTACTTTCAGATGCTTAAACGTTAAGATCTTAGTGTTTAGAGGATACTTAGGCATGTAGGAAGGACTTGGGAAGGGGAAACCCTTTTCAAAGTTGTGACATGTTTGGAAGAACTCTAGTAATGAACTAGTTGAAGCACTGAGAATGCAAATATGAGATTTGTGAATCATTCATTTTTTTCTTCTCACCTGACTATTGAATGCCTGTATGTAAGACCGTGGATAACCATAGGCAAGACTTTATTAAAGATTCCTCAAGGAACTTATGTCTAGTGGGAGAGTCAGAATTTAAGTAGATGATCGCAGTAGTATTTAATTCTAACTGTGATAAGTACTACAGAATATAATTATAGGGATTCTTGAGAGCCATTAACAAGGTATAAGAGAAATAGTGGAAGTATTAAAATATCTTATGGAATAAGTGTTTTTTAGGGACAAAAAGAAAGTATTGAGTTTTGCTTTGCATTATATCTATTGTTCTGATGTGGGATAAAAAGGAACAGATGTCTAGCTTGGATAATAGATGAAGCCAAAAGGAAGGTTATGAATGCCTCTATCATAGCACTGATCACAATATGAATGCTTGTCTCTTCCTTAGACTAAAATTATTTTATACAGGGACTTACATTTTTGAAGTTTCTGTCCTGTGCCACTGACTGCTATAGCCACTTTATATAATGCCTAGTTAATTCTCTGAATAAATTTCAAGATACATATTTTTATGTTCAGCTTTATATATAAAATGTGTATGTAGCCAAGACTGGCTGCATAACAGTCCTTTGGCATTCTATGTGAATGGTGCTGCCTTGGATTGTGCTACGGAGTAGCTCTGGTAAGGATCCTTCACTAAAGTGCCCTCATATACTTGGAGATAGGTTTTATTAGTCTCACCCTCAGTATGTGCCTGTCTCATCATGGATGAAATTGGCCACATGCAAAATTAACCCATCCTGAGAGATAGTTATGAAATCTGTTGTTTAGATTTGTGAGAGATCAAAGTTTAATTATAGTGACTAGTGTGCGTGATTGAATTAGAATATAGCTGCTGTTACCAAATCACTTGTTTCACAGTCTTTACAGATGAAGAATGTGTTCGCAAAAGAGAAATTGCTTGCGTGGATTGTCAGAAGCCAGATAGTAAGATTTTGTCAGTATTTATTCAGTGCTTTCTGAAGTAAGAAAATCTATCAATTTTATTTTTGTGTTTTAATTCTTGAATCAGGTCTGGCAATGTTGGCATAGGGTTTCAGACCATCAGAGCCAACACTGAGACTTGAATTGTGCTATCCACATACTAGAATTGCTACCTTTTGAGGCCTTGCCTAGATAGCTGGCTAGCTTCTTAATTTAAAATATCTCTTAAAATGACACAGACAGTAATTTGTATGACAAATTGATTTGAATGGATTGTCAGAATCTTAATGATTTGTAGACAATGTCAGTATGTCTTTGTTTTTCTTACACTCTAATATTCTTGTAGATTTGTTAGTATAATGGTAAAATCTGATAATGAAAGAAAAATATATATTTTTTTAAGGTAATGAAGACTTTGCTGTGTTTTTGAATTACATAACTGACATATCCAATCAATTCTATATGATGAGGCTTTATAAAAAATTAGGAAAAAGTAGAAATATTTAGAATATGATTGAAATCTTTTTTTCTTTTATTCACATACATTTTTTTATGGAAATGGTATTGAGAATTAGTAACTGACCTTAAGTTTGATTGCTATTGTAATTTCTGTACTTGTTTTCAACTTGTATAAAAACACACTAAAAACAGCTAGTTGTCTGAAGTGTAAAAAGATGATGGTAAGTCAGTGATTTTGGGTGTTACACAATTCACAAAGGTAAGTGATGCAAAAAGCTGTCTTGATAGGTTTCTGTTCACTTCTGCTTGTGTTGTTTTGCAGAAGGGCTCATTAAAAGGATAAGAATTAGAGTCCTTGGGGTTTAACAGGATTTTCTGTTCAGAAACATTAGGATGTTAAGGATATCAAGAATGTCCTGGTGTTGAAAGCACTAAATACTTTTTGTTATAAGTAGGTTGATCTACATTCCACTTTACCTAGGATAATCCTAGTTTATGCCTTTTATCCTGGCCTCTTGCAGTCTCAGAAGTGTCTTTTTGGAAGAAATATGTAGTCATCTTAGAAGATACTTAATGTTTGTTTTAGTAATCACATGGCCCTAGGTAATTCAGAGATTAAATAGTTCTAACAGGGCAAGTGTGATCTGATGGTTTTATTCATTTTTTAAGACAGCACATATATCAATTAGAGTGAGTAGAATTCAACTATTTGGCCTTTTAAATTTGTCTAGGGAAAGAGCTAAGTTTTATTAAATTTGTTGTGCTGTTGAAAGATTGTAAATACATATTAAGTTGAATTTTTAATTAAGTATCTTATTTTGGTAATGAACTTACTAATCCATTGATATTTTCTATAACTCCCAGTGCATTTCAAAGAACTGTATACTGTATTGAGAGAAATGGAGATACTTGTTAGGAGGAAATTAATTCCAGTAACTGGACAAGAGCTTTAATTCTGGCTTATCAGCTATGTGTCATTGGGCGAGTAATGTAACCTCTCTGAGCCACGTTTTATTTTTCAAATGAAACTAATAATACTTAATAATAAGGGTTAAAAAGAAACGTGTTATTTGATTCAAAGAATGCCATGTATAAAATAGGTATAAAGTTGAGCTACTAGTTCACCTAAAAATGTCAGACTATATATGAGTTTTATAGCTCTTAATTAGTGTTATGATTTCATTATAACCAGTAATGATAATTTTCATTGCATATTGCATAAGAACATAGATGTTAATGAGTATGATTTTCATCCTAAATTATCTTTATCATAGAGTGCTTTTTTCTCATATATATTCAAATCACTGAAAAAGTGGAGATTATCTAATAATGAAAAAATTGTTTTTCTAAATTGGTAATATGTTTATAGTATGTAATTTAAACAGTTTGCATTCAGTTGTTTGAAACTTGCATATGAAATCAAATATTGAACCAGTCTGATAGTAACTTCTCCATGGTCATGTAATGCATAGAGCATTGATGCAATGTATAGTTTAAAACTTTAATATTCCTTAGAAAAAAGTTGATTTGACTGGGAAGCAAAAACTTGAAAAGGAACAGTGTGACAGTTTTGAGAAAGTCCTTTTGAAGATTCATTTATTTGAGAGAGAGTTCACCTGCTTGTGCATGCATATGCAAGTGGGGAGTGGGGCTGAGAGAGAGGGCGGAGAGAATCTTAAGCAGACTCTGAGACCTTGGTGGGGCTCAGTCTCAAGACTCCTGAGATCATGACCTGAACTGAAACCAAGAGTTGGACACTAAACCAACTGAGCCACCCGGGCACCCTTAGGAAGATGAAGTCCTTTGGGGCTGCAGATGATTTAGGAAGATTCTTCCTAAAGGAGGTGGATATTGGGATAAGCTTGGAAGGAATGTAGAGAGCCTTAAAAGGCAGTGGTGGAAGTAAGTTTGTAGTGATGGAAATGTGCAGTTCATCTTTGGACTTTGTAGTAGATCAGTTGCTCACAGAAGAGGATAGAAACCAGGGCCAGACTGAAAGGTCTTTCCTACTAGACTAAGGATTCTGTATATGCAAATGATGGGGACTCACTGATTATTTTTGAGCAAGGGGTTGATAGGATTTTATAAAAGTATCTAGGAAGATTGGGGCACCTGGGTGGCTCAGTCGGTTAAGTACCTGACTCTTGGTTTTTGCTCAGTTGTGATCTCAGGGTCTTGAGCTCAAGCCCCACATTGGGCTCCCCGCTCAGCAGGGAGTCTGGGACTATCCCTTTCCCTCTGCCCCTCCTTCTCATGCTCTCTCTCTCTCTATAAAATACATAAATCTTAAAAAAAAAAAGTATTTAGGACGATTAATTTAGTCATGAGAGGCAGAATAGATTGATGTACAGAAGATACAAGAAGTAAAGACACCAATTAGGGAGATTGTTTTTTGAAGTAGTTAATGCTTAAACCTGAGGGTGATAATGAAGATGAAATTGATGCTTTATTAAAAGATGAAGATCTTTAGTCTGCCTTTTTTTTTTTTTTAAAGATTTTATTTATTTATTTGACAGAGAGAAATCACAAGTAGATGGAGAGGCAGGCAGAGAGAGAGGGAAGCAGGCTCCCTACTGAGCAGAGAGCCCGATGCGGGACTCGATCCCAGGACCCTGAGATCATGACCTGAGCCGAAGGCAGCGGCTTAACCCACTGAGCCACCCAGGCGCCTGCCTTTTGATGTTATTGCTACATCTATGCCTCTAGGTATTTAAAGAAAAACTATGTAACCTAAGCTTTTAGTGAAAGTAAATACTGTATTTCAAGAAAAACAAAGCAAATTTGTTTTGCCTGTCTGTACTGATACCATTCAGCTTTTAACAGGAACAGTGGAAACCTCTATGTATCTTAAGTATTAGTATCCTTATTCAAAGGTTTTAAAAATTTTAACTCAAGTGTAGTGCCATTTTATTATAAGCAGTAACTTATAAAGAAATGCAGCAAGTGATAAATACAAAGTTAAGTGCCAAAAATATATATTCTTTAGATTTTATATATGTGTTTTTCTATTTCCTTAGTCAATTTTAGAATATGCCTATTTAAGTAATAACACCAAAACTAATAAATACAAATTTTAAATGTGATTTCATAACTTTTCAAAAATTGAGCTTTTCACTGATTTTCCTAAATTTATTACTTGCATGAACTTATATCTTATTTAAATGAATGAAACTGTTTACTCCATATTGTCTAAATTGAGAGACCCAACTTTATAATAAAGCAGAGCATTTGAAATAGACTTTTTTCAGAAAAATTGATTTTGATATTACTTGTAAGATTTTATCACTTTCCCCCCTTCCTTTAATAATCTCTTCCATAGACCAAACACTAAGATACTCTTTCCTGTTGTGGATAGAAATACATTGTATTAGTAAGGATACAAGCTGAGCTGCCATTAACAAAGAGAACCCTAAATTCTCAGTGTTCCAAACAAGGTTAGAATTTTATTCATCTCTCTCATTTAACAGTTGAGAGGTAGGCAGATGGTCAGGAATGAGTTGGCAGCTCTGTTCCACAGGGTCATCTAAGAATCCATGTTTATTTTGTTTCTCAATCATCCAGTCTGGCTGCATTGTTAAGTACATAGGTCTTAGCCATATGTGGCTATTGACATTGACATTTATATTTAAATTACATTAACAATTCAGGGTCTATACCAGCTGTATTTTAAGTTCTTCATATCCACACATGGCTGTGGTTACTATTTTGGACAGTGCAGAGAGAGACCACCTCCATCACTGCAGAAGGTTCTGTTGGTCGGAGCTGCTCTGAGTGTTGTGCTTGTCTGCATGGTCTTTGCTGGCTCTCATTGGCCCAAGTTTTAGTCTGTAGTAGGGAAGATGAGAGGGGTGTGGGGAGAAGGCACAGTTCTGTTATAAATGGATAAGAGATGCACACATCCCTGCCGCTTACAGTTCTTTGACCAAGATTTATTGATATGCTGACACCCAAGGGCAGCTGGAAGGGTTGTTAGCTGAGTGGAATGTACCCTGCTAAAATTTGGCTTAGTTAGGGATGCTGTGGAGGCAGGGATCCTGTTACCAAAAGGAAGGAGGTGAGAAGAGATAGCACTGGACATTTTGCAATCTAGGTCAGGTGTACCAAAGTGTCAATAATTACAGTAAGGTTTCTTCCTGTCCCTCATACAAAGTAGACAGGGAGTCAGCATGAGTAAAATGTTTAATTTTAAATGACTGTGCTGAGATTAACTCATAATTATACATTTTTTGCTGCCTTATTTGAATTAATTCTTAAAAGTTCAAGCTTAACATTATGATCATTTTGACTGCAAGGCCATATTTGGAGCAGGACAGTGTTTATCTCTAAGGTATTATTTCTGTCTTAAATATTGTGGGAGGGGCCCCTGGGTGGCTCAGTGGGTTGGGCCGCTGCCTTCGGCTCGGGTCATGATCTCAGGGTCCTGGGATTGAGTCCCGCATCGGGCTCTCTGCTCGGCGGGGAGCCTTCTTCCTCCTCTCTCTCTTTGCCTGCCTCTCTGCCTACTTGTGATCTCTCTCTGTCAAATAAATAAATAAAATCTTAAAAAAAATATTGTGGGAAGTTCATTTTTTTGTATGATTGTGTAAAGACTAGAGCTTTTGTTTATTTCTATCTTATAGGTGTTCAATAATGATTTCTAGTATATTGATGCTGAGCAGAAATGTGAAGCATGAGAAGTACTAGGTGGTGACTTAGTTGTTCCTTCTCTTGTCATCCATTCTTGCTTTCTGTGTGCATATTTATCTGACTCTTTTAGACAGACACTCTGAAATGTTCATGTGTACAACTTCGATATTTCTAAATAATACGGCTTTTTCAGTGTAACTTACCAGTCTTAGAAATACTGTACTGATTACTATAATAAAAATGGATTCGGCTCGTATACCACCTTTTCTCTCCCTTCTTCACTATTATTCTTCTATTCACCTTAAAATTTCTTAAACTTCCTTCATGTTCCTTCAATTAAAGATGTTATGTCTTCCTCTAAAATTAGCAATTACAAATTTTAGTGTTCCTTATCTTCCTTCCTCATATCTTTTCCCTTCTACCTCTCAATTTTTGTCATCTCTACTTTTTAAATTGCTGTGGTCAAATATATTTACATTAATTTCTGTAGCTATAATTAAGTCTTTTAGCTTTTGTCTGTTGCTGGATTCTAAAAATTGTGATTAGTAAGCAGTTACATTTTTAATGACTACATAAATACTTTTCACTGAAAAGCTAATGGTAGAGCAATTGCACTTTCATCATAGCTTTATTGTTTATAACTTAGTTTAAAATTTCTTCATCCCTTTTGGTTTCTTGTATTTTTTATATTAATTTTGTCTTATATATAAGTCCTACCCTCTAGTCTATATATTCTACAGATTTTTTTGTCCACTATATTCCTCCAGGAGTCTTCTTTCTTTTTCTTCTAATCTGTTTTGTTGGGACACTGGAGTGGCTCAATCGTTAAGTGTCTGCCTTCTGCTCAGGTCATGATCCCAGGGTCCTGGGATTGAGCCCTGCATCAGGTTCTCTGCTCAGCAGGAGGCCTGCTTCCTTACCCCCCACCCTCACCCCCGACCCTCACCCCCCAGCTGCCTCTCTGCCTACTTGTGATCTCTGTCTGTCAAATAAAGAAAACCTTTAAAGTCTTAATGTTCTAAATTTTTGGGAGGAGAGGGATTTGAGATGTTTACAGATAGAGCTGTAGGAAAATGATATCTATCTATCTATATATATATATATGAATGAAGCCATTGATATTTTAATGTAAATATTTTTTTCTAGAATAATTTTACTTTTTATTTTCCAGGACTCTAGACTATTCATAGTTTCTGATACAAATTTCTTCTGTTGATAAAGATTGTTTTGTTTTGCTTTTGATTTTACTACTGAAGATACATATCTTCTTCAGATTCAGATCTGTTTTTCATTACAAGCAGTGTTCACAGCTATTGCCCCCCATTTCTTGAAATTGACCCATTTTAACCATTATATCTGGCCAGTGACTAAGTGGCATATAGTGATGTTAAAAGAAATGTTTCCTAGGTTAGGAGGCTAATGTTAGTTCTGAACTCTAATGGGTCTCACCATTACTCTGGGTGATAAGTTGTGCAATACTCTTAGGCTACTTTTTATCTTTACAAGAGAATAGTATTGTAAAAATGTCAAAAAAAATCCACATGCCCAGTTTGCTAGTAAATATACTGCTAAATTTGAACCTTTTTGGCAGTAGCTTATGCTACTCAAGGGACCGTATTTTTACAGATTGATATATTTCAAAGGGTATTGGTTTCCGTTGTAGAAAATTCATACATTTAGAGCAACTTAAAGCCAAAAACAATTGTGCTGTGCTATAGGTTTAAAATTATTAGTCATTTTGAATACGTGTCCAGGTTAAATGTCAGAAGCTATATATTGCATGGAAAGAAAATTTATTGTTAGCAGATTAGACTGTACCTGTGCTTATATAACATTTTCCTTAGAGGATCAATTGAGTATATGAACTAATATCAGCCAGATTTTTGTACACTAACATTATTGATAATAAAGGAGAAGTTCATTGAAGGGAAAAACAAATAAAGGAAGCATAAAAGTCTCCTACTGTATGAAACTACAGAAATGGATCAAAGAGTTTGACAGGAAGTTTAATGTGTACATAAGCAGAGGCTGACAGCAACATGCTGTGTGTGCCAAAGGTTCCAGTGATGGAAAACCGAAACATAGTGCTCACTGACCACAGCATGAGCCTTGACACACATTGTAAATAATCCAGAGATCTATGACTGCATTAAGCACCAGGCTGGTGTATTAACGGCAGTAAATCTATAGCTGCATAAAGGGCTGGCATGCAGAAATTCCTCTGATTAATTTTTGTAATGGATTCATAGGAATACAGCAAATATTTTCATTTTGAATCCTACCATCCTCCAACTTCCCCTCCCCCCATCTTTGCCCTCCCTAGTATGATCATTTTTTATTTCCTTCTGTTCACCAGACTTGTATATGTGGATACTTGTCTCAGTACCATCAAGTTAAAAGCTGAAGATGCTTCTGGTAGAAAGCATCTAATTACTCTCAAGTTGAAGGCAAAGGTATGTGCTTCATTAAACTGTTATTATAGTCAGGAAATACTCTGTGAAATGAACTCTGAATGTTTTCAATGTAGGAAGTGCTAATGGCTTCTGAAAAGGTATTTGGTACTTTAAAAAATTTATTTTGGAAAGCTCAAAAAATTTACCCACTAGGTTTCCAAAAGCCTAGACATGATTTTGTGTCGCTCTTTTATTACAGACTTGCTCAAAATATAGACTTCATAGTGAAGAAATACTAGAAATAAGATTGGGCAGGCTCAGAGGACCTTGATGTCCTTTTTGTAACATTGTACAAAGAAAAAATTTGAAAGTTTCCACTATCCCAAGTAAAGTTTCACTGAAGTCTTGTTTTCAACTTTTACTATGAATTACACTCTCCAAACACATCCATATGTATACCTTTTTATTCTTTGTTTTGGCTAAAATTTTAATTCTGTATTTTAAGAACTTGCAAAGGTTATGCCTCCATTTATAGACTCTTTACAGGCTAGTGATCTATAATTACTAATTCTGTTGGCACAAAACATAGCTGTCTTTATGTCTTTGTTTTAGTTCTAGGTTATGAATTTTGAAAAATAAGTAGAGTAAGCAAGTTCAGCATATTAATCATTTATTTAGTAATCACTAGGGACACATTAGAATTTGAGAAAACCTGGACATTTAACTTTTTTTATTGTTCCCAGGAATCATCAATCAACTCTGGTTCAGAAGATTGTAGTATGAAAAGATCAATTGTGTTTGTCCGTTTTAAAAATGTGTCTGGCATTTAAGCTTTCCATGAGAGAAAATTAATACATAAAGCTGGGTGACACAGAGAAGTTGGTATCTTAGAGTGCCTCTTTATCAGGCAATTTGAGAAATGACTCATTCTCTCTTTTAATCACACACAGAATATTCAGGTATAATTTTAAGATTCATGTGTGATAAGTATTGAAAATATTAGTGGGATAGAAATTTATTTGTGAAAGAAGTCACATGGATATTTTTGTCAAAATGAATAAAAAATTATTTTTTAATTTTTAAAGGTGAGCTTTGTTTTTACCCTTAAGGTCAGGGAGAAATTTTCCTTTATTTCTCTAAAGATCACGTGGGTTCTGTAATTCAGAGTTTTAATTGTTTGTACTTTGTACATTTATAAAAATTGCTTTGCTGTTGTGAAGACCAAAATGAAAAATTTTAAATGCATCCTGTCTTGACTCGTGGTGGTGGTGCTGGTTTTTTTAATAGCCTTATTTTTACACCTGTACTTTACTAAGGAGATTTTCTGTCTAGAACTACATCTATAAAATTTTATTATTCCAGTTAATGACTTTAGTTGGTAGTATCAAGAGGAAGGATGTAGCCATTAGAATGGCCCATCCTTTTTGCTTTTTCTTATACCTTTTCAGGGTAGATAAGGTGACACTTAATATTTCTGTGAAGAATGTTTCTAAGTTTTTGCAGCATTGATAACTGTGAAGCACTATTATGGATTCTCTGGGAAGAGAGAAGAGAAGGCTTTATTTAAATTCAGAAGGAATCGAGAAATAAATTTGTATCAAAAAAAAGTGGAAATGAATGATTTTTATATTGGTATGATTTATTAGAATCTTTAATTGTATATTGAGTTCAGGTTACATAGACCGAAGTTGTATTTTAGTTGTGGTAATTTCTTCTGGAATATTTAGTTCTGGAATTGTCAGTTAAAAACAGTGATAGCTGAAGCTGTATATTAAAAGTATGTAGTGCAAAATCACATTTAAAACTAAATTTTAAAGGTCAAGCTGATCTTTTTTAAACCTTAATACAGACTTGTTTTTGTAAATATACAAACCTTTATTTCTTTTACTTGGTATTTTTTGATTTACAGTAAAGGAACACATTTGTTTCATTTTTTTTTCCTGTTGAATACCTGTTCTCCCAATTCTGCCATTTCCCCTCACTGTCTCCAACTCTCAAAGAAAACAATGCCAATTTTAATTAAACAGTCCTTATTAAAAGTGAATATATAAGTCAAAAAGAAATACAGTAAGGGAAATAGTTGAATTTTGTCATTTTTACAGGTGTATTTCTATGCAATATTTAAAGTACATGCTGAACTATGGGATGGAACTGTTATCTTTTCTTTTAAAAAAGGAGATCAGGGCTTCTTCAGCTTTGGCCAAGATCCAAGAACTACCTGAAAAACACAGATGTGTTTCAGAGGCTGGGCACTCTGTCTGCTGGCCGTTTTTGTAATTTGCTATCGTTTGTATGTGTTTACTTCAAGGAAGCCTTACTGCTTAGGTGGTCCAATCACAGAAGAGACTGGGTTAAAATTTTCCTTAGAACAACGTTCTATAGAATCTAAAAAATACCATATATGACAAAAATAGTTACTTAATATTGTATGACAATTGTATTCTTTTATAGCTATTGATTTGATGGGTTCTTTTACATGAGATTTGAAAAACTGTATGTTAATTAAGAACAAGAATTACTTATTGTTCAATTAATATTCCTTTATGTGGAGCTTTCATCGTTGTCATTTGGACTACTAAAGTAAAACTTGGCAATTAGTCTCTGGTTTTTATATACCTATACAACTTACTACTGAAAACTACCTAAATTTCGATAGTACAGTATTGCATTTAGTTACCTATGTTATAGTTTTATAATACAAAAGATTCTGAAATATCTAGGATGCTACTTACTAATGGACATTAAATCATCCAGAAGTATATCAGTTTTTTAATTAGGTTCTGTACAGTTATATAAAGTTTATTGTATAAACAGAATTGATCTTGAACATGGATGTAATTAACATATATAATATATTTGCATTTAATTTATAATAGATATACAGTAAAGCCACCTCTATAGATCAGTCTAATTTATTACGTATTTGTATGTCTGTATAATTACACATAAAAATGTATTTGAATACATCATCTCAGAAATTGTGACTCCATATATATATGGGATCATATGGAATTTATAATCTGCTTTTTTGTTTAACTATTTGTAGGTTTTTTTTTTAATCAGTATATATGTACCATTCACTATATTGAGCCCTATTTGAATGTAGGAGATCATCTTCTCTTTTAAAATGTGCTGTATGTACTAAATGACTTCCAAAGTCACAGATATTTTTCTTTGTTCATCTACTCTAAATACAGTGAACATCTTATTAACTTCATACTCTTACTGAGATTGATGATTTAAGTTGATATTTTTCGTTGTCAACATGAGTAGGAGATTAAAAAAAAACTCAAAATGAAGTAAATACTCCATTTTGACCACAGAGGTCTCAAGTGTGCATTAAAATTTTTACAGAATCTTAACATGTTAGAAGGAAAAGAGACTTGATAACACTTTTGCTTGAGTTCCATCAATTTTACCTATCAAACAGCTATTGAAGTTAAATGACTTATCCAAGATCACATAAGTCAGCAGAATTGGAAACCAGAGAAATTAAGGTCTCTGTCTGCACTTATTGAGATAATTATATGACTTGTAAAGTGGCTTACAGATTGTTTCTATAGTGGCTATAGCAGTTTACTCAGAAGTACATCAACTCATATTTTGAATTGTAATAAGAGTTCCTTCCTAAATCTCAGCTTGACCTTTTTCTTTTTCTCCAAATGAAAGCATTTTATATTTTTATTATTTCCTGTGTATTTGCCTTTGTGTTATCAGTTCTGCATAGCCAGATAACCATCAGTCAGAGTATAAGTTGATAAATTTCTTTTTAGCGAATTGCTTACTGTAACTAAATGTTAATTCTTTTCAAAACATTGACTTCAGATGGGCTAATGTCTGCTAAATATTATAGTGATAATTTTTGGAACCCATTTGCTTATTCGGCAAAGTTGTGAGAAATAAAAGGCTGAAGAAAGTGAAAATCTAAAACTTATTTTAAGACTTTGTCGAATGAGAGCTAGGAGTTTTCCAAAATTAATTTTCTTTTGGTAAATTTTGCTTTTTAATGAAAATAAGTGAATTTTCTTTAATTACATCTGACTTCCGAGAATCCAGAACTGGATTTTACAGAAGTCATGTAGTACAATTCTTTAATAACAAAATTGATTTTAAGAAAAACTGCCTTTTGTCTTTCTTAACTTAGACACCTAATTTATCCTTAATGACTATCACTTTTTGTATGAAGCTGTTGAATTAATTTTTTTATTGACCATGAAAAGGTTTTTCTTAAAACTATTACTTTTTTCTTTTTGTTTATTATATATTTGCTAGGAGTAATTGCTTTATTGTGAAAAATACATTTTTCTACACTTCTTGGCTCTTTTAACAGATAACTTTTTTAAGTGGTGCCTGAGATGGAGATTAAATTTTAGATTGAAAGGAAATTAAATATTAACCAGTTTGATCTCTCATTTTAAAGGTAAAGAAACTGAGATCCTGTGCGTTTCACCCCTCAATTTACAGTTAGTAGCTGACCTGATACTGACTTAATTCATAATTCTTTACTCAAAACCTATTGCTTTGGCACCCCAAATCACCAAACTTTGTACCTCCTGAGCATAAGTTGACTTATTAGTCAGCTCTTGACATTTTCTACAATAATAGAATCAAAATATTAACATAATACATTTGCATTTATAAGACTTTTCCTATTCAGTTTTTCTAAAATAGTTCATGTGAAGTTGTCACGACAGAAGCAAATATGACCTAATTTTATGCCTTTTCATAGTACCCAGCAGAATCTCCAGATTGTTTCGTGGATTTTCCTGTGTCATTTTCTATTTCCTGGACACCACAGGTAAGTTCTTAGATTTATTTTAAGTAGCTGAAAAGCATATTCTATTAAAACAATAGGTTATAGGTTACAGCTATAGGTTATAAATATATATATATTTTTATATATATATAATAAATATAGGTTATAGGTTACATTTTAGGTTATAAAGTGTTTTTTTGTTTGTTTGTTTTTATTTTTGTAAGCATTTATTTATAAACAGAACTTTCAGAGTGCTTTCTTTCCCTGTATTCCCTAGTAGTTAATGTCCAGTTTCTCCCTCCCCTCCCACATAAACACACCATCCAGTCTTTAGGTGTTTATGCCTCATAGTAGATAAAGATGAAGTTCTATTCACAGAAATTTAATTTTAATTTAAATCATAAAGAACTCTACAGCAGTGAGCAGTAAGTAGAAAGTTGGGTGAATTTTCCAGATTGCTGAAACTGTTAATATTGATGGCATAATATCAGAGGATCTTTTTCAGAGAAGAAAGAGTTATGCCTGACAATACAAATCACTTGCACTGAGTTTTTATTGTTTTAAAGTGGTTGTCCGTAATTCATCCTTCAGCATAGGCTATATTTTTGTATGGGCTTTGGGACATTTGTACTTGTGTAAAGAATATAGGAAATTCTTTCTTCTGTTTCTATCAGCTTAATTTCTCAAAATATTGATACCTAAGAAGAATATGAAATTAGAAGTACACTGGAAATGGTAACACAACGTAGATGTAAGGTTTTTAATTGTATGAACACCCATCATTATGTGTGTGTGGTTTTTAAAGATCTGGCAGAGTGCTGGTTGGATTCAGAGAACAATCGAGTCATGACAGGCATGGTCCTTCTTTCACCAAGTAAATTGTGCCGTTTGGTAGCAAAATGGAGAGAACATTTCTTTTCTTATCCAAAGAGCAGGGGGAAATTCCTATTAACATTTTACAAATATTCTGTAGAGGCTACCTGTATTTTTGTTAGGAAATTTTGATGGGGTCAAGTGAAAATTTACGCCTAATTTTTAAAGTACATATATACAGTAATTGTGTATGAAGGTAGTTTTTAAAAAGACCTAACAGGATTTAAATAACGTGTAGGTTCAAATGTCATTCATTTATTACATTAATGACACATATATATTAAAAAATTATTTTTTGTATTTTTTTCTTTAAAAGCAATCTCCCTCTTTTAAATGGAAACTGAGAAAACGCAGCAAAAGAAAAGAGAGGAAAAACCCTGTAATTTGCTTTTGATATTCTGATACAGGTTATAAAAATCTAAGTCACTGTGTTCACTTTTAAATTTTTTTTTAAAGACACTTTTCCTCTTTTTTAAATATACATTTTCTGTTTGGCTTTCCTCTTTCTAAAATAAACATTTTCCTCTTTTTAAAATATGAATTTCCTATTTGGCTCTGTAAACTTTGTTTTATGTGAGATTATGAGATAGGGCTGTACCTGGGTTATATTATTCTTTCCAGATATCCTATCTCTAGATTAAATTTTAATATGTATCAGAATCCCAATTCAGAAAATGTATTTTTGATGAATTTGTAGTGTTTTACATACAAGCTTTTCCAGCCTTAAATCTGTGAAAAAGTTTGCATCTCCACAAGAAGACTGTTTAGCGCTTACCTTATTCTGTCATTTAGCAAAATTATTTTGTGATTTCAACACACTGGGAAATCTTTGAGGGTAATTTCTTTCCAAATTTGCTATCTGTATTTAACACCAGCTCAATGCCTTGCACATTTACGCATGGGATGAATTTTAGATCTAGTTAGGTCATACAGCAAGTTTTCTGTTTTATACTAGCTCCCAGAGAACAGACCCTAATTAGTAGTAACTGGAATGTTATTTTTTTTCCAATTAAAGAATATACTAAGATTCTTAGTAAATCACAGATAAAAATTTGGATACCTTTTTGTCCACAACTCAGATTTGACAGATGTTCATTTTTTGTCACATTCATTTCATTTCTAGCTCTTATCTCTCTCTCTTGAAGGAATAAAATGTTCTACTAACAACTAAGATTTTATTCCTCTTTTCCCTTTCCTTCTCTCCCTTTTGAGGTAACCACCCCTCTGAAATTGATGCATGTGCTAGCCATGCATCTTTCTTGCTATGTTTGTTCATGCCATATTCTATAGTTTTGGCTGTCTGAATTTTTTTATACAGTGTTTGAGATTTACCTGTGATCTTTGCATGTTTAATACATTAAATGCTTTATATAGTTACATTGTACGAATCCACCAGTTAATTTATTCTTTGTCCTACTGATAAAGTTGTTCACAATTTCTTAAGTTGTGCCCTAGTGAATATCCTTACATTTCCTTGTATGTGTATGAGACTCTTAGTGTGGCTTATGCCAGAGAAAATTTTGGATTGAGGGGAATGTACCTCTTTGAGATTACTAAATATTGCCAAATTGCCTTCTCAGATTGGTTGTATAAGTTTATTTCCCTACTCAGCAATGCATGTAATATCTACTTCTCCAAATTCTTGCCAGGACTTAGCCTGACCTTTATTCTTAACAAGAATTGAAATTATTATTACTGGGTTTATAATCTTTGCTTATTTAAAAATTTTTCTTAATTTGGATACCGATTATTGGTTATATCAGATGTATTTTCTTTCTGTGGTATACCTTTTACCTTTGTATGTAATCTATTTTGTCAGTCAGAAGTTTAACTTTCAGTGTTGTCCCAAGTCTTGTCCTTGTGATTTCTGCTTTTTGTGTCTTGAATGAAAAAACCTTTCATATCTTGTTCTGAGAAGATAATTTCCTATCATTCTTAAAATTAATATTTTTTTTCATATTTTTAATTTACCCTTGCCTATTTTATATATGCACTGAGAATTTGGATGTGTCTTCGTTTGTTTAGATCTGGGGCTAATTTCAGTTTTTCTTTTAAATTTGCTATTAAAATGTTTCAAAATACATTATTATTTTAAAGTCTAGCAGTACATCATAAATATTTTGGTAATAATACTACCAGTGGTATGAGCTCTTGAGTCTTTTAGACATGATGAGAGTATTGGCAATATTAGTTTATGTTTTAAAAGTAAGCAATATCAGACCACTTTGCTGTGTATGATCTTTTTTCATTGATTTGTTGGAAATAATTCTGCTTGTGAGAATTATTTTTTCTTAACTGCTTTTAAACAGTGTGGTTCTTAAGCAAAATAAATGCAGTCTAGCAGCAAACTTATATTTAAGTGATTGTACATGGGTTCCAGATAATTCATTAAAAAATAATCCTTGTCTGTTTCTGTTTTGTACATTTATTTCCTCTTTGGATTCAGTGTTTCTGGACTTTAAACTTGGAAGATCTTTATTTTCCTTTCTTTTTGTGAAATAATAGGCATGGCTTTGTGGCATCCATATTAAAAATGGGTAATTTTCCTTATGGTCCCTGTCTTCCTGCTGGGTTGATAATGTTTTGATGTATTTTTCTTTTGCTCTGATGAGAGGTCTGCTGCTGCTGCTCTGACATATTCATTTGGATGAATAATTATAACTTGCACAATGTCAAGCTGAAGATGGTAGGGTTTTGTGCGTCATGACAAGCCTAGTAGCCAGTGCAGGTGTCTCACAGCATGATCAGCAACAGCCAGTGTATTCTGGCTCAGAGGAGACATTTAGAGTAGTAAGAAATCAGCACCAAGGGCAAGGCTGCTGCTACTACTGCTGCGGTGATCTGTGCCAAAGAAACACAAAGTGCTTCTCAAAGACGAGTGACTGCATACCTCTTTTCAGATATTTACTTTGCTTACCCAGTAAATTTTCTTTTACGGATTTGGCATAGAATATAAGAACATCTCATTTTTATCTTAATCTACTTTCTAGCATCACAGATGCTCCATGTATCTTTAATAGCCTGCTGCCTTTTGGACTTTTACATACAGGTCATATATGTGAATTTTGTTGACTAATGAGTCCATAGGATGCTCTAATGTAAGATTTTAAGTGCATTGATATTGGGGTCTATAAGAACAAAATTCATTTTCTCTAGGTCACTGACCAGCCCAAAATAGGTGTTAATCTGGGTGATGCAGTCGTTTAAGTGTCCAACTCTTGGCTTCGCTCAGGTCATCATATCAGGGTCTTGGGATAGAGCCCCATGTCAGGCTCTGGACTCAGCTCGGAGTCTGCTTAGGACTCATTCTCCCTCTCCCTCTGCCCCCTTCCACGTGTGTGTGTGTGTGCGTGCGCACTCTTTCTCAAATAAATAAATAAATCTTTAAGGAAAAAATGGTAGTTCTGCCTATAAATGTGCCATTAAGTGCAGGCTTGGTGAAGTATCCTTGCCATGGCAGTTGGAATTTTCAGATTTGGTAGGATACAATAAGCAGTGGTCTTTATATTTTTTATTACGGAAATCTCATATTCTTAGAATAAGTCCATGAATGCAAGAATAGCAAAACTAATGATGAAGCCTCTGGCTGATAAGCTGATGGTGAATGAAGAATTTGTAATTAAAGGAAACAGTCCTGTTACATAGCAGGGAGCATGATCCATTAGTTAGAGCAGCAGACTAGCAGTTGGGTAGCTTAGGTTCTGTTTACAGTTCAGTCATTGCCTTAATTGTATAATTTCAAACAAGTCATATGTCTGCCCTTTGCTTCAGTTCATATTATATGGAAATAATGAACTTTTTCACAGAGATGTTAAGAAAAATAAGTTTGATTTAAAATAAACTGTCAGGGGAAGAACCGTCAAAATCCACTCTAAGGGTCCGGTGGAACTTCTCCCTTTTTGACCTGCTACTAGGTTATCGTTCTTTCCATTTTTCCTCTTTGCTGCCTTTGTTGGAGAACTCTTAGTACTGGATTTTTGTTCACTCTTAAATTAGTTAAGTAAATACACTTTTGCCTTTTATTGTTGCTCTAGCAGTATGTTTAAAAAGACATTAAAAAGACCAAAACAAAGAAACTTAATTCATTATTGAGATTATGTGATATGGTAGAAGAACTATCCGTGTGATCTATTGGACTCAGTAACCTATTAACCACCTTTCTTTTTCTTCAGTAACTTATTTTAAAAGTACCCTGTATTGATTCTTTAAAAAAACAAATAGAGCAAATACAAACGAGCAAAATTAGGGAAATATAAAATACAGAAGTGCAAATTTTGCACTTAAAATATAAAATCTAAATGAAATGTCTTTATTTAGAATGGTGGTCTCAGTAGATAATAGCTTTGAAACTAGGGTTGTCACTTAAAATATTTCAGTTTTAAAACATCACTGGTAATATTGTAATATTCCAAGTATTCCTTAGAATCATTTAATTTTTAGTTATAATTAGGTTTACTTTTATCCATCAGATTAAGAACTGTTGTGTTCACATTCTGGGAACTGGTTATATCTACATTTATTTAGGTCCCTCAGTTAAGTAGCAGTAGTTTCTTTGTCTAAACTTGCATTTTTTTGTTGACTTTATTCCTAAGTATTTTAAAATTTTTTCTTGCTACTATGAATGCTTTTTTTTTAAAAAAGATTTTATTTATTTATTTGACAGAGAGAGATCACAAGTAGGCAGAGAGGCAGGCAGATAGAGAAGTGGGGGGAAGCAGGCTCCCTGCTGAGCAGAGAGCCCGATGTGGGGCTCGATCCCAGGACCCTGGGATCATGACCTGAGCCGAAGGCAGAGGCTTAACCGCTGAGCCACCCAGGTGCCCCTGTGAATGCTTTTTTAAAAAAAGTCATATTTTCTAGTTTACTATGAGAATGTGGGCAAGCTATTTTTTTTTTTTTTTAAAGCTTTTGCTTTTATTAAAGTTACATAAGAACATAGTTTAAAGAGTTAGGTTACAGGATTTTTTGTTGGTGCCATTTTCTTTTTCGATCAAAGAGCATTTCCTAGCCTCCTTCCCACCTTTTTCTCCTTCTGCAGGGTCAACGACTTTTGAGTGTTAGCTGATTCTTTTGGTGCTACAGTATTCTTTATGTTATTGCGTGTTCTTGTAATTGTGCTGCCTTTGGTTTGCTTGGTTTAGGCATTATCTTTTAACTTTGCCTTTTGGTGGGTTTGCTGTATCTTCTACCTGCTCCCACTCCACACACCTGTATACTTCCTAGCTTCCTGTTTTTCTCAAATAGTTATCTTGTATTTTTATTTAATTTTTAATGTTTTATATGGAATACTTCACAGATTTGTATGTCACCTTGCACAGGGGCCCTGCTAGTCTTCTCTGTCTTGTTCCATTGTTAGTATATGTGCTGCTGAAGTGAGCCCCCACATAGTTGTCTTTTAATTTTGATTATATCAGTACTCAGTGTTCACATTATGAACATGTATATATGCTATGCAGAGATAAGCCGTGTGGTTAAAATAACTATTATGTTTCTTTTGTTACCTGGTTTTTGTTATTCCTAGAGTTAACAATTATCTTAGTTTTTCATTTCTGTAGTTTTCTCTATATTTAAAACTCCTTTAACCTCCAATTTCCCGTCACTCATCTAGATCTCTTCTTAGTCATCTGTATTAGGTTTCTGTTGACTCTATTTCTGGGGAATTTCATGCGATTTACCTAATAACCTTCCTGTTGAAATTTTTTTTTACTTTTGTCATGTTAATTTCTTAGAGTTTACTTCATAAGTGTATGTACTTTTCCCCCCAGAAATACTGTTTTTCCCCTCTAAGTAGTTTCTTTTTCCTTCAGTTACTCTTTTTTTCCTGCACTTGAAATCTTTGCTCATCTGCTCGTGGTTAAAAGTCAGATATAGGGGCATCTGAGTGGCTCAGTGGGTTAAAGCCTCTGCCTTCGGCTCAGGTCATGATCCCAGGGTCCTGGCTTCAAGCCCCGCATGGGGGCTGTCTGCTCAGCAGGGAGCCTGCTTCCCTGCTTCCCGTGCCCCCACCCGCCTGCCTCTCTGCCTACTTGTGATCTCCGTCTGTCAAATAAATAAATAAAAATCTTTTTTAAAAAAGTCGGATATAAAAAGCTGGGAAAAAAAACTAAAAAAGCTGTTTGGAAGCTCTCAGTGCATGCATGAGGCTTGTCAACTGTGAACTTTATTTCCGAGTCATCTGACTAGATCTCATAATGAGGAATGCCAAATGTCAATACCTTCAGGTCTTTTTGAGTGACTGGTCGCTCAGATTTCTTGGAGAAGACTCTTCCAACATTCTGTTTCTGAGCAAGCAGAAAACATTCCTCTGAGGTGTAAATTGACCAGGCTGGTGGACAGGAAACCACAACCTGAATTAGTAAGCATGTAACTTGATGCCATCTTCTACTTGATAGGGCTGAACATAGTGTAGCTGTAAAAGAGACATGCTTACAGGGTAAACCTCCATTATCACAGAGCAGGTAATAGGGTGGATTTGAGCTAAGAGGCAAAAAATGGTATCCTAGTCAATCACTTGGTTTTTTCAGACTGTAATTTTGGCCATTCTTTGTTGTGTGTAGTAGTCATTTTTTTCTCCCTTCAGTTTTGTTTGTTGCTGATGTATGTACTTTTTTTTTTTTTTTTTTTTTTTTTTAAGATTTTACTTATTTACTTGACAGAGCCGCAGTACAAGCAGGGGGAGCTGCAGAGGGAGAGGGAGAAGCAGGCTCCCCGATGCGGGGCTTGATTGCAGGACCCTCACCCTTGGATCATGACCTGAGCCAAAGGCAGACGCTTAACCTTCTGAGCCACCCAGGCACCCCTATAACTCTGGTTTTTTTTTTTTTTTTTTTAATGGTTTTCTATCCAGTAGCCTTGTTAAACTCTCATCTAATAATTTATCAGTAAATTCATCTGGATTTTTCTGTGAACATAATATTTGTAATGACAGTTTCATTTCCTCCATTCCCATCTTTATACCTCCCTTTCCCCCCACCCCCATATTGTTTTGGCTAGGCTTTCTAAAACAAGTGAAATAGTAAACATTTTTGTTCCAGATCTCAAAAAACAAAAAACATAAAACTTTAGCGTTTTTATTATTAGGTAGATTTTTGTATATGTATTTCTTTTACTAAAATCCTCTAACAATTAATGGAATTTATTTCTGTTTCTGTTTTGCTAGGAGTTTTGTTATGAAAAGTTGAATTTTGTCAAATATATTCTTTCTATATATTAAAATAGTCAGTTTGTTTTCTCCTTTAATCTGTTAATGTGGCAAATTGATTGTTTGATTTCCCAATGTTAAGCCAGTCCACTGTTCTTGAAATACACTCAGGTTGTGGTATATTTTATATTTCTCTTTTTTTTTTATTTTTTAATTTTTTTTTTTAAAGATTTTATTTATTTATTTGACAGAGAGAAATCACAAGTAGGCAGAGAGGCAGGCAGAGAGAGAGAGAGGGAAGCAGGCTCCCTGCTGAGCAGAGAGCCCGATGCGGGACTCGATCCCAGGACTCTGAGATCATGACCTGAACCGAAGGCAGCAGCTTAACCCACTGAGCCACCCAGGCGCCCTTATATTTCTCTTT